>NC_041227.1:127360936-127418152 GCF_002837175.3 Physeter macrocephalus
GGCCTCTCCCATTGCGGAGCGCAGGCTCCGGACGCGCAGGCTCAGCGGCCATGGCTCACGGGCCCAGCCGCTCCGCGGCATGTGGGATCCTCCCGGAACGGGGCACGAACCCGCGGCCCCTGCATCGGCAGGCAGACTCTCAACCACTGCGCCACCAGGGGAGCCCCCTCTACCTCGTTTTAATCACAGAGTAATAATAACAACAAACTCACCTTTATATAGTGTCTTTCATTGCCAGTGTATCACCGAACAATTTACCGATTTAATAATAGAGTTTCAGAACTAAATAGTGGGGAATAATAATAGGAAGGATAAATAACATACGTATGGAATTGTATTGTGGTTTATGGTGGTAAAAATTCCTCGGACAGCCAGCAGTGGGAAATGAAGGGGTTTGAAAAGGAGAAGGGAAAAGAAAAGAGAGATGCTGTCAGGTAAGATGCGAGCTGAGCCGGGGGGTTCAGGGTGCAGAGAGAAGGATGGGGTGTGGGCTGCCGAGGGGGGCTCCTGGAACAGGGCTTTCCTGCCAATGGGTGGGGCTGGGAGGGGTTGGCTGGCATAGGTTAGATTCTCTGGAAATAAACACTGAGGGGGGAGGTACGTGGTGTTGATTAGAGATCAACCCTGTGTAGGGAGGGGAGGGAACAGAGTGGAGGTATAAGATGGGCCCACGTGGCCAGGCCTTTAGACCCCATCTGGTTGGTCACTGGATGCAGGGCTGCCCCAGAAGGTGGTGGCCTCCAGGCATCAGCTCTCTGCCACTGAGGCCGAGGCCGCCTGCCACGTCCTGCTCCAAGCCTTCCGTGATGGGGCATCTCTGTGTCCCCACAGCTACAGCCAGTGGATGTGTCCTGAAATCCGGCCTCGGAAGGAGGTCCTTGAAAAGAAGGGAAAGTTGAGCGGAAATTTCTCTCAACAGATTGACTACTCCTCCCTGGGCCTCTAGCTGGTGTTGGGCTGGAGGGGGGATTAGCAGGGTCAGAGGCACAAGGGGAGTGGACGGGGACAAGGAACAGGCACCTGGCCCAAGAGACAGGACTTCCCTCTTGCTCTATCCCCCTTGGCCATGGTACTGACTGGAGAAGTAATCTGTGATAATATCAGCAGGCTGCATTTCTCGCCTGATTGTTTTTGCCTGGCAATATTCTAAGGGCCTTACATATGGAGTTGACCCTTGAACAACGCAGGGGTTAGGGTGCTAACCCCCATGCCATCAAAAATCCACGCCCTGCTATTTCTGCCTCAAAAACAAAGGAATTGATAAATGACTCCCCCAAGGGCAGGAAGCTGAAAGAGTTTGGGTAGAATCAGGACTCAGACCCTAGCTCTTTTGCTTTCACATATTGTGATCTCTGATCGAACACAAACTTCACCAAATGTAAAGATCTGTAAAATGAAAATACAGATACTATAGTTATTGAAAAAATAATCTGTGTATCAGTGGACCCACCGAATTCAAACCCGTGTTGTTCAAGGGTCGACAGGATTGCCTTTTTTGCAGGTGAGAAAATGGCAACTTGGAGGCTGAATAACTTGCCTGGGGGCGGTGGGTGAGGGGAGGCCAATTCCGGACTTGATCCCAGCCCTACATGAAATCCATGTCCCTCTGCAGGCTAAAGACAGACTGAAGCCCATGTCAAGTGCTCAGGGTCAGTAAGTGTAGCTCTGGCCTTCCTGGACCGGTTTCTAGGGGCCGCAGACCTCCAAGAGAGGCCAGCCCCTATCTGCAGATGAAGCGCCAGGCTCAGCCGCTGATGGCTTCAGCCTCTGGGGCGGGTCGGCTGCCGAGGCTGTGTCTGCTCTTGGGTCACCCTGCAGTGCCATGTTCTGGCCAAATGGCCCCATACAGGGAGACCTACTTCAGCCGTGTGCCCTGCTTTGGCCCGGCTCACCACCCGGCAGGTGGCTACCTGGAGTTGTTTTGGCCCCTCGGAAGCTCCCGCTGCAGGGGTTCATGTTCCCCTCAGAAAAATTTAAACCCAGGCAGGCTTGTAAACAAGCGGTGCTCACCTGGCTGGTGCCTTACATGGGCTTTAAATTTATTAGTCCTTTTATTGTCTTGTAGGAGGTGAATGGGTAACTCGCAGAGTGCATGTCCATCCCCCCTAGAGCATCCCCAGTGTCTGGCTGCCAAGCAGATGTAACTCTAGACTCAGCTGGTGGGGGAAGGGGGCAAGCGGGGAAGAGCTGAGTGCTGGGTGGTCTCCCCCTCCCAGACCTCAGTCACCACCGATTCATTCTACGCACATTTCTTGAGCACCTACTATGGGCCAGCTGCTGTACAGCGTCCTCTGGATGCAGCCTTGGACGAGCAGACAGAACCCTTCCCTTTCAAGTAATTCTAGAACTAACTCTGTATTTATAATCGTGCCAAGAGGGGCAGGAATCCAGGTAGATGCCTGCACTGCTGACCTTGACAGAGCGGCAGTGTCTGCGTCTACACTGGCAGGGATCACCCGTGTTCACTGGTTCAGGAGCTTTCAGCCCCACCTAGGAAAACAGAGTAGATATCACAGCCCAGGTCCCCACTCTCGCCTTCCAACCAACGCTGCGCTGTGACGGTGTGGCGGTGGCATTTGTCACCATTTCCTCCCTGGCAGGTTGTGCTGGGATCTCCCCCTGGGAGTACTGGAGTCAGACAACCGATCTGCGTGTTATTCTTTTAAAAATGCAAAGCTTTTCTCGCTGCCTCCATCCTCGGGAGGTGGAGGCTCCCTGGTGGGGACCAAGGCCACCGACCTGGGGGCTCTAGTCCACTCCCAGGGTCTGGGGGGCTCGGAGTGGCGGCTCCCCCATATTGGCATTTCCTGGTTGGTCAGCCAGGCCCCCTGGGGGACAGGGTGTAGGTGTCCCCAAGCTCAATGAGCATAAACTGAGCCTCGGCAGAGAGAGCGGGCGAGCCTGGAGTCAGAGCTGGAGGGGACCTTTCAAGGAGGCAGGTCCCTACGATGTCCAGCGTGGGGAGCCTTCGCCCGACCGCCGCTCAAGGTTGGGGGGACACCCGCCTGAGTGGACACAGCCCTCTCCAGGCTGGATGGCCTCCTTGTCGAGCCCCCTGCTCATCAGAAGCCCAACGGCCGCACTAACATGGCTCTCGAGGCCCCAGGCATGTGGCTCCAACTGAAACGTCACCACCTGTGTGAATTCAGGGCAAAGGGCGGAGCCTCATTCTCCATTTCCTCATCTGTGAAATGGGGGCAATGGAATCGATCAGGCTCTGGGGAGATTGAGAAGGTTGACGAGCCATCCTCGAGGCTCAGGCTGAACCCCAGGACAGGGAATACTTGCAGACCCCTGCTCTAGAGCCCATGGCTCCTGAGAAAGCTGGCCCGGAGGATGCTCCCAGGGCCAAGGTTAGGGCTGCCTACTCAAAGTCCAGAGCTTAGGTCCTGCGTGGGGGAGACCTTGGCTGGTCAAGCAGTGTTGCTGCCTGCCCTGGCAGACCCCATCGTGGACGGAGAGAGAGCTGGCACCAGGACGTAGAGAGTGGTGGCCTCCAGGTGGTCGAGGGAAGCCAGGCCCTGGCCCAGCCCCAAGCGTGGTGACCAGGCAGGGACAGGAAAGCAAGCCAGGGCCTGCCCTTCTCATCAGGCTCTTGGTGGGAGGTGCCAGGGAGCGGAAGGCCCTGGTGGGGGACACGGCCCAGCTGATGTCAGGTGCCTTCCAATCAGATCTTTAGGGAGAAGTGAAAATTGTTTCCCCAACACACGCCCGTTGGGAGGTCCTGGCGGGTTCTCATCTTTAGACCAAGGTGGAAACTTAATGGTAGGAGGAGAAGAATCCATGTGCCTGAAACACTCTAAGTGCTCAAGAATGCCAGCTCTTACTATTGTTAACTGTTATAATTATAAATCCAAATGTCTCCTTGCTAATTCGACTTACTGACCCTCATATAATCTTCTAACAATTTAGAATAAATCTACTCCCTTTCCAGTAGGAAAACTTTAAAAAAGATGTGAAGATCTTTGCCCCCCATCACTAACAGGCAGGTGGCAGCTCACCCCACCCGAGTTCTAGCAGTTTCCATCAGACGGAGTCACCTCCCTATAAATGATCTGTTTCATTGTCTCAGAGTTGGGCAGATCTACGGTTGAAACGGATAAATAAATCTCAAGTATATGCAACCTTTCATTAGAACAACCCGTTCGCAGAACTTTCTGGATACATTGAAACTTACGGCACCCCATAGAGAGCGTGCGTTCTCGGCTGACCCTCACCACTTAGAGTAAAAAAGGAAGCAGGCCAAAAAGTAGGCAATGGAGGTTTAATTCGGCTGTTGCCTCTTTCTAGCTATAACTATACACTGACTCATAGAACTTGAGGGAGGCACTTACCTATGTGCAGCTCAGATGTGAGATGGAAATAATACCACCTACCCGTGGGATTACAGGGAAACGTCTGTTCGTGACTTCCGGCCTCCTGACACGTGTAGGGGCTGTGTTGGAAGCAGCCGCGTCTGGGTTTGCCAGCCCACGCCTCTCTGCAGTGCAGCCCGTGTATTGCTTTATGTGTACCTTTGATAAATGGCTGCACTTTTATATTCTAATTGGTAATAGAAACAGCACCTCAGAGGCCCAGGAGAAGTCCCGAGTCCCAGATCAAACAGAAGATGAAAGGGTTTCCAATGAGAGGGGAAGATGGTTACAAGGAAAAAAAAAAAATGCAGGAAGCAGTTGGGAGAATTCTCAGAAAGTGGGGATCTGGGGAAAGCTCGCTCTTGAAGACAGGAGGTTGGGCTCCCCGGGCCTAGAAAGCAGACAAAACAGCTGCATCCTCGGGGGTCAGGTGAAGGGTGCGGGATCCCAGGAGGGGAATTTCTCAAGTGGGAAACCAGCCTTCCTGAATATCCAGAGAGAAGGCAGGGATGAGGCCAGACACAGGTGATGTCCAGCCCGGGAAGATGGTTAAAGGAAAAAAAAAAAATGCAGGAAGCAGTTGGGAGAATTCTCAGAAAGTGGGGATCTGGGGAAAGCTCGCTCTTGAAGACAGGAGGTTGGGCTCCCCGGGCCTAGAAAGCAGACAAAACAGCTGCATCCTCGGGGGTCAGGTGAAGGGTGCGGGATCCCAGGAGGGGAATTTCTCAAGTGGGAAACCAGCCTTCCTGAATATCCAGAGAGAAGGCAGGGATGAGGCCAGACACAGGTGATGTCCAGCCCGGGAGGTCGGCATGTGAAACACTCCATAAGCTTGACCAAACTGGCCCCAACGCACACCGAACCCACCCAGCTCCCCTGGGTTTCTTAACACCTGGGGCTCATCCTCATCCCCCTACTTCCACCCCAGCCCCACCCCCTCCCGGAAAGCAGCACCTGTGCCCAGGCAGAGGGCAGATAGCGCAGTGTGGTCGGTCTCTGTCCTGCACAAGTGTCACCAGAACGCACCGCTGAGTCCCCTGGGGTCTTTAAGTTGCGTGTGCAGATTCCAAGTCGGTACCTGGTGGTGGGCTAGGACTCTGCCTACCTAACAAGCTTCTAGGTGACGCTGGGTGTCATGGCCACCTTGAGGGGTGGGGGGCAGTGGGGAGCAGGAGGATGCTTTGGGGAGTCAGTCAAGGGTTCAAGTCCTGGGTATGCTGCTTACTGACTGGCTCTGTGACCTAGAGCGAGTTACGTAACCTCTCCGAGCCGAGGTTTCTTCATTAGTCAAATGGGGATCACATAGCGTCACAGGATGGCCGGGTAGGTTCAGTGACGTAAGCACATGGAGCTCAGAGGCTGGGGTGTAATAAACTCTCAATACATAAGAGGGTTGAAGTTATTACCAATAATACATTATATCAATGTCAAAGCTCATTGGGAAGATCCGGGCAAGCGGGAAGAAGTGCGGTCCCAAGGCTACCGCCACAGGAGGTCACCCCAAGCTCTGCACGGTGACCCCAAAGGCTCTGCTCTCCCTATAGCTTCGGTGTCAGGGACGGTTGGATCTCAGGGAGATGGCCCAGACCAGCCTCACCCCCTGGGCCTGTTGGCCACGGGCCGGTCACAGAAAGATGTCTGGTCCAGAGCAAAGCTTGCAGTCAGGGGCGCTGGGCGGGGCCGAGGAGGACCACGACCAGCTCCCGCCCACCACATCCCTGCTTATCAGGTGGATTTCCAGGGACTAAGTAAGAGATCAGGCCTTGAAGAAGTAGTGGAAATTTATCTCATGCATTTATTTCTTTACTACCTACCAACTGTTTAAATCACACAACTGCTTGGGCAGCCTGAGCCGAGCGGCTGCGGTAAGTACATGAGACCACGCCCCGCCCCGCCCCGCCCCACCCCCCACCCCCCCCCCCCGCCTCGAGGTGAACATCCTGCCCGAGACAACCCCCAGCCCCGTCCGGACTCACCTAGCGCCACATCATCTGGGACACGCGTGCGCCCGTGTGCGCATGCGTGGTATGGGAGGCCCTCCGCAGAGAGTGAACGTGCTAATTTGAGGACCGGGTGCAGATGGGAAAAGCCAGATGAATCCACCTAGAGGGGGTCAGCTGGGCACCTGGCGCTCCGTCGAGGGCAGGATTTCTCAAGCCGGGCTCTGTCGGCCTTTCGGGTGGGATCGTCCTGCGTGGCGGAGGCTGTCCCGGGCGTTGTGGGATGTTTAGCAGCACTCCTGGCCTCCGCCACTAGGGGCCAGGAGCATCCTCCCTGAGTCATGACAACCAGAACTGTCTCCAGACTCTGCCAGATGTCCCCTGGGGGCTGTCACCTCACTTGAGAACCACTGCTGTAGAGTCTTGAGGCATCTTCTCATTGGACCCAGCTAGCTCCGAAGGAAACGGAGTGGGGGGCCGAGGGTCCGTGAACGTGGCCGTGGGCGAGGGGTTACGTGGACAGATGAGCTCCATTTCCTCTCTGCAAGCTCCCGGGAGTCCGGGCCTGACAGCATCTCTGAAGGCTTCCGAGCTGAGGACTGGGCTCTCGGCTGTCTGCTCGCCGGCTTCCCCGGCCTCTGCTGGCTCTGGTTAGAGGGGGAGCCGGGGCAGTGGGGGGAGTCGTGGAGGAGGCTGAGGGACAGGGGAGCCTGAGGGGAGGGATGGGCCCGACAGGCTGCAGCCTCCACCCCACTCGCAGCACGCTCATCTCCAGGGGCCCTGAGGTTCCCGGGAGAAACATGCTGTGAAAGGGCAGGGCTGGAGTTGGTGCCGGGAGTTCTTGCTGGAGAAGCTGCGGGCTGCAGAGGCTGAGTGGGGCAAGAGAACGTTATCACAGAAACCTGATTTTTCCCCACACTCTATCAGCTCCCCATCTGTTTCTTGATTAAATGTATTACTGTGCTCCCTCTCCACATGGCCGCTGCCAGGAAGTCTCCAGAGCCCTGATGACGTCGGTGGAGAGAGGCTCAGGCCTCAGAGATGAGCGGGCTATCGATCAGCCTGGCAGCTGGCGTTTGTTTTAAAATCTGGAGGCGGGTGGGGACCAGGATTAGAGCCAGCCGGGGTGCGGGTCTCGGGGGGGGGCGTGCTCTTACCCCAAAGGGAAGGCCCCCCCATCCTCTTCCTCACCTTGACAAGCCAGGGCCCACCACTTAGGTTGTGGCATCAGTACTGATTCCTAGGTCTGTGACCTTGGACGAGCCTCTGCCCCCTTCTTGGCCTCCATTTCCTTCTCTGTGTCATGGGGGCGTCAGAGCAGGTGATTTGAGAGTCTCTTCCAGAAGCAACAGTTCACGGCTTGTGCTTCCAAGCCTGGTGCATGGACCAGCACACCAGGCATCCCCAGGGAGCTTGGCAGGAATGCAGGTTCTCAGGCCCAGCCCAGGCCTGGTGAATCAGAGTCTGCCTTTTAACAAGACCCTCAGGGGCTCCACAGGCGCATTAAAGTGTGCGAAGCCTGCTTCAGCAGCTCCGTTCGTTGGGTTACTTCAGAAATGAACATGTATGAGAACTCTCTCAGAGGGAATGATTCACTACCTTCTCTGGCCTCAGAAACCTTTCCTAGAAATATTCTTCCTGCACAGGAACCTTCACCTTGCAAAGGAATTGGCTCTGAAGTCCCAGCCAGTTCCTGTGGATGGAGCCCCGAGATGCCCATGTTCCTTTAATCAACCATTTAATAAAAGTCTGGGGATAAAAAGACAAGCAGGACCCACTTCCAGCCCTCAGGGAAATTACTCTCCAGTAGGAATAGGTAGACCCCCACTCCGGGTTCAAAAGATGCCCGAGAGAAAAGCTAACCCCCTGTGACAATTACCAAGCATCTTACTCTCTCATTGGAGTCTGAGCAAATCCCCAAGACCAGCCCCGGCCTCTATGACTGTCTGCATTAGTTCCCCAGGGCTGCTGTAATAAAGTACCAGAAACTTGGTGGCTCAAAACAACAGGAATCTGACTGTCTTTTTGTTCTGGGGGAAAGACGTTGACAGGGCTGTGCTCCCTTGGGAAGCTCTAGGGAAGATTCCCTCCTGGCCTCGTCCAGCTTCTGGCGGTTCCTGGCATTCCTTGGCTTGTGGCCGCATCACTCCAATCGCTGCCTTGTCTTCACATTCGCCTCCTCTTCTCTGTGGATGTCAAAGCTCCTTCTGACTTTTTCTTATAAGGACAGCTGCAATGGCAGGTAGGGTACACCCCCAGATAATCCAAGATGATCCTGCCTCAAAATCTTCAACTTAACCACATCTGCAAAGGCTTTTTTTTCCAAATAAGATCACATTGGCAGGTCCAAATTTGGCGTGGCTATTTTGGGGGGCTTTTTCTTCCAGGCTACCACACGCTCCAATCAAGATATGACCTCCTTGTGGGATCCTGGAGGGTCCCTCTACATGGCTGAGCCTCAGTTTCCTCCCCTGCAAATTGGTACAGTAACCCCTCTAGGGGGCGCTGTGTGCTTGAGTGTGCACTGGCTTTCCCTAGAGGACTTGTTAAACGTAGCCGCTGGGCACCACCCCAAGTCTTTCATTCAGTGGGTCTGGGAGGAGTCTTAAGAATTTGCATTTCTAACAAGTTCCCAGGAGATGCTTCGAACCACCGGATTAACAAAGTGGTGATTAATAAAGTCCCCACCGAAACAAGTACTGAAGAAATCAATGTTGGTGAACAACCAACAGAAATGACACCCACCAGGGTCCTCTCCCAGGAGAAGGGGAGCCCCTTAGGGGCAGGGCTGTGTCTATGCATCTCCATCCATAGTTTGCTGCTTGTGGTTCAACACTACATCTGGTCATCAGCCATGAGCCAGGCACTGTGCTGGGAGGGGCCTTGCCAATATCAGCCCTCGCCTGTCAAGGGCTTACCACGTGGCACTTAGATGCAAGTTAATGCAAACACGCATGGACCGAACGTATAGGAAGGTATGGAAATCATACGGAGGAGCGAGCGGTGATCCCTTCCAAAGGAGGCCCCGAGGACGCGGCGATGCCCACAGGGTTTGTACATCTGGCAGAAGCTCTGGAGAGAGTGGTGCTCCAGACAGAGGGAACAGCTGGTTTGGTAGTAGGAGACATCAGTGTGGCTCAATCACCACATCCAAGAGCTGGGGAGTATGTATGGAAGATGCGCTGGGGACCTCAGCTGTGCCAGGAGGAGAAGAGCTTTTCCAGCCTTACTGGGGGCAAGGATCTGTATCCTGCAGGCACCGTGGGGACAGTCCAGGACTTTCTTCGGGAGGGTGACTTCTTTTGCTTCCCCAAGATTGCCCTGTGCCAGTGTGGGGTGGGGGGGCGGATGAGATGAGGAAGAGACCGGACACAGGAAGATCATTCAGGCAGCTGGTAAAACAATTCCGGCAACAGATGACGAGGGTCTAGACTAAAGCACACGCTGTGCGCTCGTCTGGCTTGATGGATGAAGGCGTGAGTGAGCAAAACAGCACATCATCAGCGGAGCCAGCTTTGCTGTGTCTTGGAAGACGTAGATTTGGAGGCCAGTGCCAGGGATGCCCTGCTGTCCTTGGGCAAATTACCCCGGGAGCAGTGGCTCTGCCTTCTCAGGGGAGGATGTCCGAACTTCCTAGGCACCTCTGCGCTTCCATCCTCCTCCCGGGGAAAAGGCACATCCTCTGTAATTACGTAGCCTGAGTTTTGCCTAGCGTCCCCCAGATGTTAAACTAGTTAATTTCTGTGGGGATTTTTCTTTAAGCCAGCATGACACAGGCTTTAAATCAATTTGAAATCCACTGTCTACAGATCCACACGGAGAGGGTCTGTGGAGGACGGGAAGGCACAATTATCCTCATCAGTCAGTGGGGACGGGAGAGGCTGTGATGGGTTTGGGCTGTGGTGGGGAGACTCAGGTTTCCGTTATGGGGGAGAGTTCAGAGGCCCGAGGCCACACCAGGAAGGCACAATGCTGAGTGCACGAGGACACTGCCTAGGATGCAGGGAAGGGGCCCCCGGAGTGGGGTTGAGTGACAGATGGAAAGTTGTTTCAAAGGGCCGGGTAAGGTCTGGGGACGCTGAGGTCCCCACCACGTTCAGAGACTTTGGCCCTGGCCCTCACTGTCGCTTTCCCTAGGATTCTCTACGTGAAATACATCAAGTTGATAAAGTAGGGAGGAAAGGGGCAGGGTCTGGTTAGGGCGGTGGCAGTGGTGCTGGGCAGAGGGTAAGTCAACGGGACTCACTAGTAGCCGTTTGCAGCCTGCTTTGGCACTCTAGATCACCGAGAGCATTATGAACAAAATCAATCTTGCTCCCGGTGCAAGGAGACAAGACAAATTCACCGGCGCCATCTTCCCGTCCAAATGGCTCTCTGCCAGGTATGATTCCAAGCACTTTCCATAAATGAATTCATTTCATCTTCCCCTCAGGTCCGTGCAGCAGGTGGTGCTACTGTCCCCACGTTAGAGATGAGAACACCGAGGCATAAAGAGCTTAGCTAACCTGCACAGGGTAACCGGGGCGGGGGGGCGGGGTATGTGGTGGGATTTTGAGCAGCGGCCTCCGGAGTTTGGGAGCTGGCAGGAAAGCCGAGGCGGGGGGACAGGGAGGAGGAGGCCTCATGAGCCTCGTGGGACAGCACATCCTCGTGTGGGTATTGGGGGAGGTGGGGGGTCTCCCCGGCTTCTCCACTGACCCGCCTCAGACCACAGTGGGTCACACCAGGTCCGCGGGGCGCCTCCCCGCTGGCCAGAGCCCAGCACCCCTTGACTGATTTGACAAGTTTAACTAATGACTTATCAGCATCTAATTTGGAAGTGGCCATGCGGTTGCTACTGTCATCGCCTGCTAGCAGGAGCAGTAAAAGGCTTTCTGTTCCAGGCCTGTGCTGTCTATTTAGCTGACTTACACATGGCTCTCGACCTGGGGCAGGGAGGGGGCCCGGGGTCATGAATCCCAGGCAGCTGGTCCTTTGAGGTCAGCCTCCCCTCCCCGCCCACCCCTACCCCGGCCTAATTCAGGGTCACGTACGCTCTCCCCAGAAGGGCGTTCAGGTCTGTGCCTGGGACCATTTGCACTGAATTTTAGGGAGGAAGGGGGACTGAGTCGGCCTCTGGGAGCCCTCGGGGGTCACCAGGGGTCAAGCAGAGCAGACAAAGAAGCAGATGTCAGATGGAGTCTTGAAATCTAGAGGAAGTGGCCTGTGCCTCTTTTATACCCAAGGGAGGCCACCGGCATGCCCTCGTGGCTCCATCTGGCTCTGGAATCCTGTTTCAGTGGGTCTGACTTCACTTCTGGACTGAAGACCCACCTGCGGCCCGTGCACGGCGTCCCGGACCCGGCAGGTCCTTTCTGAATCTCCATCAAATAAAACAAAGCCACCCTTCCTCCCCCACCTTCAGGTTTTCAAAGCCTTTGGGGTTTTGCAGAGAAACTGAGCAGCGCTGCAAACAGCTCTGCAACTTCCTGGTCACGAAGTTCTTGGGCAACACGACAGTGTCGGTCTCCGTCAGTCATTTTGTCCCCGGCGGTGCTCAGGCCTCCTCTCTCTGTCCTGCTGGCTCTTTTTCTTTTTCTCCTTCCCATCTCTTCCTAGTCTCCAATCCTCTGAGCTCAAAAGCTCGACATTTTCCTCTGTGACCATGATTTCATTTGACCTCATTACAGCTCCGCAAGTTGGCTGCCATCCACTGCCCCGTCCGCAAAGTCGAGGCTCAGAGGAGCCGGGTGACCTGCCCGGGGCTCGCTGCTGCAAAGTAGCGGAGAGCGACGGCGCTCCGGCTGGGTTCCGAAGCGCGTTTTGCAGGAGACAGGACTGGGGGGACGGCAGCTGCAAGGCTTGCTCAGGAGGTGCAGGTGGCAGCTGGGTCCTGGGAGCAGACCTCTGGGGGCGGCGGGGGGGCGGCTCCCGCGACCAGAGAGGAGGCATCTGCCACAAGGACAAGCAAACTGTAGCCAATGGCAGTGAGGAGGGTCAGAGGTCAGAGATCAGGAGAGAGAGGCCAAGGGAAGCACGGAGCATGGAAGGGTCAGAGGCTGGCAGGGAGGAGCGGGCAGCAGGGAGGGAGAGCCGGGGGGTGGCCAGGCTGGGCTTGGGAGGCCCGTCCCTAGAATACCAAGTGCTCTCGATGTGCTGCCCTCGATCCTGTAGCTTTGCTCCAGCCACATGGCGCCGGACACGGACCCGCAGTCTCCCTGGGGCTCCGGTGATCTGCACAACGATCAAACCCGGCACCCAGCTGCCCCCAACTTGGCCACACAGCCTCCTGCATCCAGGCCCTGCGCTTCTGCACCTCACTGGCTTGGCTCCCCGGGCAGCGCCAGGGGAAGGCCTTCCAGATTCACCCTGCTCACGCTTCGCTCCAGCCTCTCCCGGCAACGCGACTGGCAAATGAAAAACCCAAGGATCAATGCCAGAAAAATGACTGCTCGGCTCACCCTCACCAGAGAAGAGGCTTTCAACTCACCCACCTTGCGTGTGAGGAGGGAGACGGAGTCGGGGCGGAGGGCTCTGATTGCTTCAATTCTGTCTCCTCTTGGGGCACGAGGCCTGTAGCTCGGGGCCGACTCACTTATTTATCTGTCGCCAGCCACTGAGGTGGCCACGAAATACTGAAGTGGCCGTTGGGGTGTTAAGGGCGGACCATAAAACCTGCCCCCGGCCGGGGACTTGCGTCTCACTCCCAGCACCTCCAGCATTAATGCGCCTCTGTGTTAAAGCAGTTCATTGGCTGCCACGTGGACCTCCCGCGTTGGGATGAATGCCCGGGCCCCGTGCAGCTTTCTCTCTCCGGCTTGTGAATATACATTAGGGCTGCGTTCTCGCCACAACTGGAGTTAAAGAGCTGCCGACACCTCCTTGAAGGCTTGGAGGAAAGCATTTAGCTCAGAAACAATTTGGCTCCCAGGCCCAACTCTGCACAGTGGATTTTCTCCTTCTCCTTTGCTCGTTGGTATAATTAAGGTGGTGGGGAAAGAATCCAGGGAGAAAACGGAGATCGTGGCGGCTAGAAACGCAGACTCCGAGTCACCAAGACTTCGGTTTGCATCAGAGCTCCACCAAAAGCTCTGTGACCTGGGCAAAATTACACAACCTCTCTGAACCTCAGTTTTGTGGCAATTAAAGCTGCCTTCCTCAAAGGCCTGTGGAGGGGGGGGTGGGGTTAAGGAGATCACGTGGGTAGAATGCTGACTGCCTGGGCCAGTGTTGGTTACATCCATGAGTGTTCTAGGTACAACACTGATGATTCTGGCTGGTTTAAGCGGCAAAGAAACTGGGCGAGAGGATGCAGGGAGGGCTAGGCTTTGCGATGAAGCAGCCAGAACCACGGCCAAAGTCACACCCCAGGACTGGTCCGGTGAGGACCCTCCACCTCCACGGAGTACCAGGGGCCTCGGGGCGTGGGCCTTGGATCCAGGGCAGCGCTGAAGCCACCACACGATGCTGTCCCCTGGGAACTGGATGGTGACCGCTGCCACCACCACTTCACGTTCTCCACGCGTCCTGCCTGTCTGCGCGGCCAGCTATAGATGCGAAGTCCCGGAAGGGCGCATCTGATCGCCAAGGCTGGTCGTGGGCAAGGCAGGCCGGCGAGCGAGTTACTGGCGTGTTTACATTCTATACTGGGGACGTTTTCCAGACACAGGGAGGGGATTAGGATCCTGGATGGTCCGACGTAGCCACGACCTTGATGTTCTGTTGTCCCTGGAGGTGGGCAGACCCAAGGCTATTTTCACCTGGCGTTTGTGTCCCGGGCCAACTCTGATCGGTCCAGCCTGTGCCGGCTGGTAAGTCACCGCGGTCAGACCTCCAGCTGCTCTTCCCTGACACACATCTCCAGGGCAGGCCTCCGCCAGTGGCGTCCCATTGACGGACGGGGACGGGGACGGTGGTGATGTCCTTGAGGAAGCTGAGCCCTTTGGTGCTCATGAGGCAAAAGCACACAATCCCCTCGTATTAGATACGATTCTCAGAGAAGCAGAAACAACAGGGTGTGTGTGCACGTGCGCGCGCGCAAAGAGATTTATGATGAGGAATTGGCTCCCACGATTACGGAGGCCGAGAAGTCCTGAGATTGGCAGTCGGCAAACGGGAGATGAGGCAAACCCACGATGTGTTTGCAGCCCAAGTCCTAAGGCCTGAGAACCAGGAGACCCAACGGTGTGAGTTCCGGCCCGAAGCCAGCAGGCTCCGGACCCCGGAAGAGCCAGCGTTTCGGGTGAGTCCGAGGCGGGAGGAGTTCCCTGCGGACTCGGCGCTACTTAGATCTTCAAGGGCTTGGATGAGGCCCACCCACGTTAGGGCGGGTCATCCGCTTTGCTCAGTCCACTGACTCAAATGTTAATCCCATCCAGAAAACTCTTACACACTTACCCGGAATAACGTTTGACCAATAGTCCAGGCACCCCATGGCCCAGTCAAATTGAAACAAAATTAAGCATCACGCCCACCTGGGGAAAAAGACCCAAGGTCTAAGCAAGGAGGAGGGGGAGATGCCAATTTCCAAGATCCAGTTCCAAGATCAACTTCAAGGGTGGTTGCGAGCCCCCTGGATCCAGCCTGCCTGAGTTCAGACCCCGACCCTGAGATGACCTAGGCGCCCGCAGGCGAGGGAGGTGAGCCCTCTGTGTGTCCGTTTCCTCGTCCCTGAGGCAGGGATAAAGCACCACCTCCCTCACGGCTTTGTGGACAGGAGGATTCATATCTGTAAAACGCTCGCAACACGGCTAGGCAAAGCAGTAGGCACACGGGAGATGTGAGCTGTCATTATGCTCCGACAAGAAGCAGGATGTTAGCATGTCGGGTGACAGCTGTTGTGATGGGGGTGCTGGGTGAGGCGGGGATGGTGAGGGGTGGTGATGAGACTGCACGGAGGTGTCGGGGAGCTGAGGCTGGGGCCCAGCTCCTGCTTGCCACCCCCACCCTTACAGCCTGGATGGAGACTCCAGGACCAGAAGGTCTAAGGGTGGGAGGGTTCTGCCTGGTGACTCAGGCAACAGCCCTGGCTGCCTTGGGAAACATCCATTCCCGTTCCACTCCTGCCTTGTCTTCCCCGAGGTGTCCCCGTGAGCACGGGGGGTCTGGCACAAACTTGAGAGATGTCGAAAATGCTTTCCAGAGCCTGCTGGAGTCTGTTGGCCCAAGCGTGCTTTTTTGTCTCCCTGATCCGGCCCTTGACCATGGACTTTGTGACCCTCCTGAGGTGTGTCTTTTCCTAGCTGCAGGTCCGATGCCTGGCCAGTGCTGACCCAGGATAATCTGCTCTCATCCTCTGCCTCGCTTCTCAGACTGCTGTCCTGAGAGCCATTTTAAGGTAAAATCTCATTGTTCTGATTCCCATCAGATCATGAAACAGGCTGGCGCTTCTATCCACAGGGCTGGCGCTTCTATCCACAGGGCCTGAATCCCAGGTCAACTCTTACTGAGAGCTTAGGGGATGTTAAGGTCACGAGCATCTTCCATCCCAGCTACATATGCCAGAGGGACCCTCACACGTGGATCCAGAGGCAAGAGAGAGGGTGATGACTCCTGGGGAGACAGACATCCGTGGCGTCCAGAATTCAGGTCCCCAAATCTTTCTCCTTACTTTTGGAAAACGGGGCGCTGCCCCTGTAGAACATTGTAGCTGATGGCATGCGAGCCCCTGGACCATTCGAGCCATCCTGCTTTATGCAGAGAACGTCCGCTTCCAAACAGAAGCCGGTGCCCACACGGCACTCAGGCCAAGCCGTGGCGGAGGGACCCTCAAGTTTGAGCTTCCCCCAAAGCAGACCCCGAGATGAGGATGTGGGTGCAGGTAGTTTATTTGGGAGCCGATCCAGGAAGTATGTGATATCGAGATGGATATCAAGACGGGAGGAAGGAAAGCTGATGAAATGTCAGGGAGTGGGTTACCACCGCAGCAGGCACCCGAGGTTCATCCCGAGGGGGCTCTGGGTTGGGGTGTTGCTCCACTGATCCGTCCGCTTGGGCTGAGAGTTGCTCCTGGAGGATGAGGAATTAGCTCCTGGGACTTGCAGGCTGCTCCATGCCAGAGACCCCTTCAGGCCGGGAGGCATGGGAAACCAGGGCCAGGGTGGGATCTGCCTGCAGGGGGCCTTTGCAGCAGACCAAGGGGCTATAGGGGGGGACTGGCCACCTCTGCTAGGGGAGGGCTCCGGAAACTAAGGGACATTCAGACAGGTGGCCTGGAGTCATTCAGGACCTGCCCCGAGCAGGCCCAAACTGAGTCCTGGGTAAGACCATTCCTCCTGGTTTCTCTCCATCACCACCTCCCCCCTTGGGTGGTCTTTCATACCGCCACACCCAGGGACATTTTGGGTCCCAGGAGTGGTGGAGAAGCCGGCAAATGGCAGGAACCCAACCTCCAGAGGCCAAGGAGAAGGAGAGAATGGTAAAGGAAGAGGCCTTAAAATACCCCTCAACTGTTTAAGGATTGGAGATCTGCACTAAATCTCAAGAAAAAGGAGTTATTACGCTGTCAGCAAAGGTGATATAATTTTTAAGACTCCACAGCCATAATTTTTCCTCATCCTCCCCGTGTCCCCCCACCCCCGGGGATTCAGGGACGAATTACCTGTCAGTTTGCTGAGAGGTGCTGTTCCCAAGCAGGAAGGTATCACCTGCTGTGACTCCTGGAAGCCCTACTTGACAGCAAGGGTGGCTGGATGGGAGGAGCTGGCAGCTGGGAGGGGCACGCTGTCTCTAGCTGGAGGCGAGGGTCCGGAGCTTCAGGGAGGAGCCCTGGAGGACAAAGCACGGCTGGACCCTGACCAGCCCTGAGTCAGGGAGTGCTGTCCCCATCTTTTCCCAATAAGGAGAGCCCTGCCAGCGGCCTGGGGTGAGGGCTGGGGGAGGCAGCAGCAAGGGGCTGGGGTCTCTGGGCAGTGGAGGGTCTTCTAACAGAATGCAGGGTCTCCGGGGAGTTGGGGGGGGGGGTCTTCTAACAGAACTCAAGCATCTCAGGGCGGGCCAAACCCTTCGAGTCCAGTATGAGGTGGCCATACAGAGGGAGTGGCAAGAACATCTATAAACGCTTGGGCTCTGCAGGCAGGTTCAGCCCAAAGGGAGCCCCAGCCCTGTGTGACCTTGGGCAGTTACTTAACCTCTCTGTTCTTTAGGGGCAAATGGGCTGTGGATGGAATCCAACTTATCCGTTTGTTGGTTATCTTGATGTGGTCTTTAACCCTTTCTAGTGCTTGATTCCTGCCAGGGGGTCACGCAGCCTCTCTTGAATACCCTGGCGGACAGGGAGCTCACTAGGTGGAGAGGCAGCCCAGGTCCACTTTGGCCCACTTGGCTGATCCTGACCGGGTCAGAGTCTCGCCTATGGTGTTCACCCATTGGTGTCATTATAACCCTCAAGGGTCACTTGTGTGGCCCTTGCCAAACTCTAGGGACCAACTGTCAACACCAGCAACGCCTCCCCAGTCCACTAAGTGGAGTCACATGGAGGTCACCTTTGGTCCTCATGCTTGAGAAACAGATTCTTCTCTGCCAAGAATGTCTGCCGCCCCCTGGCCTGGGTGACCTGACTCTGGGATGCCCTCCCTGGCTGTCAGTCCTGAACTTAGGATACACCTTTGAGGATCAGTGGGGTCATCCCATCTTTATCCCTTTCCCCACTTTCTCCTTGTTCCTGAAGCCCCAGGAATTCTTGGAGCCTCTCTCTAATAGAACATTATTCCAGAGGTCCAATCAGCTTGGGCTTCCTTCTGGCTTGGGCTCTCCCAGGATACGTTCCTGTTCCGGCCAGCAGAGGACGCTGTGCTCCATGTCATCCTGCACCCCCAGGCTGATGGGGCACTGCTGGGAGTTGGGGATTCAGGGATGGTCAAGACCCACCAGGAGCTCACTTCTCCTCTAGGGACCCCTCATCTCCAGGAGCATCTTGTGGGAGGGGAGTAGGCTCTGATGAAGGTGTGGGCACCTTGGCAGATATCAGCCGGGATTAGCACAATATAAAGCCAATATTCTGCCACTAGAGCCCCCTTCCTTGCCCTTCTCCCAGGCAGGGCTCAGCTCCCTCATCAAGATACAGCAGAACCAGGGCTTCCCTGGTGGCGCAGTGGTTAAGAATCCGCCTGCCAATGCAGGGGACACGGGTTTGAGCCCTGGTCCGGGAAGATCCCACATGCCGCGGAGCAACTAAGCCCGTGCGCCACAACTACTGAGCCTACGCTCTAGAGCCCACGAGCCACAACTACTGAGCCCGCGCGCCTAGAGCCCGTACTCCGCAACAAGAGAAGCCACTACAATGAGAAGCCCACACACCGCAACGAAGAGTAGCCCCCGCTCGCCACAACCAGAGAAAGCCTGCGCGCAGCAACGAAGACCCAACGCGGCCAAAAATAAATAAATAAATAATCTTTATTTTAAAAAAAAGATACAGCAGAGCCTAGTAGTGAAGATCAGGGGACCCTGGAGCCAGACCATCTAGTTCAAATCCTCACTACCCTGCTCCCAGGCCGCGTGCCTCAGTTTCCCCATCTGTACAATGGGGATGATATCGGGCTTCTTGTGAAAGTTAAATGAGTTAATACACGTGGAGCATTTAAGGAGCGTCAGCCCATATCACGACCGTTTGTGGCAACTTGTCATTGACCCCAGACTTACATGCCCCTCAGGGGTGCAGAAGTCCTGCAGGGAACCGCACCCCCTCCTTAGACAGCAGCCTCACGATCATTGCCACTCAACTGTGCCCACCCTCCCCAAGCGGCTTATCAAAGGATTCCCTCCACCCTCCCTGGATTTCTCTCTTGGTGACATTCTACTGACTTTTATTGAGCCTTGTGGATTGGGTGTTTGGACATCTGCCCTATTTAGCTGACCTGCTTGCCTACCTGGCCCTGACTGGGAGGGTTCACATCCTTTGGGAAGCCTTCCTAGGTCTGTAGGACAAGAGCAATGGGCTTCTTCCATAGTACTTCCTCCAGACTCTGCATTGCATCCTGGTGGGACTTATATTTGTTAAGCTATTCGTTAAGCTATACGTTGTTGGAGTCCTTATAGACCTGGGATTTGAACCCATGGCGTGAGTTACTCTTCCATCCTATAACTATCTTTCCTTCTCCCCATCTGCTTCACTCCCACATAACTGCATGGGTTCAAATACACAAAGTCATGGAAATCACTCATTTCTTTAAATTTTGTGATCTGGGTATTTTAAAGTGTTAGCTTTTCCTACCTCAGACTGTAGGTACTGTTTGAATTGCTGGTTGTGATGACCAGAAGGTTTTTTTCACTGGAACATCCATTGCAACATCCATCCAAGTCAGCAATGGAAGAATTGTCTAACCCATACTCCTTACTTTACAGGTGGGAAAACACTCCCCCTGTAAAAGTCACACGATCTGTCAGGGCAGAGCCAAGACCAGGACCCTTCACTTGTTCTGGGCTCCTGTTACCACCCTGGGCTGCCTTGGTGGTGGGTCCCACGAGCCCAGGTGGGTGTTTCCTCCCTCTTGTGGGTCTGAGGACTCATGGTCTGTCTTCTCTTGGTCTCCCACCTCTGGCTCTTCCATCTCAGGCAGCTCTTCTTGGCCTAGTCATTCCCTCAGACCCAAAGGAGAGAAAGCCACAAGAAGTGGGAAGGGGTACGTAACGGAAAGTGCTGTCCTCACGCAACCTCTTCTATGTCATCACATCCTTCAGGTATTGTCCAAGAAGAGGAAGAAGTGGTAAAAGATGGAGAGACTGGGGAAGGATGAAGAAGCTAGGAAAGCTGCGTGTAGGATAATGAAAAATGTCAGCACTAGGAATTGGGAAGGGCTTTTCCTTCCTCCCTCCCACCTACCCACCCACTCACTGTTGACCGATAAGACACACCAGGATCCAGCGGACTATCTTTCCCTCGGCCAGCAAGCCTGGGGGAGAATTGGAGCGTAGACAGTCTTGGCCATCACCTACCTAGAACTCTTCCTGAATCAGAGCCAGCCTCTCCCAGCTGGAGGCTTCTGGTTGAACAGACCAGAGTGGTTAAAGGTATTGGCTTTGAGTCAGGCCAACCTGGGTTCACTCGCCAGGCTGGTGGCTTGTGATCTCTATGACGGCTGTCATGACCTAGGTTCTACATCAGTAAAATGGAGATGAATAATATCAGCTCCACTTGGTTATGGAGAGATTTAAATGTGACACGGCGTGCCAAGCAGCTGGCATGCTTAATAAATGTATGGTTTCTATTTTTACTGGAAAGCAGAAGGAAAGGACAGTTTGCCTCTATTTCTCTACTCCCCACATCTCAGGGTATCTGATTGCAGCCAGGCAGGGACACTCAAGTCTCTGGATGGGAAACAAAGCAGGGACCCCCCTCCCTGGTACCTGAGAGCCAGCACTGCTCCTAAGAACCACGGGAACGGGGTCCCTTAACATCATGCATGATTGAGGCAGTTGGGAAACTAATTAAGTGCTAACTTGTCATTTTTTTAAATGAAATTCTGGAGTTAGAGATTTATAATTGCTAATGAGCCAGGCTAATAATTAGTTGTTTTATAATAAAGGCGATGATCACTCAGACAGAGGCAGAGAGAGCCAGGCTCTGGCCTAATTTTTCTCCCGTAATTATGTGACATGCCCAACTGCCTGGAACTCCTCTCACCCTTCCGTCTTTCTGCTCCAGTGAGGTGCCAAGCTGCCCTGGCACTGTCCCCGCTTTTCCCACCACCCTCTGGCTGCTGGACCCTCACGGCCACAGCCTCCTGCCAGGCAGCCGTTTCCCAAGAGGGTTGAGATTGAGAAGATACCTGTCTCTGGGCTTCTCCCAAACTCCTACACCCACCCTCCACCTTGGAGGGGGCGTGGGAGCTCCTGTCCTTCTTCATGGGGGCTCAGAGTCAGAGGGCAGCTAGCAGTAGGTCTGCTCCTACAGCAGGCAGAGAGGGGCCCTGAAAATGCCACGCGTTACCCCATTGCAGGTGATGGAGCAGAGCAGTTAGCAGGGAGAGAAAGGCAGTTCAGAGAATAGGCTGCCCACCCTCACCCAAAGGAGTCTTCCCAGCTTCTCAAAGGCAGAATGGAAAGAGCCCTGGATGGGAAACCGTAAAACATGGTGTAGAGCCCATGTCAGCCAGGTAATGGCGGGCAAACCTCTTAACATCTCAGAGCCCAAATTTGCCTGGGTGTAAAGTGACAGAGCTGGATTAAAAAGACTAAGGTCTTCTCCAGCCCTGAGCCTCTAGGGGTTGAGGGCTGCGTGACATGGGCATGGCTTTAAGAAGAATGCACAAGAGTTCACAAGCATATCCCCCTGTAGTGCAGAAACCGCCAGCAGCCCCTGGGACGTGGGCGCTCAAGGAAAGGGAGGGTCCCAGGGGAGCCAGTGAGGGAGCTGAGGGAGACAGATACAGAGGGAGACCCCCCCCCCCCTCACTGTTTGCTTGTGGCCCCGGACTCAGGAGAACAGATATTTCTACTGCTTGGGGGTAGACCAGATCTCTGAGCAGCCTGTGTCTTTATCCTCAGGTGCTTGGCATCTACTTTGAAGCAAACAGGTAAACCATAACCTGGAGAGTTCATTCATTCTTCCGTGATGGGAACGTTTATCACCCCCGCCTCCAACCACACCTCCTGGGGTCTCCCAAGGCTAAGAGGGCTGCTCTCTGTGACGTGACTAGGAACTAGTAACTAAACAGACACTAAGTACAAACCACAGAAGATCCACCTACCCGATGGGGGCTTGTAACCTGGGGTCCAGTGATAGAATTCAGGGGGTCTGTGAACTTAACCGGGGAAAAATACATCCTTATTTTCATTAACCTTAAATTAAAGTTACCATTTCCTTTAACTGTGAATATAGGTGACAAACCACAGAAATATTAGCAGCACTTGAAACTTTTGCACCAACAGAAAACACAGATATTTTCATATCATACTCTAGCTGTGGCAGGTAGCTCAAAATATTATTTATGCTCATCACTACTTTGAAACTATGGTAGTTATTAGACCTGCAGCTAGATCTTGGTGTTTTTTTTGGTTTTTTTTGCGGTACGAGGGCCTCTCACTGCCGTGGCCTCTCCCGTTGCGGAGCACAGGCTCCGGACGCGCAGGCTCAGCGGCCACGGCTCACGGGCCCAGCCGTTCCGCGGCACGTGGGATCTTCCCGGACCGGGGCACGAACCCGTGTCCCCTGCATCGGCAGGCGGACTCCCAACCGCTGCGCTACCAGGGAAGCCCCCATATATTTGTTTTTCAAACTACAAATTGCTACAGGTTTGGTGTGTTTTTTTTTTTTTAATATTTGATAACCATGTTTCAATATAATTGCTTTTTCAAATAATTCTATGTGTTTTGTCCTCCCTCCTTCCTCTCCCCACCCCACATTCAAGATCCACCCTTCCTTCCCCTTTCCCTTTGCGACAAGGGGCAGGTTAGAGAATCACTGTTGATGGAGATTGACAGCTCATGCAGGAGGCGTGACACAGAGGAGAACTTCAAGAGGGAATGAGGGGGCTTCCCTGGTGGCGCAGTGGTTGAGAGTCCGCCTGCCGATGCGGGGGACACGGGTTCGTGCCCCGGTCCGGGAGGATCCCACGTGCCGCGGAGCGGCTGGGCCCGTGAGCCGTGGCCGCTGAGCCTGCGCGTCCGGAGCCTGTGCTCCGCAACGGGAGAGGCCACAACAGTGAGAGGCCCGCGTACCGCAAAAAAAAAAAAAAAAAAAAAGAGGGAATGAGGTGTTAATACGACCCAAGGACGGGGAGGAGAAGACACAAGGGAGAGGAGGGCTAGGGCTGAGACCACCGATGCTCCCTGCTGGCTGGGCTGTGGCTGCAGCGGGAGGACAGTCGGCTAAACTCCAGCCCACCGAGTGCTGGTCCCCACCACCTTTTGGATCCTGTACACGTTGGACTACATTGCTGGAGCCAGAAAAGGAAAGAGATGAAGTCCCAGTACACCAGGCTGTGGGATTTGGGGCAGGCGTTGAGTGCTCTTGCTGAAATTCACCGTGGTTGTCGGGTTCCTCCAGTACGGCAGCCATTTGCAGAGCGAGCCACTCGGGGGCCCAAATGGATAGTAAGATTTCTCGGTGCTGACTCTCCCGCCCACTTCCTTCCAAGATAAAGAGCATGTTCCAGAGATAAACATTTGTTCATTCGTTCAGCAAATATATTGAGACTCTTGCTAAGAGGGTGACACTGCACAGCCCTTGTTATCAAGAGCTCAGGATAAAGCTGGCGAAGACACCCATGAGGGAATAGCACACCGATAGTTAATGACAGTTAATTAATAAATAATGATGACTAATCATGGATGTCCAGGGCAGTGAGCGGCTCTGATAGAGAACGATATGTCCTACGACAAGCCCAGCTCTCAGTGGGTCCCCAGAGACTTCCACTGTTTTGTGTTACTTGCTTCTGATTTTACGTTTTGCAGCAAACTGAAAACCTCAAGGTTCGACTCCCTGGACTTACCACGGTACCCACACATCCTGGATTTTTTAGAACAGCTCTGATTTCAAGAACGCTATTCCTTTGTGCCCATAAACCACTGAAATTCCAGTATTTCAGCAACCGAACAATGTCTCTTAGATTGCCACCTCCCAAATACACTCACACGCAAATCCTCTCAGGCTGTGGGTCCTGATTTGGGGTTTGGAAAGCGTATTGCTGGGGTTTTATACTGCTCATCCACTCTGGCTTCTTCCCCTGCACCTCCCATCTATCTCAGAGCTATTGCAGGAAATGAAAAGTCATTCTGAAATTCAAGGAAGCAGAACAGAACGAGGAGGTAAGGCTGCAGCATAAGGAGGTCAGAAAGTACATTCCTGAGCCCAGTAGGGAAAGAGTGTTTCTTCCCTGCCATGTGTATACATAAATGAGCATTTTCTGTTCCCTCCCCCAGTACAGTCGCCTTTAAAGACTCCGCGTGTGTGTTGGAAGAGCCTAAGTTGTGGAGTAATTGGGCAAATTAAGCCTGGAGGTAAAACTCTTTCTGCTTGGAAGATGTGGTCTCTGCGTGGGCTCCGGCAGGGGTGATTTGCTGTTGCTTTTCGAATAAGGACAAAGATTTCTTTACCAAGGGCAGTTGTGGATTAGACTTCCCGTCCTCTAGGGAACCGCCCTCATTCATGGTCATGGGTCATAACGATGGGGGCTAACAGCTGTCACTTATTGAACACTTACTATGTGCCTGGTCCCCAGGACAGCGTTTTATATGGGTTACCTCATTTAACCCTGATGCCCTAGGAAGCATGCAATGATACTATGTCTTTAATGAGGAACTAAGAATGAAAGGGTTAAATATCTCATTCAATTTCACACAGCTGGGAGCTAAGATTTGAATTTCAAAGTCTGATCGCCAGCCCTCATTCTGAGACACTGCACTGTGCTGTTAAGGGCAGGGCCACCCCAAATTTAGGGAGAAGGAAGCCTTCTGGAAGCGATAAACTCCTGGGCAGATTTTAGAGAGCAATGTAGCCTGGCAAAGGTCGACTGGGAAGAGAGAGGAAACTGACACTTGTGTTTAGCTCATGTATGCTTGGTATTGTGCCAGAAGACTTACCCACACTTTTATTTAATTCTGAAGATGATCACTGGAGTTAGGTGATGGTCCCACTTTATAGATGAGAAAACTGAGGCTATACAATAACCTGAGGTTATAGTCAGTAAATGGAAGAACCAACCTCCTGGGACTAATCCTCATATTCTAGTCATTCCTTCATTTAACAAGCCACAAGATCAGAGGGAGAGGGGACGAGTTTGGTAAGGAACAGCTGGCAGAAGCATTAAAAATTAGGTCAAGAACTGGTTCCAGATGCCTCTTCCGGGAAGCCCACCAAGATTAGAATCTTCTTTGATTTGATACCATCCAAGAGCCTTGAGCTCAGCAGATCCCTTAGCAAAAACACTTGTTGAATGAAACTGGTGGAAAAGCGACTGAATGAACACACACCTATTTTAATATCACATTAAAGAGAGCAGGTGCCCCCTCTTGATTGGGGTCATCCCACCCATCTCTTTGGCCCTGACTCTGTCTTGTCTCTTTCTGCCTGTCTCTTATCTGTCTCACTCGCAAATTTCCTGTCTTATCTCATTAAGAGCTAGAAGGGAAAGACGCTGCTCCAATTCTCCAGCTGCTTCCTCACTGCCAGGTTCGTAAATTACCCACACGCTCACTCTTTAGGCAACACGGACATCCCAGGTCTGCAGAAAACTGGCCATGGTCCTTGAACGGTGGAATTGAACAGAGCAAATGGTTGCACTTTAAAAGTAAGTTGTTCCCATTCAGACAAAAAGTTCAGCCTACCGCTCGGGAAATTTCCAGTTCACGGCCCATTTCTCTCCAGGTATAAAGGAGGAAGTAAATACCCTTGCAAGGCAAGTGATTAATTTCAGCCAGCATGTTCAAGGTTCCTGCTGCTGGCTGGCTCTCAGGCTCTTAATCGGTGTCCCTGGCCAAGTGGTGGTGGCGGGGGGAGGTTCCCACCACCGGGATTTCAAACTGGCAGCTTCTCGGTGTCCACGTGACGTCGGGGTGCGGAAGGAATAGAACATTTCTCATGCTCCAAAAGATGGAGAGGCTGGTGGGCAGCGCCTACTCATTTTTTCCTGAATCTTGGCGGCTTGGACCCTGGCTTCTGTTACTATCACCACTGCCGCCACCACCTCCATACTTTTAATAGGCACCACTGTATGCGTGACTCCACATTAAGGTGACTGCAGAGGGATGCTGGAAGGTGCATGGGTGTGAACGCACTGGTGGATTCGGTAGCGTCCGTTACTATTTCTGAGGGTGGCTCAGGAGATGTCCAGATTACCAGCTCACTAGCGGATGGTCCAGCTCTTAAGCCACTAGCTTTTGTTACACTCAGCAGCCCCCAGAAATGGCACCACCTTCCTCCATTGGCCTGGAACCAATCACATCTTGTGAATCAGTCACCTGTTGCTGTGTGACCCATAACCCCAAAGCTGGTGGCTTAAAACAATAACCGTTCCGTCTCGATTCTGCCGGGCTGGGCTCAGCTGGTCTGGAGCTTCTAGTGATGTGGACCAGGCTTCCCTGAGCTCAGGAGCTCAGCCGGGTAGCTTAGCCAGGAGCTGCCTGGTTCAGAGTGGCCTCAGCCAGGCCATAAGGGACGATGGGAGCCCCTCACCATGTTGTGTCTCATCTTCCTTGGGCTTGTCCACGGGTGGTCTCAGGGTTCAGAGGGGAAGAGCAGAAACTTCACAGCCTTAGATCTGAACACTGTCACTTCTACCACATTTTATTGGCCAAAGCAAGCTACAAGGCCAGTTCAGAGTCAGAGGGTGGTTGAATAAATAGTGTTTCTCCAAAATTCACTTCCCCCTGGAACTTCAGAACGTGATGTTATTCAGAAGTAGGATTTTTGCGGATGTAATTAAGTTAAGGTTCTCCAGATAAGATCATTCTGGATTTAGGGTGGGCCGTCAGTCCAATGACTGGGGTCCTTATTAGAAGAAGAAAAGACACAGGGACACGGTGGGAAAGACACGTGAAGCTGGAGGCAAAGACTGGAGTGAGGCAGGTACAAGCCAAGGAACGCCAGACACTGACGGCAGCCACCAGAAGCAGGCAAGAGATTCTCCCCGAGAGCCTTCAGAGGGAGCATATGGCACGGCTGATACCTTGACTTTGGACTTCCGGTCTCCAGAACGAAGAGAGAATAAATTCTGTTGTTTAAGCCACCCGGTTTACGATGATTTCTTACAGCCGCCCTGGGAAACGCATGCAGGTGGGAGATAGCTTCCATCTCTGGATGAGAGAAGCCGCAAAGGGTGAGGATGCAGGAAGGTGGGAGAAATGAAACCACGGTTGCAATCTTGCACCTCGGCTCACCAGTCCTCCCTCTGTTCCTGGCAGGCGCCTTAAAACCGAGGAACAGCCACAGCATGACAGGCGCCAGACATTCACGACACCAAGTGGCTCTACCCTGCCCAGGCTCCAGGGGGAGGACGTCTCTGGGAGCTGACGCTGTGTCTCCTACAGATGCGTCGCCTCCTCCAGCTCCAAGTCGCCTCCATCTCAGCATATGGGCCAGGGAAGGCAGACAGCCAGGAGATCGAGGTCATCAGTGCACTGGGTACAGCACCTCCGGAGCATCTTCAATGGCTCCGGTCCCGGGGGCTTGGGAAGACCGGACCAGACCCCTTCCACAGCCCCTCCCCTGTACACGGGAAGGAGCATCCCTTTGGATTTTCTCAGACATCCTGCTGGAAAGGAGGTTTGACAGAGGCTCGTTTCATTCCACAGACACCTCAGACAGAAGCTGCTGTCTTGGGGGTTCAGTCTGCAACTCCCGAGGAGTTAGCCCACGTGTTTTCTGACTACCCGTCTGCCATCCATGCTCGGCCTGGTGCAGGGTGGACGTAGGGGGCTGGACCACCGAACCCTGCCTTTGAGAGGCACTGTCACCGAGGCTGTCTAGATGGGCTGGGGTTCCGGGCACCATCCAGGGATGGGTACATGGTGAGGGGGGGGGTCACCACCCAGGCTTCCTCCCACTGGGTCTTCCCTTCCTGCTTCCAAATTCCTAACAAGTTGCACTCAGTCCAGAAAGAGGCAAAGTCACCAGCTAAGACCGAGAAGGGGCAGGGAGGGCAGGTTAGGGGAGAAAGATGGTGTGAAGATGCCATGAGAGAGCCAGATCATTATCCCCAGATCATTAGGGGAGGTCATTTTTGCCCAGAGTCACGTTCATTGTTTGTGTATTTTATTCAAGGGCTGTTGAGGGGACAACGGATGCACCTCAAAGAGGAGACTGTTCTTACTTCTGGAAACACGAAGGACACCCCCCCCCCGCCCCCAACTCAGAGTAGACTCTGCGGGGAGGGGAGGAGCAAAAGGGGCTGTGCCCCTTGGGCACAGCATTTAAGGAGGCACTTACTCTCAGGGTTGTGCAAGGGAGGGGCGGCCCCTGAGAGGGAGGTGCTTCCTTAAATGCCACGTCCTCTCAGCCTTGTCCCAGCCTCCAGCCCCACTGGGTGCCTCCCCAGGCAACCCCGGGTGGGGACCTCTCTCCGGCCAGCTGGGGTATGGGCTCCTGTCTTCCCTGTTGGGCCACTGATTCCTTTTCCAACCCGGAGGCTCCTGAGGACAAGGACTTTGTTCTTTCCTCCAGATGTGCCGGCAGGAAGGCAGGACAAGCTCGGATGCACAGATCGTTAGCAAAAGGACTTCCGGTCCCCTTTCACTGTAGCCCACTCTGCTTTACTTTTTCCTTTCCCCCACTGGCCTTTCTTCTCCCCTTTGCCCCTTCATCCCTGCAGACCCCTTCCCGTGCTTTGACTCTTTGGTCACAACCGTGAGACTTCCAGAAACCTCCCCTTTCGTAGGGCCAGGTTCAGCCTCCTCAGCCAGGACCCCACTGAGCTCAGGCCTGCTCCCGTCCCGGCGCCCCAGCACCCCTCCCTCATCCTCCCTACACCAGGGGTCCAGGGCCTCGGCACCGTGGATGTTGGGGGCTGCATCATTCTTTGTTGTAGGGCTGTCCTGCCCACTGTAGGATGTGGGGTGGCACCCTGGCCTCTACCCACCTGAGGCCAGGAGCATCCTGCCGCAGTCTGACGATTAAACATGCCTCCAGACCATTGCCTCCGTCCAGGTGAAGGCCTTGACCTCCAACTTCCCGAAGCCCCTTCCTCAGCTGGAGGAGGAGCATCGATTTCCCAAAGCGCCTTTACTCTTTTAAACTGGCCTGGCAGTGGGGGGGTTGACTGGATCCTGGGAGATCTGACCTGAAGGGTCCCAGCTGACCCCGGGGCTCTTGCTTCCTGTTTTCCAGCGTAAGAGCCAGGTGGTTCTCAAATGCTGAAGCAACAGCTCTCAACCCCGGTCGCACATTTTAATCATTTTGCTGAAAATGTTGATGCCTGGTGTACAGCATGGACGCTGATCTCCTTGGTCCGGGGGTGAGGCTCGGGCGTGGGGTGCTGTTGCTACTCCCGCAAGGTGCTGATGGGCAGCCAGCAAGGCTCTAACGTGGGTCCCGATCCCCTGCCCAACTTTGTAAGAATCAGATTCCTGCCCTCCAGAGATCCTGCTTCCAGAAGTCTGGGCTGAGGCCCAGGGATCCTTAATAAAACAGCCCGCATGGCCATCCTGACGCCCACGACGGAGCCCGGAGAAACATGCTAGTCAGAGCACGCTGTCGGGGATCCCGTGACCTTCACTTCCATCTGTCTCAGCCCCGCACACCCGCGGCACGCTTCCCTGGGCTGGTCGGAGGTCCGGGCCCTCCGTACCTGTGCGGCTCCTAGGGGACGGATGCACAGGGCGGGGCCGGACTGAAGCTGGAGACCAGACTGGGGAGAGGCCAGCCTGCCTGGAAGGCGGAGGAGCGAGTAGGTGGGGGCGGGGCGGAGCTCAAGGGCCTGGGACTGGCGCCTGCTCCGCTCCAGGCTACTCCCTTCCCAACCTCGCCCCAACCGCCATCAGAGCCCCCCCCCGCCCCCCCGCCAACCCCGGGGATTCTATCCTGAATCACTTTAAAGAGGAGGCCCCAGAGGAGGGGGACTGAGACTCCTCCCCACCCCCCACGCCTGCCCGGAGTAAGGCCCTATGGAAACTAGAGGATGTCAGAGGGACTCCTCCGAGCCTGCGCCCCTCCCTGGGTCCCGCAGAGAAGGCGAAGGAGTCGGGGATGGAGGTTCAGGCAGGTGTTCGGGGAGAGGCCCATCCGGGGCCAGGGCCAGGACTTGGGTCCTCCTCCAGCCCCATTGCCTTGAAGCATCCAGACTGTCATGTCAGAGAGGAGCAGGTGGAACCGTTAACTTGACAAGAGCTGGCAGGCACCAGAGGGACGATTAGATCCACTTCAGATCCTTTTTTTGCCTGTCTCGTCGCCCTGGCTGGGCTGCTGGCACGTGCAGGGAGCCAGGCCGGAAAGCCGCCATTGGTCCACCCTGCGCTGGGACAGCTGCCGTCCCCCAACCCCGGCTCCTTCCTTGTCCCCGAGGCCGGGCCTGGGACCAGGATGGGACCAGAAACCGGGCCTTCCTGGCCTCTTAGAGCCACGACACCAGAGGAGCCACCTACAGCATCAGTGGAACCACCCTGCTTTCAGATACGAAAACCGACGCCCAAAGCTAGTTGGTGGGCAGGCTGGAAGCAGGGGCAGGCTGGAAGCAAGAGCAGCCTCTGGCCCTGACGCTGGTATCCCGCCTGTGGACTCCACATCCATCCTAATCTCAGAGGGAGGACACAATCCACAAAGTCTCGGTTCTGGGCTGCACTGCTGGATTTGAATCCAAGCTCTGCCACAGACCAGCTGTGTGACTCTGGCCATGTGTCTCAACCTCTCTGTGCTCAAGGGTCCTCAGATATAAATGCTGATTGTAATAAAACCTACCTAGAGGGTTGCCATGGGGGTTAAATCCGGCCATTTCATTGGTTTAACAAACACTCCTGCTAGTGTTATTCATGCCTGATACTGTTCTAAGCACTTTATAGAAGTTTAGCCATTTATAGCGACCCTGATGAGGTAGGGCCCACATTTTAAGGAAGCCGAGTCACAGAAGGATTAAGGGTCTACAGCTGGGAAGTGACAGAGTTGAAATTTGAACCCAGGTTCTGGCTCAAGGATCCAGGCTTTTAACTTACCCTCCACTTGAACTCCCGAGATAAATATCAGAGAACGGAAGGCATCTAATTGTTTACAGTATCAGTTTTGATCATCAGTAGACCTGGGCTGCAGGAGCTCTGGCCAGTGGTGGCTCTGACCCGTGGTCATTACCCGGCGGGCCTTCTTCAAGCCCTTTCTGTCCCCATCTTGAGAAAGAAGGCAAGCCTCGGGACATCTCTGCAGCTGTCTGCCTGTGTGCTGCTAGCATGGGACACAGGGTCCTCCTCACCTGTTCCACAAGTGACAAATTGCACTCATTTCATCCAGGCCCCTCGCCTCTCTGCAGCCCCTCTGCAGGCCCCATCTTCCCTAGAGGCATGGGAGGTGGTTTGCAGAAACACCCGGACGGAGCAGAATAGCATCATTGTGAAACATGTAAGAAAAAGGAAGCGACACGAAGGCAGCAGGTTGGAGTACACAGCAGGAGATTGCTCTTTGCGGGGCTGGGGGGAGTTGGGCGAGGACCGTGAGTGGAGGGAGAGAAGGTGATTCCCAGGTTTTGGTGGGGAAGCCAGGTGGCCTGTTCCTGCTCCTCAGGCTGAGTCCTGTTTGTGTCCCCTCCTTTCCTAGAGTCGCGGTTGAGGTGGGGGTCAGGTAGCCTCTGCTGATGAAAGATCACAGGAAGGGGAGAGGCCACACGATCTAGCCCTAGGGGTCCCCAGCATCAGCTAAGGATCCAAGGAGCTCAGTCTCTCTCCCCCTACACCCCCGTCCTCTGTCTCTTCCTCCCCACACCCAACTCCAGCCCTTTCTCTCTCTTTTCCGCTCCTCTTACTTGCTCTGGAATTGGAAAGCCCTCCCAACACCTTGATCCCTGGCGCCTTCCGAGAAGCAGCAAGACCAGGGACAACTCAGCACCTCCCAGGCTGTGCCCTCTGTCTTGCTCCAGGCAGGAGTGACTTTTTTCTCCTCCAAGGAAAGGGGAGCGGCCAGTTTGGATTCTCAGCAGGCGCTGCCCTCTCTGCCGTCTGGGCCTGAACTACCTTGGAAGAGCCATGCGCATCGGGGCAAAAGTCAGCCTGGGTTCCAGGGACTGGACACGGGCGGAGACCCCCAGAGAAAGGAGGCAGCTCAATCCTGGCTTCACAGGGGGTAGGGGGCAGAGGGGGGCACCTGCGCGCTCACACCTGCCCTGTGCTTAGCTGGGCTCTTCCTTGCTTTAACACTCTGGTGTTGCCGTCGTGAAATTTTAAATCACGTTTTACGAGAGGTTTTGCGTTTTCATTTTACGCTGCTGCCCCTCCCCCAGCGAAAGTTGCTACGTAGCCAGTCCTGCCTGGCGTGTCAGCGCCCCAGAGGCCCAGGACATTGAAATCAAGGGGCTCCGTCCTCTTCCCCGTGTCCCCTTTTACAGTAGAGCTTCTCACCTACGGCACTGTTGACATTGGCGCTGGATAATTCTCTGCAGTGGGGACTGTCCCGTGCTTCGGGGGCTGTTTAGCAGCGTCCCTGGCCTCCACCCACTAGATGCTAGTAGCACCTCTCCTTCCGGAATCTGACATCCAAAATGTCCCCAGACATTCCCAGAGGTCCCCTGGGGGGAGGCAGAGCCCCCAGGGTTTACAGGCTCTGGCTTTGGGACCCCCACTGGGGGAGAAGTAGAGAGGTGAGCTCTTCTAGGTTAACATAGAAAATCCCTTGCTGGTCTGGCCCTAGGTTCACCTGACAGCACTGTAATAAGGAATTAAATGAGGAAGAAGACCATATCTTCTGGACAAAGAGAAGACCCTAACAAATTTCTGGAGACCCCCAGGAATGTTCCAGAAGGCTGAGGAAGCAGTGCACAGTCAGTTCCCAGAGACGTGGACTCCCTGAAGGAGCCGAATCCAGTTCCTCACCTCCCTCTCCTTGGCCTCTGAGCATGAGGATGGCAAATGGGAAACCACCAGGCTTTGGGGCCGGAAGATGTGGGTTTAAATTCCCCCCACCAGCTGGGACTTCCCTGGTGGCGCAGTGGTTAAGAATCGGCCTGCCAATGCAGAGGACACGGGTCCGAGCCCTGGCCCGGGAGGATCCCACATGCCGCGGAGCAACTAAGCCCGTGCGCCACAACTACTGAGCCTGCGCTCTGGAGCCCGTGAGCCACAACTACTGAGATTGCGCACCACAACTACTGAAGCCCACGCGCCTAGAGCCCGTGCCCCGCAACATGAGAAGCCACCGCGATGAGAAGCCCGCGCACCACAACGAAGAGTAGCCCCCGCTCGCCGCCAACTAGAGAATGCCCGAGCGCAGCAACAAAGACCCAATGCAGCCAAAAATAAAATAAAGTAAAATTATTTTAAAAATAAATAAATTCCACCCACCAGCTGGGTGACCTTGAGCTAGTTTCCTGAGCTCTCTGAGCCTGTCTCCTCATCTACAAAATAAAGCAAATAATACCTGGGGCGGGGTGCGCGGTTCTAAGATCAAAGAAAAATGTGTGTAAAGCCGCGGGCGCAGGGCTCAGGGTCTGGCAGCTGTTAAGTTTTTTCTAACCAACTACGGCAAATCCCTGACCCCCTGGAGCCCTCATTTATCCTCTTCAGGGCCGTGGAAAAATAGCTGACTCACCCAGCGGAGCAGAGAGAGCTGGGAGAGATGTGAGTGCAAGCAAGTTTAGTAGAGTCGTGTCTAAAAAGAGGAACTTCTCGTGCTTTCGTAATTAAAAGCCGTGTATGGTCTCCCGAGGTACCACAGTGAAAGAGCTGTCACAAAATTAGCTTCAAAGGTGGTGGCATTCCCCAGATGTTTGCTCCAGACTCTTGGCTTCTAGCGTTGAAATTCCCATTAAGGAGCTGCCATGGCTGCTGGCAGGCTGGGCTCACTCTTTCCTTGAAAGAGAGCAAATCCTCTCTCAGAAATTTGATTTTCATTGTGATTGTTCTTATTTTTCTTGAAATTCATTTGAGGCCATAAATCCACTTATCCTACCTCGCTCTCTTAATTCTGTGAGGATTAAACTGATGGAAAAAAAAATCAGACTTCTGAAGGTTTTGAATTTGGGCACGAGTTGGCTCACGCAGAAGAGGGTCCTGAAAATCAGGTGTTAAAGGTTCCAGCTCTGCTTTCAAGTTCAATTACGGGCTCCACTGGTATGGGCTCAGCGCTTTCAGATGCTGCTGGGAATCTAAAAGAAGCCATCAAGGAGTTTACAACCTAAAGTTTTTAGGGAATGGGTGCTGACCAGTTCTCCAGCTCTACAGAGAGCAAAGCAGGAGAGAATCTTCCAGAGAGAAGCAAGTTGGATGGAAGAAACTTTGTTCCTACAAATTTCAGAACCAGCCGAGTCCTGCCTGAAATGTCCTTTATTGGCTCATGTCCACCTACTCCTTCACTTGCAGGAATGACTCCTCTTTACTCTTCAAAACCCCGAGGAAGTGCCACCTCCCCTGGGAAGCCTTCTAGGAATATCCCCAAGGCTGGCATTAATCTCCCCCTCTATCCTGCATTTACTTATTGGTGCTTATGTCTGTCTCCCTATTTATTTAGGAGTTCCTTAATGACTGGGATTTTTGTCTCACCTGTACCTTTGGCCTTTATCTGGCAATTGAATTAGACTGTTGAGCCGCTTAGAGATGGGAACCTGGACAAATGACTTCTGGAGGTCTTTGCATCCTCTTGGAGCCTCAGAATTGCTCTTTCTCCACAAGATGAATACGTTGGCCATTTAGTGAGGAAAGTGAAAGGATAATTTCCTGACCTTAATATGCAAACCGAGATTTTTCTCAGCGGCTAATGATCTAAGGGCTGCCCTGCCCTCCCTATAGGCACAGGAGTGGGAAGGCTCTGTAGCTCCCAGGCTTTGTACATGGCTTTAAACATTGCGATAGCCCAGGCTTCTGTAATTAAATTTTACACGTTCATCTAGGAGGGATTTCTCTGAAGCGCTCCCTTTGAGCCCTGCTAATTCAGTGAAGCCAGTTAGGGCCTCTGTGGAAAATGGAAATTGGATGGCCACCACCTGCAGGTTGGGCGTTGAAAGGGGCCATATGCTAATGAGAGTGCCCCAAGGACCTTGAGGGGCATGGTGGAAACACCCTGTGTCCTGCCAGTGGGCCGTCACCCCACAGGAGCTATCACCTGCTCAGCCCCCATATTGCCAGGACCACGGGCAGCTCAGCCAGCAGGACTGTTGCAATCGGTTCAGGATGATTCGATGACTCACTGCGCACTCAGGTGAAGCTCCATGACTCCAGCATCTGGAAGTACTGACTAGGTTAACAGTCTGTTGAGTGGGGCTGTCCAAGGTACCAGCATGACTAAATCAAGTCTACCTCTGCTTAGGTTGTAGCAACCCATAATTCTAGACCTTTCTTTGGTTCTACCCTCATCCTACAGCTCCTTCCTAGAAACTTAGAAGAGTGAAAGCCTCAGCCCCAGGACCAGGGACCTTGAAATTGCTTTTGGGCTGTTCCTTAAGGAAACCTAGATGGGTTATGCTTTCCTTAAGAAGCACTTGTTTTGTAAGCTCTGTCAGGGAATGGGTAGAAAGAACTACCATGTGTGGAACACCAAGCCAGCCCTTCTCAGACTTGCAAATGTGGGTGAATGAGTCACCTGGCATCCTGTGAGATGCAGATCCCGAATCAGTAGGTCAGGGGCAGGGCGAGGTTCTGTATTTCTAGCAAGCTCTCTGGGTCAAGTGCCGTGCTTGAGAAGCAAAGGTTTACAAACATCATCTCCACCCGTTCTGCAACCTCGCGTGGAGGGAATGGAGACCAACGTTTCATAAGCACCTGTTATGTGCCAAATAGGGTGATCAGCTCTGCCTGTGGGAATCTCAGGACTTGCAGGGGGCAAAAAGCCGGGACCAGTTGGTGACTCCACAGAACAAAATGTGGTGTTTTCTGCCTTTTAGCAAATGGGGAAGCTGAAGTCAACAGAGGGAGGGAAGCCAGAGGGAGGAGAGGGTCGTGGCGTCAGGGAAGACGCAATGCCATGGAGTCTGGCAAGGCTTTGAGGCTCTCGGTGGTGAGGGGTACTCTTGCCCTGGTGGAGAATTTTGGGTCTCATCCTTCAACCCAAAATTCAGTGTGCAGAGGATCACTGCAGGGAGAGCTGGTTCACACCCAGATGCCCAGAGTCTGAGGAAGGACTGGAGATCTGGACATCAAGCCAAGCAGCTTGAATCTGATCCTCAGGTGACCCTGATGACATGGCTCCCTCTTGGGGAAACCCTGCCCCGCATATCTAGATGAAGAGAGACGGATGTCTAAAGCAGCCACATGGACCGGGGTGACCTTAGAAACCCTGCTCATAAGAAAGCAGAGACTTTATCGAGTTTTTCATTATAAATGACATCATGCAGCTGAAACATTCACTCTGTCCTCCAAAACACTTGGACATCAACTCACGTTTTCGGACATAACAGAACAAAATGATGACAGCCATTTGGGGAAAGAGGAAGTCAGTTTTCTTAAGCGTCTTACCTAGAGAGTGGTGGACTAGATGCCCCATCTGTGAAATCTCATTTATTCTTCCATCAGCCCAAATCGCTGGACATTATTATTACTCCCATTTTAGAGCTGAGAAAATGCAAACTCTAGCTGAGGTTAATGAATTGTTCAAAGCTGCATGTGTATGATCCAGCAAGGACTGAAATCCCTCTAGCCCATGTTCTTTGCATTGTGTCCCTTTGCCTCTAGAATACCACTGTATGGGCTCACTGTAAACACTTTGACCCATTTGTCCAGACTGGTTGAATCCAGCGCCAGCAGGAGTGCCCGGAGTGGGTGAGGAGAGACCATGAGCGCACGTTCATTCTTCCATCCACCAAATATCGCTACTGGACACCACGCAGGGCATTGCTGCAAAGATGACACCCCCAGGCCTCCCTGCCCTCCCCCAGGCCCCTCGCTGCCTGTGGCTGGTGTGAACTACAAACTCCCACGGGGCGCCAAGGACTTGCCCAAACGCTGTGCTGAAGAGACTGGACCAGACTTCAGCCTGGCTTCTAGCTGTGCTATAGGGTGACTCCTGCTCCCGTGTTGAGTTTCTGCTCAAGAAAATGCAATATGGCCAAAATTCATATTCAAAATGGGCCTTTTCACCTCCCCAGAGCCCCCTTTGTCCCCTCTCTGTTCTCCCTTTCAGAACCTCAGTCATCTTTGTCTTAGCTGGATTTGAGCTCACTTTCTACTAGAGAAGTTGTCTGAATCGAGTCTGTCTTGCGCCTTTAACAAGAGTCTCATGCTGTATTCCCTTGACACTGGCTTCCTTTGGAACACGGAGGTGAAGTCAGAGAAGGCTCTGAAAATTGGATGCAGGTCTTGGACTCCACGCTAAGGTGTCTGGACCTCACGCTGCGGCCAGTTAGGGGATAATTTTGCATGGGAAGCCATGCAAAACAAGTTAACATTCTCTTACCTGAGGACAAGAGGCAGCCAGTGCTCCCGGTTTTCTCTGCTCTGCGTTAAACGCCCTGGTTTCCAACAATTCCTCAGATTATATGGTTCTGAGCCCCTCCCCATCCTGGAGTCCTCTCTGGATGCACTAGGATTGAGGAAAACCTCCACTGTCCTCTTAAAACGGTCTTGTTGAATGGTCCTTCCGTGCGGTGATACACGTTAAAGCTTTGGGAAATTTGACCTTTATAAGGAAGCATCTGTCTGCATCAGAAAACACATGTATTGACTCAAATATGGAAAACGGCTCGGCATAAAAGGGGTTAAAGGGTCAACCAACCCGTAACAGATTTGGGATGTGTCTTCTAGTGCCCCTTCCCTACAACCTGGTCATGGACCCAGCGCCCTGAGTGAGCCAGTCCTGGCTCTTTATCCAGGATGAAGCCATAAGAAGACTTTCTGGGGATCTTCCATACCAAGGCTGGGTGATAGACACCCTCTTTCCTCTTGGCTCTCTGTGAAAATGAGGTAATCCTAAAGCTGTCTGTGGCCCTATTCCCCAGCAAGGAAATATAACTCATTTGCAACAGAGGAAAAGAAGCCAACAGGCAGACAAGACCCTGCATTGGGATAGAGAAGGGTCTTGACTTTAAACAATGACAACTGCCTTTAACCCAAGCAACATCCAGCTGTTCTGATTCCCAGAGATTTGGAGTAGAGGAGGTGGAGAGGGCGTGTGTGCAAAATGGACCATGAAAACTCTTCTTTAGAGACAGCAAAGATGGTCACCCGGAATTCCACACTGGGAAGGAGGCACGTGGTGACTTTCTGCTATTGCTTACAGCTGCCGTTGTCCCCGGATGGGTTGGGTTTTCCTTTATTGATATGGGTCAGTTTAGCAGGAAAGTGCTTGTCAAGGGTGGGGAGAATCTCAGTGACAGTTTCAAAAATCTCAAGGTAGTAGAGACAAGCACCCACTTTCAAAAGGGAGCTAAGTTCAAAAGGGAACCTGAGCTAAGACACCTTCTCCATAATCGTGGGCTACATCTGGGCCCCTCAGCCCTGGCTGTACATGAGTCACCTAGGAAAATTTAAAAGGAAAAAAAAAAAAAAAGTCTCTTCCGTCACCGGGCAGATTTAATTGGTTTGGGGTAAGGTCCAGGCAGGGACTAGTTCAAAGCTCCTCAGGTGATTCTCATAGGCAGTCAGGGTCAAGATGAAGCCAGCATTTCTCATAATTCAGCAAATATCAAATTCACCTGGAGGGCTTGTTAAAACACACTGCTGGGCTTCACTTCTGAGTGACTGATTCACCCAGTTGGAGGAGGAGCCCGAGAGTTCGCATTTGGAACAAGTTCCAGGCTGTTCGGAGAACCACTGGCCTTAACTGTGATTGATAAGTTAAGACTCAATTAAGAACGTAGACAGGTGTCTTGATTTCTCTAAATATTGTTTTCATTAGGTACCACTACTGGCGTACAGTAATTCAGGATCCTAGACTATCTTTTTTCATAGCTGTTTTAATAAAACACTATAGTTTCTATTTTTTTCAGGAAGGCTAACTAGGGGGTGCATAGGACTCATTTCTCTGCTAGCCCTGACTATGGGAAGGGGCTCCTTGACTCACCAGGCTGGACTGTAAGAAGTCTTTCCTCCCCCGGGGGTTAGCTTGCCTGAATTGCAGACAAGACACCAAACAGGAAACATTTCTGAGTGCTGGGCTTCTGAGTCAATCCCTAGTGTTGAAAACACGAGCATTCCTGAAAACAAATGTAGTGAACGTTGGCCATTTGTTAGCTGTCCAGAACATCTGTAGTCCCTTCCTAAGCGACAAGAATTCCCCATTGTGAGTCCTGGTGGGTGGCAGGTGACCAACTTTTCCATTCTCCACCCTGGAAGTAAGGCGAGCACACGTGACTGGGGTCAAGCAATTCAGTACTCTCAGAGGGAACTTGAGTACTGAGAGAGTGAGGGATGCAGGCTCACGGGGAAAGGAGGGTAGTCATTAAAACAGCAACAGCACTGAGTCCTGGGGCTGGGGGGCAAGTACTGGCCATGCAGCAGCACGCCCCGGCCGTTTTGTTCCACCTGCCTTTCTTTGGTTCCTCTTTATTTTCCCAGCCTGGTTCTCCATCCTTCCCATCAACTCTGTGAGCTTCCTGCTTTCTTTCCGAAGCAATCACTTTCTGCAGAAGTTAGCCAGGGTTGGTTCCTGTGGCTTGCTACTCAGACCCACTGGATGCACTGGAAGGGTTCGTGGTGAGTGAATATCACGACAGTGGCATCAGAATTTTCAGATGGCCATGGCATGGGGGGAACAGAGCCAATGGGTAAAGAACCACCCCCAAGGATGCTCATGATTTGTTGTTACAGAGGAAAGCCTGAAGGTGGGGAAGCTTAAGAGGCTGATGGAGGTCACTTGACCAAAAAGCCAGGGACTAGCCTTGGCCATACAGGGATGAGGTATGAATAGCAAGTATCCAGAAAGTGGTACCTAAGAAGCTCCTGGGCAGCTGAGCCCTCCCCAAATTGATGGCTGTGCCAGATGGAACATTCTATTGTTGGGGTAGTGGCAGAGATGATTTAATTAAGCCATTCCTGCTTTTTCTCTTTCTCCCTCAGCTGGTAGGAGGATTAGCGTTTCTCCCTGTTTCTAGTGTTGGTTAAATATCAGCAGGGCCTCACAGGAAAGCCATGAGTGAAACGCTATCACCATGTTTCATACAATGTGAGACACCGGCGATTATAAGATGCGCCGTTATTTTATGGACCAAGAAAGCAAAAACTACTTTCAAATAAATTGTGACAGCGATTGTAAAATGAGCCCAATTCCGGAAATATTAAAGTGTGAAAAAACTGTCTTAAAAATCAATGAAGTATGGCAATAATAATAAAACACAAATCTCAACTCTTATCTATTAAGCTCTATGCCATGTTCGTTGCCTCTGTTTTCTCATGGAATCCCTCAGGAGCGCCATGTAGCAGATGCAACTATGATCCAGCAAAAGCGAGGTTTAAAACTTTGAGTCAATTCGTCCCCCAGCCAGTAAATGATGGGTGTCGAAGATTGGGTTCTCTGGCTTCTTTGGGGTGAGCCAAAGGAAGAGTTGGAGCCAAGAAAAAAAGAACCCCGTCTCATCGTATATTGCTAGAAACATCAATGCTCAATAAATAATTGAAGGGAATGGCTGGTCCAAACAGGTAAAAGAGAGTCGACGGATTTTTGATGGTGGAACAAACTCTGCTCACCTCTGCTGTTCACTCTTCCGGAAAATCTAAGTACAAGGGAATACGTGGCACACTCTCCTTTTGAAAAATTAAAAGCACTGTAGTTAAGGCTGAAGTCCCTTTGACCACTTACCTTAATTGCAGTCCTCTCCCCTTACCTCTACCCATAGGTCAGCAATACAGCCGTTTGGTGTGCATCTTTCTGGATATTTCTATACATTTATGTACTCACGTGGAAATGTGTATATTTCCACATATATGAAAATTACATGGTATCATACTATGGGGTTGTCCTATTCACTTTTAAAGATTACCTTTATTGAGATACAATTTACATGCAACAAAACGTATTCAGTTTGCCCAGTTTTGACAAATATATACAACCATGCAACACAACTCCCCAAACCAAAGAACGGTATAAAGTATCCTCATGACTATTTACAGGCGATCTCCATGCCCACCGCCAGCTCCAGGCAACCTCTGATCTTCTCTCTGTCACCACAGATAGTTTTGTCTTTTCTGGAATTGCATATAAATGGAATCCTACAGCATGTACTCTTTGGTGTCTGGGGTCTTTCACTCAGCATAATGTTTTTTGAGGGGTATAATTGTTGCACACATCAGCAATTCGTCCTGAGCAGCGTTGAGCAGAGTTTCATTATGTGGATACGCCACAAGTTATTTATCCGTTCTGTTGGCGGATAAGTGAGTCATTTCTAGTTGGAGAGTTTGATGACTCCAGCTATTAGGAACATTAGCATACAAGTCTTTGGACACGTTTTCACATGTACATATTTACATTTCGAAATATGTAGAAGTAGAATTTTTGGATCGTAATTCAAGTGTAAGTTTGGCTTTATTAGAAACTACCAGATTATTTCCCAAATTGGTTGGACCATTTCACCAGCAATGCATGAGCGTTCCGGTTGCTCCAGATCCTCACCAACACTTGGTGCTAAGTATGTCTTCTTAATTTTTGCCATCCTAGTAGATATGTATAGCGATATCTCATAGTGATTTTAATTTGCATTTCCCTGATGAATAATATTGTTGAGCATCTTTTCATGTGCTCCTTTATTTTGGTGAAGTGTCTGTTTAAATCTTTTTCCTTTTTTTTCCATCGAATCATCATACTATTGAGTTGTAAGAATTCTTTGTACATTCTGGATATAAGTCTTTTGTCAGATATATGTGTTGTGAAGATTTTCTCCCAGTCTGGTCTTACCTTTTCATTTTCTTAATGATGTTCTTGAAGAGCAGAATTTAAAATTTTTTGTGACGTTTACCATCAATTTTTAAAAATATTTTGTAGCCTAAGAAATCTTTACCTATCCTAAGGTTACAAAAGTTTCTTTTATGTTTTATTCCAGAAGTTCTATGGTTTTAGATTTGACATTGTGGTCTATGATCCATTTTGAGTTACACTGGAAATAAAAAGATGACAAGATTCTCTGTGTTCAAGGAGTTCATGGCTTAATGGGAGATACATAAGTCAACCAACAATTATCATACAGTGTAGAAAGCGCTAGATAGAAGTGTTCACACAAACCTCACTTCCTTTCATTAAATTGCACAACTATAAGTGATTGCACATAAAAAGCTAATAGTACAGGGTGTGGTTGCATCTGCTTGGTGTTGATTGAGCTGTGTATGGTGTGAGGTAAGGGTCAAGTTTCACTTATTTGCATGGTGCTGCCCCCTGCTGCCCCCATTCACTTTTCAATCCCTCCTAACTGGCTTCTAAACCTGCTGTCTGAGATAGGACTCCCAGCACCCTCCACGCTGACAAATTGGCCACTCTTCCATCCTCATTTTCCTTAGTGTCTCTGCAGCATTCCACCCCAAGCACCAGTCTTTCCTGAACCGTCTCTTTCTTCACTTCCAGCGCATCGTGGTCCTCTGTCTTTCCTCCCACCTCCTCTCCTTGACTGGCAGCTGTCCCCACCAGAGTGCAACAGTATGCTCACCTCCTCTCTGTATCTGTTTCTGTCCATCTCTTTGTCTCCCCTCTGTTTCTCCCGATCTCTCTCTCTCTCTCTCATCTCTCTCTCTCTCTCTCTCTCTCCAGGTGTGTCTCCTCCAGTCTCATGGTTTTACATATCATCCATATGCCAAAGACACCCACATTATATCAGCACCAGCCCATATATAATTCCTGAACTCCCAAACTGTCTACCCAAATCCATCCACCTCCACGTGGTTATCTAGCAGGCAGCTCAAACTTAGCATGTCTAAGGAAGGACCCCTGAATCCACTTCTTGCCCTCCTTGCTGCTCCCTGACCTCCTGAATCTCAGTAAATGGGACACATCTCCTGGCTGATGGGACACATCAGGCTTCTTTGGGCTGAGCACCATGGCTGGGGAACGTGAGTCGGGCAAGCTAACTCTGGGCATATGCACAAGTCCAAGGAAAGGGGGTGGAGTCTCCATAACTTTGCCCCTCCCCTTCTTTATCGTCATTGTTTTGGGTCATCTTGAATTCCCTGGAAATGGACCAGAACGTTCATGATGCTGGTCTGCTTCCCCGATGGCACAGGCAACCTGGGTGCTCTTGGGTGGGGAGAAAGAGGAGTCAGTGTTCTGAGTAATGACTTTCCTGAGTTCGATGCAGGAAAGAAACCCACCTCTTCTCTCCCCAGTCTCAACTCCCACCCCTCTTCACTGCCTTTTGAACTCCCACCCATCCATCAGAAACTGTCTTTCTAGTGAACCCGCCGGGACCACCGTGTGCCATGGTGGGCTTGCCCATCTCAGAACAGTTCTAGCCTTGGCCGTCTGCACCGCTCACTCAGCACCAGGCAGCTCGTATGTTGTAGTCCCTTTTTATGTGCAGTCACTTAAATTTATGTGATTAAATTAAAGAAGGTGATGTGTGTGCGTGCCCACCTCTATCTAGGGCTTTCCACGCTGTATCCTAATTGTTTATTGCCTCGTGTGTCTAGCCTTATAAGCTGTGAGCTCCTTGCGTACAAAGATGTCTGTAGCCTTTATCTCCCGATGCCTGGCCTCCAGTAGGTGCCCAAAAACATTTGAACGCACGACTGTTGAAACGGTAATGCGCGAAATACTCTTGGAGCAAGGTGGTGACGACGTGGGATGGTGCTGTTTACAAGTAACCTCCCCAGAGAGGGCTGCATTGTCTCCTTCCATGAGCTCGTCCCAAGATGCAGCCAGGTTGCCACGCACCTGGTGGGCCATGCCTATACCTGCCGATTCACGTTAAGGAGACTCTGGTTGCCCCCACGTGTCCTGGCGTATCTCTTGGAACGTGCAGCCAGAGCTCGAAGCCGGAAGCAGACCAGAAGGGTCCTGCCCTGCTCTGCCACTTACCAGCTGGGTAACCCAGACAGGTCCCTCGTCCTGGCCCCCCATCTTGGTCCCTCAACCTCTTGGAGTCTGCTTTCTCCTTTGAAACATGAGAGCTGGACAGATTGACCCCGAGGTGCCCTGGACAACCTCGCATCTCAGCACGAGGCTGTGTCACCAGCAGGGACCAGGGAGGGCTGGGGTGTCCTATAGATATTCACAAATGCCACCTCTTCCACAAGAAGCCTGGGGAGAGGGAGGGCAGATCAGGGGGATCAGTCCTCAAAAGCAGCCTGGCGGTGACAGAGAGGAGGCTCAGAGCAGAGCTGATCCCCCTGTACGATTCCAGACCGGCGGCGTGTGCCTTGGATAAAGCGCAGGTAATTGTGCCTTCAGCTGGCCTCCCCCGGCTGCCCCCCCACCCCGCTCCACCCTGCTCGGCACTGACAGAGTTATAATAATTGGATGCTTCAACTTAAACTCACCAGCTCCGGCTTCCTGAAAGGAACGTCGCAATTAGCCGTCCTCACCCTGTAATAAAGTCTTTAATATCCACTTTCGTGGCTCATATTACAGTCATTCAGGCCTGTCCCTTCGCATGCAGCCTGTCAGGCAGTGGGGCTGGGTGCCCACGAGGGAGCTGCCCTGCTGAACGGCTCGGCAAACAACCGCTCCAAAGGCCCAACAATTTGGGCCAGGCAGCTGGGGAATGATGCGGGGAAATGAAAAGGGCTATTTCTGCCCTCCCTGGCTCCAGGGGGCCGATGAGGTCGGGGGTGCAGGAGGGAGGGGGCAAAGGAAGGGTTGGCCCTCTCCACCAGCCCTCCAAGCTTCCCAGCGATGAACTTTTCCCTCTTCGGTGAGACGAGCTTTCATTCCACTGCTGGGCATTTTCAAAGAGCAGCAAGAAGGTGGAGGTGATATTGGGGTTGGATGGAAGATTCTGGACGCAGGGTCCGTACCTGTGCCTACCTGTCGGGGCAGGTCACAGACCTTGAATGGGGGAGGCTGGCCGTCTCTGAACGGTGGCAGTGGGGGCATGGAGGTGCTGGGGCCTGCGGCCACGTTCACCTGAACAGTGATCATCCCGGGAGGCACCTGGCCTGCTCTGGAAAGAGCAACGCCCCCGACAGCGGGACGGGGTCGTCATCAGCCTCTCACTAATTCAGTCATTAACTTGCAGACATTTAATGAGCACTAACTATGGGCCAAGCACCAGGGTGAATAGAATATAGACCGTGCCTTCAAGGGACCAGACAAAAAATAAAAAATAATTGCAATACGTACGGTGGGGAATACAAGAGGTAGGCACACGAGTCGCCTAGAGGAGGGAAAAAGGCATCCGAGGGCTTCCTGGAGGCAGATTGTCTTTTTACAAGTGGCCACAACATCATTTCTGTTCTGGAGGCTCTCTCAGAACCTTGCCACTCCCTCATTCAGAGGTGGAGCCTGTGCCCTCCTTCCCCTGAACCTGGGCAGGCCCTTGTGACAACCTCCATGAATAGAATATACCAGAAGTGATGCTGCATGACTTCCAAGGTTATAAAAGGCCAATGAAGCTTCTGCAGTTGCCTCTCTTGGAATGCTTGTTCAGCAGATGCCATGTTGGGAGGAAGCCCAGGCCACACGGAGAGGCTGGCAGCCGGTATCATCAGCTCTCGGACACGTGAGTGAGAGAGCCCTCTAGGGGACCCCCGCTCCAGCCGCCACCTGCCTGCAGCATAGAGAGACCGTGGACGAGAACCAGCTATCTGAGCCCAGCCAGGCCGTAATACAGTGATCGCTACGTTTGGGGTGATTCATTACACAGCCATAGATAACTCAGATACTGATCCGTAAGGTACAACAGAGGCTGACCAGGTGGTGGGTGAGGGGTGTTCCAGGCAAAGGGAACAATACACGCACAGCACAAAAGCATGAGTTGGAGCCTTGTGATCAGAGACCCACAGGAGCTGGTGTTGTGGGTGCCTGGTGCGCAGGGGGTTGGAGGGTGGGAAAAGCTTGCAAGATTGGACAGCGCAAGGGTGGGGCTTTAGTCCTGTACACCACAGGGAGTTTTTGAGGTTTTCAAGCAGAAGGAAGACCTAATCATCTCTGGAATTTGGGGTGAGGACCAGTGGACAATGGAATGAAGAGAGATAAGACTGGTTCAAATCTCTGTCACCATCCACCCAAGTGCCGTCTCGGGGTCAGACCCATAGGGAGGGTAGGAGGCTACTCCACAGATCTGCTCAAGAAAGGTACACGGCGGCAGTGAAGATAGAAAAGAGAGGCCTGGGTATTTCAAGAATAAAATCAGTTTTATGGCCAGATGAATAAGACAGATGAAGGAGGAGAGGGATTTTGGAAAGTTCCTTGGATTTCTGAATTGTGGGAGCAAGAAGATGTCAGACCCTGAGACAGAGGATAGAAGGACAAGAAAGTTTAGGCAGGAAGATGAAGGCTTCGATTTGGGGCACACCGATTCTTAAGTAGATAAAGATAACCCACGGGCATCTGGATTTACAAATTTTGCAGCTCAGAAGAAAGGGCTGGGCTTTTCGTACAGATATGAGATTCAGCTGTCCCCTCAAGCCATAGGAGGGCCAAGGGCAAAATCCTGGAGAGAGCCGGTGTTTAAGGGTGGAGAGAGGAAGAGACAAGGAGAAGCAGGCGGGCAGCTGGGCTGTGGCCAGACGACAAGGACAAGGACGGAGTGCATGCAGGAGGGAGTGGCCGGGGGGGATGCCACGCCATGCATATGGCGGCTTGCTGGTTCCAGTGATGGTGGGGAAGGGTGGGGAGGACACAGCGTTCCTCTGCAGGGACAGAGTAGTTTGGAGGCCTATCTGTTAAGGCGGGCTTTCCTAACTGCGGAGGAAAAGGGCCGGATGTGATGACAAGAAACACGTCTTGTCTGAAGCGACTGGTGTGTAGAATGTGGGGCAGCGAGAACGTTGGAGGCCAGGTGCCCCAGCCGCCCTGCACGGGCACCAGTTGACAGGTGAGGATACTGAGAGCCAGAGATGCAAAGTGCCTTTTGGTCTTTGGTGCAAAAGAGCTAGGAGGACCAGAACCCCGGGTCCCAGCCTCCCGGGCCAATGTTCCCACCCAACTTTGCCACAAAATCCCAAGAGCAACATCGAGGCTGAACTTTCTCCCGACTAGGCTGGTCTTGAACTTGGGCGGATTGCTTTGGCTCCAGCTCCCCTCCCCCACCCATCCATCCTGCTTCCTCCGCTATCTCCGGCTTCAGTGGCAGCCACTTCCTCTCGGCCTGCTTGGGGGGGTCGGGGGGGGGGCGCGGGTTCCAAGGCTACATCCTTGCGCCTCCAGCCCACACCAGCTCGCAGAAGTACCCAGCAGCGGGTGACGGTGGGCTCAAGAAGGCAGGAAAAGGAATGGAAGGCAGAGGACTGAGGGGGGTTTGGCTGAAGCGGGGGCAAGGGCCTTGGGCATGTAAAGCTGCGGTGCTCTCCCAGGACGCCCCTCCACCTGCCTCGCCGCACCCCACCAGCCTGCCTCTTTACCTTCCCTCCCCGGTACCTTGAATCCAAACCGCGTGAAGGCGAGCCGGGCAGGTGCTTGCTTAGCGCCTCTAATGGGTTCCATTACAAATGCTCCACAATAAGGTAATTATGTTAGAAAATAACAAACGTGTCAGTTTTTCTGGAAATATTTTTACTTCGAGCGAGGGGGAAACAGCACTATTGTTTTTCAAGTGCATCGCTCCGCCTGTACATATTAATTAACTGCACTCCGGCTCTAGCACCTCTCGGCATTTGTATTATTCATAAATGTCTTGGGGCTGCAGGAACTTATGTACTCCCCTCCTCGGCTTGGAATCCCTTTTAATTTCAAATTCTTTTTTGACTAACTGCACTTGTGGTTTGTACCTCCTGTACCAGAGAACTATTCCCTGGCTGTTGTTTCCCTCCATTCTTTTCCCTTCCTTCTCAACTTGCTTCTTCTAGGGTCTCTGACTCACAAAATCCTTGCCAGGTCCAAGAAGGGGGCAGATTTGGGCTTTGAGTGGGGGGAGTGTCTTTAAGAAATTGTGGGAAATCACAATGGTCTCCCCCCCCTCCTCCTCCTGTTCTTCACTCTCTCCCTCTTTACAACGCAACCCTTTCCAGGGAACTTCCCAGAATTCTCCCACCCCTCTCATTATTTCTTTCCCTTACACTTCCCCTTGCGCTTAAAACAATTTTTTAATAGACTTTATTATTTTGAGCAGTTGTAGGTTTAAAGAAAAATGGAGTGGAGGAAATTCCCTGGTGGCCCAGTGGTTAAGACTCTGCGCTTCCACTGCAGGGGGCCCGGGTTCAGTCCCTGGTCCGGGAACCAAGATCCCGCAAGCCACGCGGAGCGGTCAGAAAAGACAAAAAGGGAGTGGAAAGTACAAAGATTTCCCACCCCAATTTCTTCTATCATTAACACCTGGCATTAGTGTAGTACATGTGTTACAACTGATGAACCAGGGTTGATGCAGAATTATTAATAAAGTCCACAGTTTTCATCAGGGTTCACTCTTTGTGTTGTACGTTGTATGGGCTTTGACACAAGCACGATGTCCTGTATCCACCATTCCAGGGACACACGGAAGAGTTTCCCTGCCCTAAAAGTCCCTTGTGATCCACCTGTTCTCCTCCACCCCCAACCCCAGAACCCCTGGCCACCACTGATTTTTTTTTTCACTGTCTCATAATTCTGCTTTTTCCAGAACGTCCTATGGTAGGGGTCATACAGTCTCTATCTATTTAAGATCCCCTGGCACTTTCTGATTTGAGTCTCGGTTTTTGAGTTGGTGGGGTGTGGAGTCTGCCCTTCACCCAAGCTTCAGACTCCCAAGGAACAGGGACCACGTCATCCTGATGGATCTTTCTGGCTCTCCCTGGAAACATGTAGGTGGACAGCAGGATGCTGCAAGCTGGAGTGTTCCAGAGGGGACCCCACCCTGCACTGGATGGCTGGGCCAGATGGCTTTTGAGATCCGAGGTTCTGAAGCTAAGCCTGGTGTCCGCAAACAGCTGAGTGCCCCCAGTTGCTCATCAAGTCCATCTGGATCCGGAAAAGCAGGGTCCAGGAGGGTGGTCACAGCTCAGGATGACTTCCAGATGTCCTTCCGACCCTGATTAGTCTGAGGGGATAAGCGATGTGAAACCTCCGAGAGGAACTGGCTGTGACATCGTTAATTTACAGGGGAGCAGGTGGGTTGGTGATGATAGCTGAGCTTTCTCGTGTGTGACGTCGTGGGGCACGTGGTTCTCGGGCTCTGGATGAGCGTCACCGTGGTCGCCCGTCCTCTCTCTCCGTCTCCCTGACTATGGCCTCTCGATAACATCTCTGGAAAGGGGACAATATTTCTGACCAAGCTCGAGATCTGCTCCATGATCCCAGGGAGCAAAGAGAAAACTGTTCTAGAAACAGCAGCCATTCCTCCACATTTTGTTTTTAGCCAAAGCTGTGCGTCTAGAGGATCTAAGGGCCGAGAAGAAACATGGGTATCTGCCTGGTTCTGTGCTTTTCCCCAGAGGATGACAAATCCTTCGGAGTTTAAACATCTCTGGAGACCAGGTGCGATCCTGTCCTTGACAGTCCGTTCCAGGACCTTCTCGTTGAGAAGTTCTTCTTGATTGAAATCTGTATCCATCACGCAAACACGGAAGTGCATCATTCATCATTCGTTGCTCTGCTCCCTCTGGAGTAGAAACAATGGCTGAGTCATAGCTGATAAGACTCTGGGACGACTGTAAACCCAGGAATCCAACTAAATGGGTGGATCTGAGATCCTCAGATTCTGCAAGTGTAGAGAAACCAGCTAAGACAAGTTTATTTGCAGAGTCTAAGTCCAGGTTGGAAGAATTCTAGAGAACAGGACGGTGAGCTCTGGCCCGAGGACACACATGGTTCTCTCTCTCTCCTGACCAACCGGGGTCAACACTGTTGGCTGCAAAGGTGTCGAGTCCAGGAGAGGCCTCTACCTTACTGACTTTGGGATTTTTAAGCCTTTACGTTCTAGGCAACTTCTCCAAGGGTTCTGTTCTCCTACCGTCATTTTTGTTTTCCCATGAGAAATTAAGTCCTGGATGATGGCCGAGACCGCTAGAGGGGAAGCAAAGCCTTTGGATCCACTGAATCTCGGTCAGTGTCCCCAGAGTCCCCGTATCAAAGGACATGAGGAGGGCAAACAAGGTCCTGCTGCCCCACGAGTGCACATTGGTCTTTCTTCTTTGGGTTGGAGCATCTGGATGAGGCTTCTTCCCACCCACGAAGGAAGACTGGATTCCAAGTGGCAAGTATCCACCAGGGACAGCTTCTAGCTGAGCAGCTGCTGCAGCTGGGAGGAAGGAAGACCACCCCGCACCCTGGCGTGCGCAGCTCCGGCTGCCTGGCTGAAGCAGGGGCCCAGCTGGTATCCGCCCTTCTGGACCCCTGGCCAGTCCGAGCCTGACACCCTCCAGCTCAGCCTGGCTGGCTACTCTGCAGCCAGTTCTGGGAGGAGGTGTGGATGGAGGTTGGGGGAGTAGGGGTGGGGGAGCCGTGGCCCTCTCCATTGCCCCCAGTGTCACCCCACTCGGTGCTCTGTCTACTCTGCCCCCAGCTGGCCCTGGTTATAGTCTGGGCACCAAGGTTGAAGCATCGCTCGGATGTGCTTTTCTGTTCGCCCCTGCACGGCGGCTCGCCCAGCCGCCCACGCGGGAGGAGACCCGCTGGGGGCAGCATCTCATTCCAGAGCATATGGACGGGGACCCAAGCGGCGAGCAGGGCATGCGGAGTCACCCTGTTGTAGGCATGGCCGCTATTGGATTCCAGGGTTTTCCCGCTGTGCTGCAGAGGGCAACCCCTCAGCTTTGAAGCCCCAGATCCTTGAACTCAAATCTGACTCAGCTACTTATGGGTTTTGTAGATTTCAGGCAATTTCGATTCTTCGATCATCAGTTTCCTCATCTGTAAAATGGGAGTAGCCGACGGGCCTCGGAAGGATGTTGCGAAGATAAAACGGAATGCTGTCTGCAGAGTCTCTAGGTGAGATCTTGGTAAGTCGGAGCTGCTCAAAGAGTGTCTGTTCCTTTGGACTCCCTTCTTCTGAGGCTGAAAGGGCGCCCCTGTCTTCTGTTCGACCCATTGCCCTTTTCTCCCCTCTGCCTGCCTTTCTCTTTCCTTCTCTACTCTTATCCTACAGCCTTCGTATTTCACTGAGCAGTATAGTTTTGCAGCTATTTTCATTTGCTTATCCAATCAATGTTCATCAGACGGTTACTCTGCAGCAGGCCATGTGCTAGGCGCTGGGGTCACACCTATGAGGAAGCCAGACATGCATCCTGCCCATGAAGAACTGAGAGTCAGGAGAGGAAGAAGAAAGGAGAAGGGGACTTTGAAGTCCTTATCACGGGACAACAGCCCCTCTGGCAGGGCAGCTCTGCTTTTATCCATCTTATAACTCTGGATTGCTAGCGAGTTCCTTAAGGTCTCATTTGAAACTGAGTTTCTTCTGCTAAAGCAATGACTAAACCACAAAACAAAACCAAAGCCCTCCAAAATACTGAAGCCAGTGATTGAGACAAGGAAGCAGCCACTGGCCCAGACCAGCGTTTAATCAACATTGAGCAGCGGAGAGTTCAGGCTGTGTTTTCTGACCGAGCAGGGCTCTGGGGTGTGGAGTTTCTGTGCCGAATACGAGTGATTTGGATGCTTTGAATAGCCCGCCAGCAAAAACCAAACCAAACCAAAATCATGTGCTAACATTTTAAGAAAATCAATCGCCTGGATGTTAGGCTTGGTATTTACCATGGGTCGAATTGCACCCTCTCCCCGCCAAAAAGATACATTGAAATCTTTACGCCTGTATCTTGTGAACTGACCGTACCTGGAAATACGGTCTTTGCAGATGGAATTAAGTTAAAATCAGGTCATACTGGATTCGGGTGGGTGGGTCCTAATGCAAGGACTCGTGTCCTTATAAAAAGGACCTTTGGACACAGACAGACATGTGAAGAGGGAGGCAGAGACTGGGGTGACGTGGCCACAAGCCGAAGAACACCTGGGGCCGCCAGAAGCTGGAAGAGGCGAGCACGGAGCCTCCCCTAGAGGCTTCGGAGGGAGCCCGGCACTGCTGACACCTTGATCGTGGACTCCTCGCCTCCAGAACTGTGAAACAATAAAACCCTGGTGTTTTAAGCCCTCCAGTTTGTATCATGACAGCCCTCAGAAGCGGATACAGTACCCTTTTGTGAGATGTCAGGCTCCCAGTCCGAAATGGCGCCCGAGGACAGTATCCCAGAGGAGCGGAAGTATCTGGAGGAGCCGGTCATCCATAGGCAGGGTCAGAATTTGTCCTAAGAAACCATCAGGGCTGTCGTCACTGGGGCTAATCACAGCATCGGGGCTCTTGCTCTCTCTGGGAACTTGGCGGGATCCTGTAGCCCCCCTGTTGGGTCTCGTCACGTGACTTGCTTTGGCCAGTGACGTGGGAGCAGGAGAAATGACTGTCATTTCAGGGCAGAAGCTCTAAGAGCTGCCGCGCGCTTTGCCATGTTCCCTTTTCCCTCTGCTGTGAAGACGGCAAGTTTCCACACAGTGGGTGGTCCGGCAGCCTGGCTCCCAGATAGGGTGGCGACAATGGCGGGCTGAGCCCCAGCTTGGCTACATGGGCCTGTAAACCAGCGGAGACATACTCTTGTGTTTTTAATTGACTGAGGTTGAGGGGTTGTTTGCTACAGCAGCATAACCGACCCTGTCCTGGCTAAACCACCTGGCTCTACCCTGGCTGGGGCACATTCAGAATCCTCAGGTTTAACAGGACGACTTGAGTATGGCTGTTTTTCAAAGCAAGAGTTACCAGGTCATAAGTAAATCTCCAGTGAGGATCATGCTTCCTCTGATTTTAAGGGCTGGAGCTAAATAGAAATCCTGCAGGGCAGTTACAACATGCATCCTTAGGTAACAAAAGAAGTTAATTTGGTATATAGAACTACGGGGATAGGAACCCCTTCAGCTGGGTGGGTGGTAGGCGCACCTACCCAACACAAGTCACTTTGTTTTAGACTAGTTATTCTTAAGCCAGTCGTTCTGACGGTAGTTAAGTAATAGAAGCTGCTCTCAGTTGGGTCCACTTCTGTCCTCTGACAATGAAGTGATAACAAAGCAAAAAGGAAGCTACTCACCCTTTTTCTATTTTCTATAAGAGGAGGGCATGAACTGAGATAATCCAAAAGGAGTCTCACATCATTAAGATATATTTTCAAAAGGAAGAGGCCAGAGCACAATCTTCTTTTCCATTGCTCAGAATTGTCCCCAGATCTGCTGGGTGACTAGTCACGTTGCGTCTGACACTTAGAATATGACCAAGCCGCCTCCATTAAGCTCATAACTGTTGGCCAGTAACCAACTTCCATGAAGTCAGAAGTCACAGCAGGTCAATAAAAGCTCCAAACGATCTGAGGTTCTTCTTATTAGATTTCCCCTCCAGATGAAAACGGGTGTCAAAAAGTGACCCAGTGGTTTATCAACAAACTATTGAAAATTATTTATTGATCAATAAGCCGTTGACACCCCTTCTGCCCCGCTGGGACAACTACCAGTTTGAGACACCCAGATTTATAGTGTATCTAGCAACCTATTAAACCTGTAGTTTTAGGGAGAGTCGTAAATAGACACTTCTTAAAATGGTAGAGACAGAATTCCTATATCCACTCATACGCTGGCAATAATGAAGATGAACAGGTCAGCATCCAGTCCCTGACCAAATCCAATCCAAGGTAACAAAGTTCCCTGATCTGCCCCGTTATTTCTTAGTTATAGCTTCAACTGGAGACACATTCAAATTAGGTCATTTGAGGAGGGTTTGCTTACAAGGGGGTTAATTTCCAAGGTGAGGGCAAGTGGAAGCCAGGATTCAGGGATGGATGCAGCGGAGCTGTGACCACCCCAAGCCGAGAGGACAAGGGGAGGGGCCGGTCCACAGCTCAGGAGGGAATCTCTGGGGCAGAAGCTGTCACGAGAGGAACAGTGGCCTTTGGTGGTGGGACCTGGGCACCCTGAGCTGACCCTGCAGGGTGACAGCCAAAGCAATGAAGACCTGGCCTCGTTCTCCCTCCCTTTGATCTGTGGCCAGGGCTCCATCGGCTGAACCCAGCTGGAAGCCACAGAGCACGGGAGCCCGTGGGTGTGGTCCACTCGGTGAGCCTCCCAGGGCCCAGAGCAGGGTGGCCAGAGGAAACTCCCCCCGCAGAGGGGGAGTTTCAGGAGCCACCAAGGTGTGGAGAAGGGGCGCTGGAGTCTCTACGCCCCTCCCTGGCTGGGCTCAACATTCAGGATTTGTCAGAGGGCCACGGTGGTGGCTCACACGCGTCCCTTGGTGACCCCCAACTTGGCAGTGAAAGTGTGGGCCGGTCTGGGAGTTTCTTCACCGACATGTATATGTATCTGGGAGAAAAGAGGAAATAAGGTAGAGAGGAAAAGCTGATGGCTGGGTGGGAGGGAGGGGGAGAGAGTACAGGCATGGAAGGGTGAGAAAGAGAGAGAAATCTCACAGATTTTAAATATAGGAGTATAAATAGTTGAAAATCTGGGGAGCTGTATGTGTGCGGAAAATGCAGATTGGGGTTTTGAAGTCAGATACCAGGAGCAGAAATGTTCGTTCTCTTGAAATATTGTGAAGGGAAGACTGTCTATTAAGGAGTTACACATACACACACACACACACACACACACACACACACACACACACACACATATGCACACTGTTATATAAGTATAAAAAACAATGACACAGACACAGAAACATGTGCCATGATACCCAAACGTAGAGACATAGAAATACATTAAAATACATACAAGGATCTGCCTTTTGCCCTAAGGCATCCATCCTTCCATTCATTCACAAATATTTATCGGGTGCCCCCCCTGTGTGTGAGGGACGCTGCTGGGTTACAAGGATACAGTGGTGAACAGGACCACGGGTCATCTCCTAAGGGAGCTCCTAGCCTCCTGACGTGCTGAGACATAATCCCACAGAGGCACGGAGCTAGAGGGAGAGGCTGCTAAGGAGGTGGGCTAGGGAGTCTAGACCACAGTGGACTCACACGTACTCTGAGGTCTTTGAAAGGAGGTGAAAGGTTTGCATACCTGTCACTGTCTCATTACCATGGTACACTCAATTCCTGAGCCATGAAGACGAATGAATGAGTTCAAGAATGAACGAAGAAGTGAGTGAATGAATGAATGAATGAACATCTGCCAACTAGCAACAAGGTAGACATGGCCTTGGGCTGCTCAGATCTCCAACCTTCCATTCCATTTCCGGAGAAGAGGCGCCCCAAGGCGCTCAGCTTTGGAAGGATCAACCGAGGAAGGTGACTGGTCTTTCCAGCTCAGCCAAGCTACCTGCCAGCCTCTGAGCCTCTGTGATTGTGGGTGGGGCGGGGGAACAGGCTGCAGCTTGAAAGCCAGACTCTCTAACGAGCTTTGCAAACCTGAGGTCCCTTCCTCTGGACCCAAAGGGATGGAGCTTATTCCTTCCTTCGTCCTGGAGCGACCCCACCCTCACGCGATCTTGTCTGGGGTTCTAAACTCTTTGCAAAGCCTGGTGGCAAGCTTGCCAGCTTCGGAAGTAAAAGGTGTAGGTAGAAGATGGAGGGAACGCCTTGCTGCCCCCCGCATTACTATGGAAAGGTGAGCACTGATTATTGTCAGCAAGAGTGGAGCCTGGGGATGGAGGAGCGCGCTCTACTGAGGCTGTATTCCCACCCTTCTCACTGTGTGTGCGTGTGTGTGTGTGTGTGTGTGTGCACGTGTGTGCGTGTGTGTGCACGTGTGCACGCAGGAGTTAGGGCCAGGCTGCAGCAGCTGCTGCGGGTACCCACCTGTATGCCTCAGACCGGACCATTCCATGATCCCTCGCCAGTATCTGCATGTCTCGGCCGGAGGGCTTTTGCCACAACTGCATAAGGCGACAGGAGCACAGCAGGCCAGGAGAGCCGAGGAATGAATACCCTCTGCGAGCAGCCCTTAACCAAGGACTCTTGGGAGTTGGTGTTTAAACCCCTGGGCGACCTCATCCCCCGGGGTGGGGGGAGGATAACTCTGAGGTGTGTTCCCAGTGTCTCCTGGAGTTTACCTACACCAGCGAGAGCTGGTCTCACACCGGGGCAGCTGGCTTCCTAGAACACTGCTTAGTGGCCGCCGTCCTGTCCTTGTGCCCCTTCCCCACGGCCGCCCCACCCCACCAGCTGTCCCTGTGTATCTCCCAACTCATCTCCGAGCACCTGAATCCTTTTGGGGAACCCAAACTAACACATACGCAGACCTCGCTCCTTGCAGAGTCAGATGGACCCTAGGCTGATACTGACAAGACCCTCCTTGGGCAAGGTCAGCTTCCCCAAGGAGCCAGCCCTCACGGGAAGGACTAATGAGAGGCTCCTTCGGGGGGATGGGCTATGTCTGAGAGGAGACAGAGAGGGCTGCTCTCTGTCCTAAGATGTGAGGTTTGAGTCCAGGCTGGAGGAAGTTTTCTGGGGTCCCCATCCTTTTCACCATCATCCCAGACCCAAGAGCTACCTCCTGGGACCAGGTACTAAACGCTGTGACACAGCCAGCTGGGGCTCCCCGTGGCCTTTTTGAGGTCCTTCTTGGTGGCCTCTGGGAAGAAGGAGGAACAAAAAAACAACCCCCCAGGGAACAACAGCGAGAAGGCACATGGGTTTCTTGGGGGGTGTTTTTTTGCGACTCAATCTCTCCGTAACCCAAAGAGGCAACCAGTTACCAAATGCATATTACTATCCATTGATATTTAATATAGAGGGAAGAAAAGGCTTGGCTGTTTTAGAAAGAGCCTTGGTTAGAAGGCAGTTGGTTAAGGTTGAGGGGGACGATGGGGAGATAGGGGTGAAAACTAAAGTGTACAGGGTTTCTTTTGGATGTGATGGAAAAGTTCTAAAATTGACTATGGTGATGGTTGCACATATCTGAGAATATACTAAAACCACTGAATCTTACACTGTACATGGGTGAATTGTATGCTGTGTGAACTGTATCTCAAGAAAGCTGTTTACAAAAAGGGCAGTTGGGTGTAGGAGGAAGGAAAAGTATAGCTTTGGGGCTGGATAGACACGGCTTTGAGTTCCAGCTTTACCACTTCCTAGCTCTGATGACAAGACATTTCACTTCCTTGAAACCTCAGCTTCTTCAAGTGAAAATACTTAGGGGTGTTGAGTCGATTTAAGATACCATATAAAGCACTTTAAAACTTCCTGGCATATAAATAGTAGTTAGTTTTAATAATTTTAATAATAATTAGCAGCTGAAAATTATACCGAAGCTGCTACTAGAAATTACCATTGCATATTAAATTCTCATTCATTGGAAGCGGAGGTAATTAGTACAAAAGGAAGTGATCCTTTCAAAAGTATTTTTTTTTTTTTTTGTGGTGTGCGGGCCTCCCTCTGCTGCGGCCTCTCCCGTTGCGGAGCACAGGCTCCGGACGCGCAGGCTCAGTGGCCAC
>NC_041227.1:127418297-127421836 GCF_002837175.3 Physeter macrocephalus
CGAACCCGGTTCCCCTGCATCGGCAGGCGGACGCGCAACCACTGCGCCACCAGGGAAGCCCCCAAAAGTATTTTTACCTAGCACCTTAGTTGGTTTAAGAGCTGGGTAAGAAAAGGGCTGAGAAAGAGACTCAGCCTGATCATAATCTGTCTTTTAAAGATTCTGACCTCAAAGGGAAATGGTCACCAATGAAGGGGCCAGTGGTGTTAATACCGGGAGAAAAATCATTTCTCTCCAGTCTGGAAAATAGGTAGGTAACACGGGGTGATCGGCTTCTGACAACAATGAGATGAGTGGGGTTTGGGTGCTGAGGCAAAGCCAGGACCCAGACTTGCTTATCAAGCCTAGAGGCTGTTTTGATGGGATCAACTGAAATGTTCTTGAGAGAAAAGAGCAGATCGCTTAATCAAGTTCAAAATCAAGTGGAATTTGGAACCACCAGGGTACCGTATGTGCCCAAGGTTTACATTTCTTTTAACTCTTGATGCAGGTTGAATTTGTTTATTCTCACAGAAAGGGAGATGGGAACTGATTTGTATTATTATTTTCTATCTAGAGGAAAAGCAGTCATCGATCTGGAGTACGTATTTTGTTTCGTTTTAATATTACCTCTTGTTTTATGCATCTCCTAAGTGCACCGGGTTTTAAAACAGATGTAGATTAAGATGTCCAATCCACCCCAAGTTAACAAATTAGTCTGCCCTGCCGCAGTTTCCTTGATATTAGCAGAATCCTTGAAATGGAAACTCATGGGTCAGAGACACAGGACAGTTTATCACAGCAAGAGTGGTAGCCAGAGTGTCATTGTTATTGTTTTTGCATCTGTTCCTCAAGCCACAGCTCCCACAATGCAATGCAAAGAGGGCCAGGTGACACCTGGGCATACACAGTAGGGTGTGTTACAATAGAAGAACCCTGAGCTTAGGGAAGCTGAATCTTTTATAATGGAGAGTAAGCATGCCTACCCTTGGCTCCAAGAGGGTGACATTATGGCTTCCAGTGCTGTTCACCACGCAAGCATCCTTACAAAGACCAGAACAAAGACAGTCTGCATCTCTGCTTGGAAGATAAACAGAAACGTGAGAGACCCAAAGAAGACCGTCTCCCAGTACTCAACAGCTGTGTCTTCATCTCTGAGCCTCAGTTCCTTGATCTGTAAAATGGGGATAATACCCATCTGGCTGGAAAGAATAAATGAAATATCAGTGTAGTCTTTCAAGCACAGTTCCTGGTGCACAGCAGACACTCAAGAAATGTCGGTTATTTCCTCCTGCTGCCTCCCCCTTCACTAAATGATAGTTCGGTGGACTTTATTCTCTACGAATCCCACCCCTTCCTACCAACTCACATTAGAATCCATAAAATAATATCCGCATGAAAACTTTGCCACCATTATTTTGTTTCAAGAGGGCAGCCTACCAGCCAAATAGAATGTTAAGTGTGCCCTGATCCCATTAGCAGAGTATCAGACTTGATCGATTTCCGCCCAAAGACTCACCGTTAAATGATTCAAAAATCCTAATTCCTCCAGCTCAGCAGTTCTCACTTCGCTGCATTTTTTAAGTCATCGGGGAGCTTTTAAAAAAATTCCACTGCCTCCAATACCAGTGAAATCTTACTCTCTGGGGGTGGGACTCGGGTACCCGTCGTTTGAAAAATTCTCTGGGTGATGCCAATACATAGCCAGGGACAGAAGCGTTGCTCCAGGCCTCACTCAGATTAACTAGAAGAGTCTGCACGTGCTACTTTGCAGTTCTTAAGCTGTTTCACTGGAGTGTAATTGCTCTAACTCTGAAAAGGTCACCGGGCATTTGCACGTACTTCACTGAGCCCAGCGGGGAGCTGTGGCCTAGGCAGGGGGAGTGGGCACACAGAAGAAACTGAAAGGGGCGGGGGTCGGTGGTCCATTCTCTAATAAAAGATAGGGGAGTGCCCCAGAAATTTGGAATTCTAAGGAGCCTTGAGAACAGGGCTCTATACACTCTGAGCACCGAAAGGATGCTTTTAAATGTCTCAGGATTCTGGGCTCCACCCCCAAGCATCAAGCATTCTGCTCGCACACTTCAGCTTGAAAATAGCTTTAGTCCCTCCTTGCTCCCCAGCAGACTAGATTATCGGATTAACTCTTCATCTCCTGGCTGGGCTATGGGGAATCCTTTCTCCTCTCTTTCCTTAGGTATAAACAATCAATAAAAAAGATTTTTCTCGCTTTCTTCTCCCACTTTTCTTTGCAGTTGTTCTAGGCAGTTGCTTTGGGTTTTTGACAGATCCTGAAGGAGAAACTAAGGCAAGGTCCAGCACCGGGATGGGTCGGGCCCCCTCTGTCGCCTGCTCTGTGGTTACACGATGCTGCAGGCTTCCTCTGTCCCTCATTCTGTCTGTGGTGAGCAAAGGTGCACAGGAGGGCTTCGGGGCCTCCAAAGTCAGAATTTTCCATTTGCTTTGAGCTGGTTTTCAATCCCCCTCACTCAGAAACATGCAAATTATTCAGGTAATTGGGACCCCTGAAGTCCCACGGAGCCTAATTTGTCTACATAATGCAGGCTGCAAGCAAATTACCTGAAACTCACATGAAAGTGGGCTTTTCAGACCAAGGAGAGCCTGCTGTCCAGAGCCTTTGTTTCCACAGGGAGGCTGCATTCTCCTCTTGGAACGTGGCGGGAACAGAAGGGACCAGAAACACTTAGGGGAGGTGGAGGCGCCCCTTCCCCATCACTGAACTAGCAGCCGTGGTCCCAGCCGAGGCTAGCTCTGACAGCCGCTTGGCAGGGGGCCTCCTATAGAACCCAGACTCTGAAGAAGGAGCCCGGGAGCCTGATTCTGCTGGAGGTGGGCCCGCGAGCTGACCAGGGCAGCCTCCCTTTACGTCACACCATCAGGAGGTGCAGGGCAGGCTGCGGGAAATGGCTCACTGGGGGAAACTGAGTCCCTCCAGGACTCAAGAGGCTTTTAAATCGTAGCTGTTCCGGGCAGGAGTGTGGGGCAGGGGCTTTGGGAAGGCTCTCTGGCTTCCATAGCGGAGCTAGGGCCACGTCGGAGCAGGCGAGGTTAGGCAAGGCTGCAGCCTTCCATCTGTTCCTCCTCCATTTTCACTCCCTCCATCCCTCCCCACCTCCCTCCCCAAGTTCCAGGTAGGGGTGATGGCACAGAAGCTAGAGCTTTGTTCTTTCCCTCTTCCTGGACACCTGCAGCGCCCGTCTTACCCACCTGAAGGCTCACAGGCCTCCACGAGTGACATCACAGGCCTGTCGCCCCAGAAACGGGCAATGAGGTCAAGCAGCGGGGATGGGGGTGGGAGTGGGGGGTTGGGGGGTGATGGCTTCAGGCAGGGAAGGAGGGGCGCCGAGATCTGGGGGGCCAGGATTTCGGGAATGGAGCCCGGGGGGTGGATTCGATTTGACACCTGAAAATGCAACCCGCCACCTTCCCCAAACAGGGGCAGATCCGGAAGGCGTGGCTGCCGCTGGGAGGCGAAGATGACTGGTCACTTCCTGCAGAAGCCACCCCCCCCCCGCCCCGGGCCACCCCCCAAGGGCCTG
>NC_041227.1:127422105-127477122 GCF_002837175.3 Physeter macrocephalus
GCCGCCCGCTGGGGGGCGAAAGTGACTGTTCACTTCCTGCAGAAGCCACCCCCCCCCCGCCCAGGGCCACCCCCCAAGAGCCTGATTGTCCATTCGGAGCTGGTTCTACTTGTCATTTGTTGGCTCAGAGGTCGGAATGGACTTCTTAGAAAGACAGACTTCCTCTGGCCATTCCTTGAGGACTGAGCTCTCAAAACCAGTTGGCCCAAATCTCAGCCCAGTTTGGGCTTTACATTCCCACCGGGGGCGGGCGAGGCTCACAGGGGAAGGGCAAAATGAGCAGCCAGAGACCAGGGCCAGGGGCATGTGTCCAGAGGGCCAGGGGCCAGGCTGCGTCGGAGACAGGAGGGACAGGGAGGCTGGTGAAGCCCCAGGAGGAGAGGAGAGAGGACACTTGACAAGTCAACAGCTCCCTTTTAAAACTGGAGTTTAACCTCGCTTAGGTTTGCTTTCGAATTTATTAGCAGTTTCATTTCCTTGGGTAATAATTCATTATCTCATTCCCAAGCCTGGGGAGCAGTGCTGGCCTAGAAGTGGCATTTACGTTCCACAACTTTAGGTGATGCTTTTTTAGCTGTGTCATCTTCAGCCCACTCTCAGCCCTGGACCCATGCTGTTCCTGCATCCCCACGTACCCCAAGGAGGATGTCGACGCCTCCCTAGGTGCAGGCTGACTGATGCGGCCTTAGGGGGGGTGAGCCTCCCCTCTCCTCCCCCTCCCACCCCCCAGCACTCCAGCCCATCTGTATTCTGATGCTATTTGCATCAGGCTCTCTTTGGGGCCCGAGCCTCTCTCTCTTGTGAAGGGAGACAGCTGCAAGCTGCAGGGAGATAGAGCTGTCCTGCTGGAGTCAAGATATAACTGCTGCTGGGATGGAACCCAGTGGAGGATTGGAGGGGCCCATGTGTCAGCTTAACGGGAGGATCTGACAAAGCTATTTCAATCCCGTCTCCAAGTGGGAAACTGGCAGATGCCCTTCTGTGGAATGAAAGTTTTTCTCTTCCTCTCCATCCTGTCTGCCAAGGAAAGAAGCTTGATTAACAAGGGGCGTGAGGATATGCTTTTTCACTAAGAAAAAGTCCTTTTCACAAATCCCTTCTCTCCTTCCATCCCAGAAAAGACCGCATCGTAACGCCCAACGTGGCAGGCTGGAGATGAGGATGGGGCCCTCTCCCCATCACCAGCCAAAGCCCCTTCCTCCATGTGTTGGTCCATTGCTGCCTTCTTCCAGCACCTACTGTGCTCCAGACACTGGACACTAGATATAAAAATGCAAGAGCCAACGTGGTCCGTACCCAAGGAGCTTACGGTCAAGTGGCATGTTTTTGCTGCTTGGCAAGTGACCTGGAATGTGTGGGAAATGGTGAGGAGAGAGGGGTTCTTCTCCGTTAGTAATCTCCTGTATTACAGTACAATTGGCTGGGTGCTTACTCTGTAATGAGAGGCTCCCGATTCACCTCTCCCAGTCTGCGCAGCCACCTCTGTGGCTCCATTCTACAGACGGCTATGTGGAGACTCACTGGATCAGCAACGTGAGTCCAGTCTGTCTCCACAGCCAGACTCCATCCTCTATAGCATCGGGGCCCAAACTTGCTGCATGGTGGAACCACCTGATGCCCAAGGCCAATAAATCAGAAGCCCTGGGAGTGGGACCGGGCATCAGTATTGTTAAAGCGCCCAGGTGATTCCGACACGGGGCCACGTTTGAGAATCATTGCCCTACAGTCTTCCTGCTCAAGCGTGGGCTGGGAACTCAGCCTCGCCTGGGAGCTTGTTAAAATTGCTGGCTCTAAGCCCCACACCAGGCCTGATGAGTCAGAATCTGCATTTAACAAGATCCCCAGGTGACAGGTGAGTATCTTGCCCGAGCTATGGAAACCCCCTGCGGAGGTGTAGCCTCGCCACCACCGCCCCCTGCCCTGTCAGCCCTGCTGTGCCGTGTGTGGGGTCACAAGTCCCCAGGACAGGAGAGAAGAGCCGTCTTCCTCCTGGCTCAGTCATCAGCTTGCTCCAACTCAGCCCCACAGAGAAAGGGAGAAAAGGGGTAGGGAGGGGAGGGGGGGCCCTCCAGACCCAGCACGCAAATCACACGCAAATCAGCATCCCGGCACCTTTGGGGATCGGGGCTGGGGAGAGTCTTGCAACGCTGCAGGTGAGATTAAAAACTGGTGGTAAGGTTGGGGTCTGCCAGCGCCCCAGAATCTCCTCCTCCAGGTCATCAGCTCCCTCGGCCCCAGGCCTGGCTACCGAAGCGCCCCCAGGCTCCTTGCAGAGGAACGGCCGCCTGTGCCACGCATGTCTTGGCCGACGCCCCCATTCCCTGATCTTCCTTACTCAAGCTGGCAGATGTGACTGGACCGGGGGCTCTTGGCACCTCGGGCATTTGGGTCCTGTTTGTCAAAATCGTAGCACGATGTCAAGGCCTGAATGGCTGAGTGGTTCCTTCAGATTGGGGCCGCTCGCTTGTTTTCTGGGCTTGCCAGGAGGAAGGGCAGGGATGGAGGAGAGGCTGAGGAACAGCCCACCTTGTTCAGCTCAGTCGGCGGAGGGGGGCGGGCCCAGGCCACGGGTGGGACGGAGCGGGGTGGCACTCCTGAGCCACAGGGAGCTGCCCAGGCCAGAGATCCGGGTCTCCAGCCCCCGAGGGCCGCTCTATGGCAGATTCCGTCCCGACTCTGCGATCAGCTGGCTGAGCCCGTCTGGACCTCTTAGTTGGGTGCGTTTCTATCTTCTCCACGATATGCATCACACATCCGTGGTCTCATCTGCCTGTCAGACGCCTTTCCCAGCCAGTTTCCTCCTCCTCTTCAGATTCCTCCTGCTACGGTTTCTATCCCCACGTCGGCTTCCAAAAGCAATGGAGAAAGCAGAACATTGAAAGGGACACCCAGAGGTCAGAGTTCAAGACCAGCTCTGTCACTAACAAGTCACGAGGCCTTGGGCGAGTCATGTACCTTGTCCGAGGACTGGTAATTTCATCTTCCAAAAACGGGAAGAATGAGGCTGGCTTTGCTGAGTTGTGGTGAAAAAATAAAGTGACATCTACGTGAAAGCTCCTAACACAGGGGCAGTGCTAACACATTGCGAGGGCTCCACTCTGGCTCTAGTTCTAGATTTTATGCAGATAAAGTCTGAGTTTGAGCGATCCTCCAAGTGTGGTCCCCATACCAGGACCAGGGGCATCGCCACCAGGGAGCTTTTGCTAGAAACACACATCCTCAGGCCCTGCCCTGGGACCTACGGGGTCAAAAGTGCTGGGCGAGGCCCAGCAATCTGTTCTAACAAGCCCTCCAGGGTGAGAACCATGGGTGAGACCACTAAATGTTACATCTACTAAGCCATAAATCGCTCCGCTACCTTCTAAGTCACATGGATTTGGAGGAGAAATCATATGCGTTCGAGTCCTTCAGAGTAACAGAGCTGATAGGAGAAATAGGGAGACAGGTAGGTCGATCGTAAGGAATTAGCTCACACGATTATGGAGGCTGATTAGGAGACTTTCCATGATCTGCTGTCTGTAAGCTGGAGACCCAGGGAAGCCAGTGGGCTTTGAATTTGGGGGTTGGGGGGGGACACTTTATATATGATATGTATATATATATATATATATATAATATCTATTTAACTAGTTTGAAGGTCTGGGAGCTGGAGAGCTGATGCTGAAGATTCCAGTCCGAACCTGAAGCCCTGAGGACCAGAAGTGCCGAGGGCAAGGGAAGATTGATGTCTCAGTTCTGAGTCAGGCAGAAAATGAATTCAAGCCCTCCGCCTTTTTGTTCTCTTCAGGCCCTCCTCAACGGCTTGGAGGAAACCCACCCACACTGGGGAGGGCCATCTGCCCTGCTTGGTTCACCAATTCAAATGCTAGTCTCTTCCCGGAACACTCTCGCAGACACACCCAGACAGAATGTTTAGTCAGCTATCTGGGCATCCCGTGGCCCGGTCCAGTGGACACGTGAACTTAACCATCACACAAAAGAAATAGTGAGAAGAGCAGCTCCCTGTCCACAGACCCTGTGTGAGGGACTCTCCCATCAACCCACTGAATCCTCACAACCACCCTGTTAGACAAAGATATTATCCCCATTGTACAGAGGAGAAAACCGAGGCACCCGGAGGCAAGTTGGTGGGCTCTGAAACCAAGCATTCCGGCTCCAGAAGCTGTGGGCGGTGCCCACCCCACCAGCAGGCAGCCAGGACCTGTGGGATCTGAGGGGTCAAAGGTCAGGACCTGGTGGAGGAGGAGGGTGTGTGTAACACAGATAGATGGGGTCCTAGGGAAGCCTGTTTGGGGAAATTATTTAAGCTCACAAGCTCTCCTATATTATACTCATAGCTCCCTGCGTGTCTTTTCATGTGTTTATCACAAATGAAAATCAAAGACGTATTGTGTTTTTATGTGTTCAGTGTCTCCAGTGCCTGCTGGGCTATAAGCTTCATGAGGGCAAGGGCCACATCTGTCGTGACACGTGGAATCCGTAACACAGCATGGTGCCTGGTACACCGCAGACCACAGTTGCGGGTGAATAAATGAATAAACAGTATGCCTACCCCTCCCTCCCCACTGTAATTATTTTCACGTCTGTTTTCCTTCTAGACTGAGACGCCGACAACTACATAGACTGTCTTATCCAGCTCTGTACACGTAGTCCCTAGAACAGTGGCTGGTTTTATCTGTGCTTTTTGAGTTGAACCCAATCAAATTCTGAAGTCCGGTGGACCCTGTCACTAATAAGATCATCCATCATTCTTGCTCAGGGAAGAAGGGAATGCCAAATTCGGAGTCTCCCAAAAGCTGGACTGGGTTTTCACAAGTTTCCTTTACCACGAAGTACCCACAGATTATAATTCCCTGAGGGTAGGACCCAGCATCCTTGTTCCTGGGTACCAGGACTAAGCCAGTGGAGGACTCAGTCTTCCCTGGCAGCTTAATCCACACGGTGGAAAGGCAGGAGCTTTGAGGTCAGTAACTGCGGTGAAAGGGCTCCACTTAACCCTCTTTTTTGCAAACCTAAGATCGTGAGTCAATCTTCAACCAACCTCTTCTCCCAGGTTCCGCTCAGTGCAAAAGGCTTTATTCCGATGGTGGGAAAGCTCTTTCAGGGTTACCTCTGTGATGGTATCGATACCAAACCAGAATGAGTCAGTGCTCTTTCTGTGCCGCCAGAGATACGTGGCCCGAGTCGTCAACTGGATGTAAAATGCCAGGATGCAGGGGAAGACTGTCCCTGGGCGCACCCCTCCCCAGCCTCCCGAGCCCCCTCTCCCTCAACTCCTTGGGGCAACGGCAAGGAAGCATCAGTATTTTGCTTAGAAATTCTGTTAAAATAATGAGCACCACCCGCATCTTCTCTGTTCGCTTCTACTGGCTTTCAACATTTCCAGTCCGACCCACACGCCATCTTTGTTGGCCAAATGGTACATTCTCCCACAAAGGGACAGACAGCAAACCCTAGGGAGGTCTATTTTTGGAAAATTATTCAGCTCGTATACCAACCGTATTTTTATCCCAGATTTATTTTTTCATGAGCTAATAGGTCAGTTGGCTCTGCTCAGGGCAACTGCCAGGAAAGCGGGGGGTGGCGGGGGGGACCCGGGGAGACACGAAGACCCAAGTGAGATGATGCAGATAGCTGAGTGCTTGTCATGATGCTAAGGGCGTCTGCTCTTCCAAGGAGGATGCGTCACGGAGATATTGATTTGCTCTTGGTCTGTGTCCTCTTTATATTAATGAAGCAGCGACTTTGATATTCTCCGAAATGTTCCTGATATACATTCACCGACTGGGGACGGTGAAAGCCACCATTTCTCATCCAAGTAGTTAAGGTATTAATGGGCAGTGATGGAGAGGGTGAGGCGCGGAATTGTGGAGGGGGTGGATAAATAAATGATGGCATAGCCATGAAGGAATATTATGCAGCCATTAAAAATACATATGCCAAGAATATTTAATGACATGAAAGATGCTCACAATATAATATTAGGTTAAAAAAACCTAGAACTTAGAACCGCATATTTAGGACAAGCCACATGTTGAAGGAGGATCAGAAGAAATACACCAAAAGTTTCCTTCTTTATACACATAGGGATTTTCCATCTTCCCTGCAATTTGCCTTTATCCCTTCTAGTTTAAAATTTTTCTTTATTTTACAACCTTTTTAAAGTACAAAATAAAACATTCTCCATGTAGAAATAAACTCAAATTACATTGTAAAGGAAAGCGGTACCCTGCTATAACTATTGTTAGTCATTTGATATATAGTCTCTAGAACTTTATATATAATATGTATATACATAATATCTATTTACCTATGCATATACATGTGCATACCTATATACGTGTATGTACAGATATTACACATATGATAACATATATAGGTATGTGTATATATATGAATTTTAACACTAAAGAGAAAGTAATGAGATTAAAATATATGTATACATGTTATTATTCAGATTATTTTATGAGCACATCATCAGGCTGCTTTTCATAGTAAACATTGTTTAATATTTTTCCTGGAAACACAGGTAATCTATGTTCAGTGCAGACCACTGAACCGCCCTTCTCCCCTCGGCTCTCACCTCTACATGCCAGGTTCATGGAAATGCCTGTGACCATCCACTGAAGAGCTTTCTTCTGATTGAGGAAGCAAGGTAGGCACAGGCCAGAAGGGCCTGAGAGTTAGTGACCCTGGTAGCCCTCAGTCAGTATCACCCTAGGCGGGGGCTGCAGCCCGTGTTCTATCCCAGGGGCTTCTCCGACTTCTACGAGCAGTAGAATAGGCTTTGTGTTTTGGGGTTGTTTTTTCTGGCCGTGCCACGGCATGCAGGATCTTAGTTCCCTGACCAGGGATTGAACCCGTGCCCCCTGCAGTGGAAGCACAGAGTCCTAACCACTGGGCCACCGGGGAACTCCCAGGGCCTTGGTGTTTTTACCTGGTTCCCCAGGTGAGTTCCTGCTATGGACTGAATTGTGTCCCCCCCCAACCCCCAAATTCAAACGTTGAAGCGCTAACCCCCAGTGTGACTATATTTGGAGACAGGACCTTTAAAGTGGTAATTAAGGTTGAACGAGATCATATTGTCTAGCAAATAAATGACTTGCACTGGAATCCTTAAGTGGTAGGACAGAATACCGGTCCCCCCAAAGAGTCCACTTCCTAATCCCTAAAACCTGTGAATATTTTATCCTCATGGTAACAGGGACTCTGCAGATGTGAATAAGGTAAGGATCTGGAGGTGGAGAGTGTAGCCTGGGTTATCCAGGTGGGTCCAAAGTAATCACAGGGTCCTTACAGGAAGGAGGCAGGAGGCTCAGAGAAGATGTGATGAAGAGGGCTGAGGGACAGGATCGCTGGCTGGAAGGGAACCACAGCCCAGGAAGGCAGGGAGCCTCTAGAACCTGGAAAAGGCAAGGAGCAGATTCTTCCCTAGACCCTCCTGAAAGGCAAGCTCTGTGGATACCTTGATTTTAGCTGCAGGAGACGCGTTTGGAGCTTCCGATCTCTAAAACCGTAAAAGACCTGTGTTGTTTTATGCCCCCAAGTTTGTGGCAACTTGTTCAGCAACCATAGGAAACTCACACGCCTTCTTATCTCAGGGCCAGCCTTTGGAGGACCCCATCCCGAGATGCAGAATTTCAGTTAATTCCCTTCTGCTCGGTATGGCATCTCCAACTGTGCCTGGCTTCCCGCCATGGGAGCTTTTCTACATACCTTACTTATATGGTCAGAAAGACGTTCTTTTTCTTTTAAAAAGTAAGTAAAGTGATTATAATAGGGGGCGCAAGGGACTGTATTCGTTCACTCCACAAATACTTTGCTGAAGGCTGTGTGTTTAGGGGCACATCAGTGAACAAAACAAAGATTTCTTCCCTCTTAGAGCTTCTGTTCTAGCCATTCTGTTTGGGGGCGACAGAGAGTAAGTGGTAAACGTAAGAAGCAAATCAGGTAGGAAGTTAGAGGGGATCCACGGCAATGGAAAGACAGTAAAAGTACAGCAAAGGAGGGAGATTGGGGGCGGGGAGGTGGGGGTGAGGACCTGACTGCACGTGTAAATAGTGTGCTTGGTGTCAGCCTCATTTGGTTCATTCCTTTAGTAATCATTTATTTCACACTTGCTCGGTGTCACTTTCTAAGAACTTTGCGAATATTACATCATTTCATCTTCCGTATAGCCCTGTGAATGAATGCCATTATTATCTCCATTTTACAGATGAGAAAACTGAGGCACAGAGAGGTGAAGTGACATTGGCAGCACGGGCAAGTGGGAGAAGAGGGACGTGAGCCAAGGTGGCGTGGTTCCAGTCTATCCTCTTATCCTCTCTACCAGGGGTCCCCAACCCCCCCCGTACCGGTCCACAGCCTGTTAGGAACCGGGCCGCACAGCAGGAGGTGAGCGGTGGGCAAGCGAGCGAAGCTTCATCTGCTGCTCTCCATCGCTCCTCCTAGCTCGCATTACTGCCTGAACCATCCCCCCGTAGAGAAATTGTCTTCCGTGAAACCGGTCCCTGGTACCAAAAAGTTTGGGAACTGCTGCTCTATACAACAGTGCCTGATATTTGAGTAAAACCCTCAAGGCCATAAAGGAGTCGGCCGTGCAGGTCTCAGTGAGAAAAGCATTCCCGGGAAAAGGAGCAGCCAGTGCAAAGGTCCTGAGGCAGGAGCATGCCTGGGCTATTTGGCCATCCTGGCGAGGCAGCCAGTGTGGCTGGCAGGGAGGAGCAGGGAGATGGTGGTCAGAGCTGTCACTCAGGCCACGGTGAGGACTTGAACTTTGCTCTGGGGAGAGGGGAGATGTGTGGGATTTTAAGCAGTGGGTGGCTTGCTTCAGCTGCTGGGTTGAGTTGTAGGCTGCCAGGGGCAGGGATGGATCAGGAAAAACAGCTAGAGATGCCGGTAGCTCTGCCAGGATGGAGGCAGTAGGAATGGAGAGGGGACCAGTGGGGGGACTGCGGACAACCCGAAGTAGAACCGACAGGATTTTCCAACGCGTGGGAAGTGGAACGTGGGAGAAAGAGAAGCAACCCTGATAGCTCAGAGCCGCGGCCTGAGGAACTGGCTAGAAGACAGTGTTGCTTCTCCGCGGAGACACGGGGAACGTCTGTTTTCTAACAAGTGTGGCAACTCCCTCTGAAGACAAAATCTCAGCATAACACGTTAGAATGATAATAACTGTCTTGCCAGGGAGGTGTTATAGCCAAGGGAGAGGGCTCTCAAAGGAGTCTGGGATAGAAATAATAATAATGATTGCTTGATGCTTTCCATATCCAACAGGGCGGAAGGCCTCTGAGCGTGTCAAGAGGAACATCAAAGAACCCAAAGGCCTCCAGGCCAAGACCCAGTTAACCTCCTAAAAGTCAGACTCGGGAGTTAAAAGGAAACCTCTCCTAATTGTCCCCTGGTTGGGAGCTGGGCAAATGGTACCACAGGACCCCAAGCTCAAACCCGGCTTCCACTATTAGCCACATTTTGCTTCTACCCACAACCCATCCACGTGACTGCATGGGAATTTTTCCAACAGTCGAGCCTCTGAGCTGCCACTGTCAGGGAAAGGGGTGAGCATTGTCAGTGATTTTTAAATTGGTTACACACAGCATTACTTCTTTCTTTGCAAAGGGGGTGGGAAGGAGGAGACATCTTCAAGTTGAACTCGGAGCAGAAGAGACTTTTTATGCCTAAGACACTTAAAACTCCCCTCCCATCACCACCAAGCTCCAAGAATTCTGAATGTGGCAGAAAAAACAGAGCCAGTGAAGACAGTCCAAACTAGGACAAAAATACAACACTCAGAGTAGAGAGACAGCTGTAAGGTCTCACTGTCACTGCCAACGTTTACAGAACATGCGGCAGGGGAGGCAGAGCCTGTCGAGGAAATTAACCCCCTAAGGAAATCGGTACTCACGCATCAGGCACTTTGAGTCCGTAAACAGGGACGAAGACTTACTAACAAAGGCTTCAATGCAGGGACAGAAGGCCCAGTTCAGACCTTGTACAATAGAATAATATGGGGGTCTCCAGGGAGGACCTCACCTTGCCAGCACAGCACAGCTCTGTTGGCTGTGGCTATCCTCCCTTGGCTGTGGTTATTCCCCCGTTGGCTGTGGTTATCTATATGAGTGCATAGAATAAACTTTCCTTGCAGGGTATAGCAATCCATGATCATTATGATCTGAATGTGTCCTCCCTAAATTCATTTGTTGCAATCCTAACCCCCAAGGTGATGGTATTAGGAGGTGGGGCTTGTGGGAGGTGATTAGCTCATGAGGGTGGAGCCCTCATGTATAGGATTAGTGCCTTTTATTTATTTATTTATTTATTTATTTATTTATTTATTTTAGTGCCTTTTATATAAAAGAGACTCCACAGAGCTCCCTTGCCACCTTCTGCTGTGTGAGGACAGAGAGAGAAGTCTGGGACCCAAAAGAGGGCCCTCACCGGACCATGCGGCCTCCCTAAGCTCAGACTTCCAGCCTCCAGAACCGTGAGCAATAAATGTCTGTTGTTGATAAGCCACCCAGTCTGTGGCACTGGATTAGAGCAGCTTGAATGGACCAAGACTGTGGACTTCAACCATCGCTTTCACCAACTCCAAGAATCTCCAGGTCAAAGAACCCCGCTAGGTACCAATAGCCATTCCTTCAGGCACTCACGTGATGAACACTTACTGAGCTTTTCCTACGTCCCAAGCACAGCAACGTTCACAGCGATGAGATGTCAAGCCAGGTGTTTCCTCTGACGGTGCCTACAAGTCTAGTTGATGGAAGGGACCATTTTTGACAAATTGAGTCAAGGTGCTGGTGTCCAGAATGTGATACCTGTATAAGCAACCATCTCTGACACAGGTGTCTCAACGGGGCATGATGCGTGTTACCCAGGACCATCCCTCCGGGCTTCCCCCCTTTGGGGTAATTCTATTCTTTCTCTAGAGGAGGGGCTTGGGTGAAGGGTGGGGAAGCAGTTTCCCTACTTCTTGGCTGGATCCTGCTGATAATCTCTTGCTCCCTCTTTCTACTCCCCGTTTGTGCTCTTGAGGACAGTGTGAGTTTGGGGGAGGGGTGGGAATCTTGAAAGCTTTCTGTTTATCAGTCAATCTGTGAAGAAGTATCTATCTATGGCTCACTTTGTGCCAGGCCTGTGCTAAGCACTGTCATATAATAGGCTCTCAGTAAATATTTGTAAACCTTGTAAAGGGATGTAAACCTTATGAGCCTACCTGGGCAGAAAGCCAGCTTCCATCTCCAAGTGTTTCCAGACATCTTCCCTTGAAGCGGTGTCTTGGGAGAGAGGGCAGTGGGGCACCCAGGACGGGAAGGGGTGAGACCCCGGGTTCTCTGCACTGTGTCCTCACACTGGGCGTTTGCCAGGCTTGCTCTGGCAGTGATGACCCTCCCTCCATGTTAGTTTCCCATCCCTCCGGGAAAAGCACTCCAGCCAAGGGTCTTTGAAAGTATCATCTCTCAGCTCCAGCCTTCACCCCTAAGCCTGACTCCTTGCCAGCACTCGGGCCTCAAGTGTCTGCTCAAGCGAACTTGATCTGCATGTTTGACCGGCCTGTCACATGGGTCCCAAGTCTCATGCTTTAGAGCTGATGGATCACATCTTGCTGGATAGGTGCCCACACCTGGACAGACGCATATACATGCAGTCACACTCAGTTATAAATATCTATAGAGTGCAACACCAAATAATTGTGGGGCATATTTCACCCTGCCTGTTGAACACATTGCAAGAAAGGAATTGATCCCTGCTGTTTCATTTATTAGATGGTGTAATACCACAGAAATCGTTTCCACAATATCCCAAACTAAATCATTTATTCTTGACAAAAATCCAATAAAGAGCTCAATCCTTCTCCATAGGCAGATAAAGCAGAGATTAACGGGTCTGCCTAGATCAAAAAATGCCGGGAAAATGAAAGCAAGATAGAGAGAGAAGGCCCCATCCTCCTCCTCACTTCCCCAAGGCTGCCTGGGCTCACAGTTTTATTACAAAAAGCCGCCTAAGTAGTACAGGCTAATCCGTAAATCCCAGCCTAGTAAAATATGTGACGGATTTGTAAATTGTGCCCTTTACAAATCTGATTGAACTTTTTCTTTTTGCTGGGAGTTTTGCCTTTCTCCTGTTTCTCTTCTCCTCACCTTTCCCACCACTCCTGGTCCCCAGCAGCCCGGGCGCTCATTCCTGATGAGCTCAGCCCCCTCTGTGACCCCTCTCTGACCTGACTCATGGAAGGTGGAGATTTGGGGGGGCACCAGAGGCTGAAAACACTATCAGTCTCTTCTCTTTCTCTGTCTACGGGGATATCAGATTCAGGTGTGGTCAGGGTGAGGGCCAGACGTGGCGGGTATCAGGGGCTTGGGGCATACTTGCAGCCAAGTGTGGACCTGGTAAAAGACTGCAGGGGCGGGGCTTATACAGCCTTTCTAGTGGAGAAAGGAGGGGATCAAGCTGGTGGTCCTCAGAGCCACAGATGAGCTGTCTGGAAGACACCTTGCAAGCAAGTCTCACTCCGCCCATGGACTTGAGCCTTAAACAACCTTAAACCCCCATGGCAGGTGGGTCTCCAAGGCCCATCAAAGTACCCATCCCACACTCTCTGTGTGCACCCCATCTAAGAGGACCAACCACCTCCGTTCTCCCGGGACCGGGGGGCTTTCTCAGATGCAGGGCTTTCAGTGTTAAAACAGAAAAAAGTCCCAGGCCCACTGGGATCAGTCACCTCCTTTGCATCCTCTGCCAGAAAGTTCTGGGCTGTCTGCCCTGAGAAGAGCTAATTGCTCAGGCAGGCTTTTCTGTTTCTTTGCCTTAAACCACTTCCCTCACAGGGTTTGGGCCCAGCATCCGTCACTTACTACCTGTGCACATTGGCAAGTTCCATAGCTTTCCTCAGCTTCAGTTTCCCCAAATGACACAGGGGGATAGAACTGCCTCCTTCGTAGCATGGGTGTGCGAATTAAAGCGATAATGCGAGTGAAGTGCTGAACGGTCGCCGGGAAGAGAGTGGGCCCACGGCCATGTCATCACTGTCATCAGGATCGTCATTTGAACACATCTCTTTAAGCAAGGCCATGAAAAGAGGAAGAGACTGGTGAAAGGCCCTCCTGGAAGAAGTGACGTCCTTCCCTCACCAGCTCACAGCAAACGCAGCCCCTCCACCCTCCATCTGATCACTGGCTGAAGCCCAGATGCTAAGTCTTTAAAGAAGCCACTAAGGCAGGCAGCTGGGAGGCAGATGACGGGCTGGGACCAGGGCCTCCGGCTTGGCGCTGTGGGCCTTGCATAGTTTTGAGGCCGTGGGGCCGCATCCCGGCACCCCAGGAAAATGACTGCTTCCTCTCCTTGAAGATTTCCAAAGGCAGAGGAAAGGGGAAGTTGTGATGGTCGCCCTGGCAACTTTACTCACGCCCCTCCCCACACTTGGCCTGGAAACTGGGTTGGAGAGGGGGCGGATCCCGGGGGCCAGCAGTCTGGAAGGGCATTTTGCAGGACAAAAGAGAGAAGCTCCTGAGAACAAGAGCGCCCCTCCCTGAGTCCCAGCTCATATCCCCGTCGAAGTCCCTGGATGCAATTGTCCCGAAAATTCCAGAGTGAGCTGGAGAGGGGGCGGCTCCCGGGGGGCCAGCAGTCTGGAAGGGCATTTTGCAGGACAAAAGAGAGAAGCTCCTGAGAACAAGAGCGCCCCTCCCTGAGTCCCAGCTCATATCCCCGTCGAAGTCCCTGGATGCAATTGTCCCGAAAATTCCAGAGTGACGGCTGCTGGGAAGTTCTTTCTGCTGTTCCACCCGCATCCTTTCAGAGGAGAAAAGGATGCCTTCGGAGCAAGAAGTGAAAGGCTCAACCCAGCTGCTGACCCCTGCCGATCGGGTGCTTTTACCAGGTCACACGACCCTAGTGACACTGCATCTTGCTTGGTCCTAAGATGGACCTCCTGCAGTCCCCGGGATGCATGGGAAAACAAAGATGCAGGGGAAGGACTGGATTCGGTTCAAAAGAGATGAGAGCCCCTTGGCTGGTCCCACAGGAACCATAGATAATCCCAAGCTCTTGGGGGGAACAGAAAATAAGAGCAGAAGCTGCAAAGAGCCAGGTGATCCAGGCGGTCAAAGAGCAACTTGTGGATAGGGCTTTTGCTTTCCAGGCACATTCTAGAAGAAGCGGGGCTCCCGTCTGCTGGGTTTGTAAAACCAGGAGAGTGGACCACGTGACCTCAGACGGCTCCCACGGAGCTGAGATGCTGCCCTTTTGTCCCTGGGAACAGCCAGTCGGCCTGTACTCCCCTCTTCCCTCATTAACCTTTATCCCCTGTGTTTCCTGCCGAGGTTTAATCCTATATCCTGCATTCCAGGTATTTAGTCTGGCAACGCAGAGAGCCACTCAGCCGTGCCTTTCCCATGCCCCCGTCTCAGCCGGGAGAGCTCAGAGAATGGCCTCCTGCAGTTGCCGCCCTGGATGGTGTCTCCCCAGCGGTGTCTCCTGCCCTTTTGGTTCCTGACATCAAGATGCAATGATGCAGGTTATATCGTTGAGGTGGTGGTGGTGCCAGTGGTGAGGAAAGCAAAGGATGAGCAGAGGGGTGCAGGGGCGGTACCCTGAGTTGTGTGCATGTGCGTGTGCATCTGTGCACGTGTGTGTGTGGTTGGGAAGGGGGAGCCCACTACCCTTGTGGAATTGGAGGTGAACCAATCAAGGCAGACATCCTCTTTTGTGGGCTCAAGTTTGAGGAGTATTTGAAAATTACTGCAGGGAGATATGTCTCCTTTTCTGGCATTGAGGAGGGGTGGCATGAAAGGGGGGGTACAGAAGTATTGGAGGATGGGTTCCCCATTCTCTAGGTGTGACGTGATGTCTACCCCCCCACCCAGCACTCAAAAGGCTCAAGCTGTCGAGACATGGGATTGGGTTAGTGCGGGGGGGCAGGGGGAAGGTCTCAGTAGGTGGCACAGCCTGGGGTCTGGGTGCCAGAGTCCCCTTTGTCACAACCTGGACCCCATTTGCAGCCCCTCCTGCTGCCCATTGGGGCCCATGGAATGATCACCCAAACTCCACTGAGATCACATGGATGTGGTCCCCTCGCGGGGGATTTTAAAGGAAAGGAAGGCACTTGGCAAGCCCCAGGGGCACAAGAAGCAAGGCTGCCATCACACCAAAGCTCATCTGCGTGGGGCCAAACCCAGCCGAGCCAGGGGAGCATGGCAGTAACCCCTTACTTATTGGGCTCCAGCCCCACAGTTCCTGGATCTTCTCAGTATTTCATTCTTGTTGCACCTGGGCAGGCAGCAGAGCTGCAGGCATTTTTGGTAAATGGATTGAAAGGTTGGTCTAGTTTTGCTGAAGCTTCTGTAAGTGCCTCTGTATCTTCCACTGAAATTCTATTTCTCAACTTCCTACGGTGATTTCTCTCCCCCAGCAGCTCCTCTCTCCCTGCCTGCTGGCTCTCAAGTACTCTCTTCCCTTCTCCCTCTCTCAGGCGCGCGCGCACACACACACACACATGCACGTGCACAATATGCAAAGATGCATATATCCACACACTCACAAACTTACTTGCACACATGATGACTGCAACCACCGACAGGCGAGGAACCAGAGAATGCATCTTCCCATTGATAAGGAAGCACACAAAACAGCCGCGCACACGCGCACACGCCCACACGCGCACACGCCCACACGCGCACACGCCCTCACGCGCACATGCCCTCACGCGCACAAATGCAGGTCCCGTGAAATCCCCAGGCTGCCCTTTCTGAGCCCATCTGGTCTCTGAGTTGTGAGTGGGCGACCCCGAGGGAGGGCTGCAGAGATCAGAGGCTCACCCAGAGCAAGGGTGGAGAGGAGTGGGTAGACTCCAAGAAGAAGGAGCCCAGTGATCCCTGCCCCCGCCCCCAGGGAGGCTTCGAGAAGCCCCCCACCCCGCCAGCTGGCTGTCCCTTCCAGCCTTCCTACTTCCATACCCGCCTGCCCAGCCCTGGCGGCCCCACCAGGCCAGCTGGAGGCTTCCTCCCAACCACATCTGAAGGAGCTCAGGAGCTGCTGCACCTAGCCGCCAGCCTTTTCCGTGAATAACTTGCCGGGCCTGGCTCCTTGCCCTCCTGCTGATGTCACTGGCCGTTGGCCCAACCGGTGAGGTCACAGGCTTCCCTTCCCTCTGCGGTCCCTCCCTCCCTCCCAGGTGGAGCGCAAGACCCTCATCACAGAGCCTGTCTGTGTGCCTCATCCTGCTCCAACCCAGCCAGGCAGTTGCTGTAGGTTCTCCGCCATCTGGGACCGGCTGCGTGGTGGTGCCAGACGCAGCCTTCCCCCTCTTTGTCGCCAGTGACAGCCTCCCCACTTTCCATCTCCTCTCGTCACGATGTAGATTCCAGGTGACAGCAGACTCACCAGCTACCAGGGCTGTGGTGAACGGCTGGCACCTCGGTGGATCCTGACTCAGCTCCAAATCCCGGGCACCCCACCGACGAGCTGTGTGACATCAGGCAAGCGGCTTAACCTCTCTGTGCCCCCTTTTTCTCATCTTTAAAATGGAGATAATAATAGGACCTATATCTCAAGGGTGGTTGCTTACTGGGCTCATGAATGTAAAACACAGTGCCTCGCACATTAGAAAGCAGTGAATAAACTGATTCTGCGGTCACGTCTCTATGTCCGTTGATGGTAGGAAGTGCCCGTGTGTTGGGGAGAAGGGGGGCTCTAGCTTTGGGTCTTTTCAAATATGTGATGGGCGAAGCCTGGGTGATCTCTCCACCATCGTGGAAGCTGCCACTTTCCCAGCTGGACGTCTCCCAGGCTCCTAACTCTAGGCTAATGGCTTCCTCGGCTCCGTCCCAGAACCATGGCCTTGGTACTGGCATTGGAAAGAGCACGGCTATTAGAGGCACTACGGGAGTAGGTTCTGCAGGGGGCGCTCTGAGACCCCACCCCCGTCCTGCTGTCCGGCTCCCACCCCACCCGGCAATTACCTCCAGCTGCTTCCCTCCCTGGTCAGCACGAAAGGAATCAACACAAACCAGCACCATAAGACAACTTGAACAGCAAGCAGCCCTTGGCCATTGTTTCCAGATGTGTGTGTTTGGAGAGCCACAGGGAAATGGACCATCTCTGGATCCAACAGAGGAGAAGTTTCACTCAGTGATTTTTCTATTCCAGCACCGTCTGATAGGGTAGCCATAGGCCACGTGTGACTAGTGAGCGCTTGACATTGGGCTAGGGATGTGCTGTAAGTGTCAGTTACACACCAGATTTCCATCACTTAGTATAAAACAGAATGCAAAATAGCTCATGAATAATTCCTTTATAGTTATTACATGCTGACATGATACTATGACAGTATTTTGCCTATGTTGGGTTATATAAAACATGCTATTAAAATTAATCTCACCTGGTTGTTTGTTGTTTACTTTTTCCATGTGGCTAGTGGAAAATTTTAAACTGCATCGTTCTCCCCATCCTGAGGATTCTGACTTGGTTAGCCTTGTGCCTTCAGAAATGGGGGACTGCTGGATTCAGCTAAAATATTCCCCCATATTTAGTGGACAGGGCAGCTGAGCTGATAGACTTGCCTGCCCACCGCCCAGGACCCTGAGCTCAGCCTTACATATTAAGAGGGTCTCCCCAAAGTTGGCCAAGACACCCCAGGACACCAAGCCTTCAGTGCCAGGCGGCCCCCTCTAGTCTTGCTGTCACACCTCCGTGGTTTTGCTCATCCTGGAGCCCCTGCCGAGAAGTTTTGCCCCTTATCTCCACCCATGTGGGTCTTATTTCATCCTTTAAAATCCAGGTCAGGGCTTCCCTGGTGGCGCAGTGGTTGAGAGTCCGCCTGCCGATGCAGGGGATGCAGGTTTGTGCCCCGTTCCGGGAGGATCCCATGTCCCGTGGAGCGGCTGGGCCCATGAGCCATGGCCGCTAAGCCTGCGTGTCTGGAGCCTGTGCTCCGCAGCGGGAGAGGCCACAACAGTGAGAGGCCCGCGTAGAGCAAAAAAAAAAAAAAAAAACCTAGGTCAGAAGTCACCTCCTCCACGAAGCCCTCCCAGACTGCTTCAATCACTCTGGGCACTCATAGAACCTTAGCTAGAAAGCCCTACGTGGCAGGCCACGTCTATTCATATAAATCCTCAGAACAATCTTAGGAGATAGCTACTCTGGTTATGCCTATTTTCTATGTCAGGAAACTGAGGCACAGATTAGCGTCTTGTCCCAGACAGCAGAGTTTATAGTACAGGAAGTAGAATTCCAACCCCCCAGGGTCTGGTTCCCTGGCTACACTCTATCTAACATGCCTGATGTCCCCCATCACTGCAAGCATAATTCCTGGTACCCCAAAAGACAGAGGGTCTTGAGAGCAAGAACCCCAGTTTATCCATCACTATAATCCCCATGGCAACAAGCCAGGTCCTGACACGCAGTAGGTGCCCGATAAATGTGGGCTGAATGAGATCAGCCCTAAGTTTACCGGCCCTTAAAGCCCTTGCCTAACTTGCTTTGAAACGGGACTCCAGCGCCCACACCTTCCAGGACCAGCCCACACCTTCCAGGACCAGCCCACAGCCTCCCACCCCTCACCCTACCCCCCTCTGCTCCTCCTCGGCCCGGCTGCCTCTTCCCTGCTCCCGCAGGTCGGCCCGGCTGCCTCTTCCCTGCTCCCCCAGGGTCTTCTCTGCCTGTTTAAAACTCAGTGACTGTCGCGTGACCTCTGTGAGCCGGGAATTAATTCCCCAGGTTACCACTGCATAAAAACTAAACTCTCTTTTCATGGTCTCTACACAGCTTTGCCCTTTCCTTTTACGCAGGTCCCTCTGTACTTCTTGGGAATAAATAAATACAGTGTAACTTTTCTCAGCCTTGATCGGCTGGAGCCTTCAGGGCTGGGTGGAGTCTAGAGCTGCCTGGAGCCCCAGCCTCAGGTGGAAGGAAGGTGGGGAGGGGGGCGCATCAGGATCACCCTGGGCCCTTGAGCCTGATGCATTTCGTTCTGGGCCCCCTGGGTCTTCACCCACCAGGCATGGCTCCCTTTTTGGTCCTCAGCTGCCGCCTCCTGCCACACGCTCCCTTGAGAAGCAGCTGGGGCCCCTGCCCTGTACCCCTCCTCGCATCTTACCAACCCACCCCTCGACTGTGAAGCAATTAGGAGCAGCTAGAAGGAGCGCCTGCTACGTTTCAGTTGTGGGTCAAGGCCCAGCGCTGACAGAGGCCAGGCCAGTGATGCGGGGTCTGTGGCCACCCTGGGCAATGAGGGTCCCTCCCCATGTTCAAGCCGGGGCTCAACAGTCCCGGCACAAGCTCCATCTTGCTGGTGCTGTGGCCCACCTGGGCTCCCCAGGCAGAACCTGACTCGACTCATATGCCTGCTAGCTTGGAGCCAAAGGCCTGTAGTCCCTGATGATGTTTTCCTTTGGACAAACAGAGACCATCTCTGTTTTCCTGGTTCCCTTGGAAAGATCTATGTGAGGGTCCAATACTCTGTTGGAAGACAGGGAATGGGAACGACCCTGTCAACGCCATTTTGCAAAGCAACATCCTTGTCGACCATTGTCTTTAAAAAAAAAAGTTTTCCGGGCTTCCCTGGTGGCGCAGTGGTTGAGAGTCCGCCTGCCGATGCAGGGGACGCGGGTTCGTGCCCCGGTCCGGGAAGATCCCACGTGCCGCGGAGCGGCTGGGCCCGTGGGCCACGGCCGCTGAGCCCGCGCGTCCGGGGCCTGTGCTCCGCAACGGGAGAGGCCGCAACGGTGAGAGGCCCGCGTACCGCAAAAAAAAAAAAAAACAAAAAAAAAAACAAAAAAAGTTTTCCTATACAGTAAATGATTACCACCAAAAAGCAAGGGCCTCTTTCCCCTTCCTTTCTAGCTTTCTTCTATCTGAATCCAAAGGCAAAAAGCCACCTTGACGGTTTGCCTGAGACACACACCCACCTCGAACTGATTAACGAGGAACTCTCTGATTTTCCGTACATCCTTCTGAGCTAGAAATTTCTAGATCTCCAGCCTAGATGCCTCGGGCTGTCTGGGTTGGATCCAGTGACTGCCTAGGGACAAAGAATCATTTCCTTGCTTGGGAATTGTGGGGAGAAGGTATGTAGAGGGTGGACCCTGGGTAAAGAGGCCGGATTTAGCAAGTAAAACTACGGAACGCCTAGTTAAATGAAACAACAAAACAATGAAACAATGAGTAAGTTTTGGGCATAAGAATGCCCTGGGCAATAATTGGGACATACTTACATTACACCTTTTTCCGTTGTTTATCTGAAATTCCAGTGTATCGAGGCATCCTGTCTTTTCTGGCCAGTCCAGCCCTCGGCTGCAGGCTCAGCTTCCAGACTGGTTGGGGCATCCGTGGATTGTCTGCCGCTGGAGGAAGGTTGAGCCCATAACTACTCCCGCCCGTGACTGGGTGAAGCCTTTGCCGGAAGACGGGGTGAGCCTCGTGCCCCAGGACTGGCTCTTCAGGGTGGTCCAGCTCTGCCCTCCCAACAGAAGAATGAAGCCCACCCCACCCCACCCCCCTTTCTGGCCTCCAGAACTTCCAAGCCTTTGCTCGCTCGCCCTTGCCTACTAAAAAGGACCTGTCCCCACCCGGAATCCAGCTCTTCTTTCTCTGCGGCCTTGGTGGGCTCAGATCTCCTGTGATGAGTTAGTTGCCCTGTGCATTTTTGGCTCGCAGGATGGCAGGGTTCGAGGCGGGTCGTGTCACTTTCCAGCGTGCCTTTGATGTCCACTCCACTCTTCCTGCCGCTGTGTCCATCGGCGGAGAAACTCACAGTTAGGGTGTTTCTATATCCAGGACTTCCCGAAAGCTACACCTCTGTCTCGCTCCTCCCCACCCTCCACAGGAAAAGGTCCTGGAGATGCGAGCATCTCTCTCTGAGATAATTGCTTAATTAGGGGAAAATTAAATTGCAGCAACAGCAGCCACTGTGCCATTCCGACTATAAAAGCCTCTAAACCCAGCTGCCTTCGAAAGGAGCTCGCTGCCCACACAACACCCACTCCTGCTCTTCTGGAGCTGGATGTCACCGACGCTGTCGGGGCCATTTGCACACACTCGCTGGCGCGCGTACGCGCCTACCTGCACCCCACCCTCCGCATCCCCTCAGCTGAGCTCTGCGAGACTCAGGCAAGCTGATGGTTTCATCAAAGGCCGAGAGCTGACACGCTCTTCTGTCCAGGGTCAGAGAGTAAATCCTGCAGGTATGATGAGCCATATGGTCCCTGTTGCAACCAGTCAAGTCAGCCTCGGAGCACGGAAGCAGGCATAGGCAGTGCATAAATGAACGGGCATAGCCGTGTTCCAACACCACTTCATAAAAGCAGGTGGCGGGGCGGATTTGGCCCATGGGCCAGTCTGCTGAGCCCCGCCAAAGGCTAAGTGTTGGGGACACAGCTGGTGTGACTGGCTTAGGTGGCTCTTGGTGCCACGGGGCAAGGATCTCTGTCTGCAAGCATCCCATGCCACACCAGCCCAGGGAGCGCTGAGTATGCTTTGGCTGCTCTGTCTTGGCAGAGTTGCAAATATGGGTTTTGAGAGGGGACAGCCCCCATCTCCAGTCTTTTCTGTGTGCACTTGGGTCAGACGCTAAACTCTGAGTTTCCATTTTCTCATCCCCAACTTGATAATGATAATCATTTTTCCTCGCGGGGGATGGTGGACGTGAAGCTGTGTTAGGTCTGGCGTAAGTGCTGAGCGGGTGTCAGCTTCTAGCGGTGATTATAATAGAGTGAGTTTGGCCTTCCTTGGTGTTTTGCCTCTCAGAGGGGAGTCCTTGCGGGAAGGTTTTAGGACTTTTGTCCCCTTTACTCCCAAACGTATCATAATCTTATCTTCCCCCCCTGATCATGCTTCTGGGGGCCTGCTCTGCTCTTGCAAAGTTTCAAAGAGATGGGCTTCCCTGGCGGTCCAGTGGTTAGGACTCCGCACTTCCACTGCAGGGGGCGCAGGTTTGATCCCTGGTCGGGGAACTAAGATCCCGCGTGCCACGTGGCATGGCCAAAAAAAATAATAAAATATGTCAAAGAGAATCGAGTGGAAAGGCACAGCGGTGGGTTCTGCTGAATGGCAGTACCTCCGGACGCCCTGCCAACAGAGGCAGAAGGTGGCCTGGGCGAGCTGACTGCCATCCCCCGACGGCTGCCCTTGCTTTGCTTGCTGACCTGCCCTGACGGCCCCCCACCTGCAACAGGTGTTGTCCCTGCCAGAACGCCACCCAACAGGCTGCCCACAGGGGGCGCTGGAGAGCAAGCGCTTGGGCCCCCGCTCCTTCCAGCACCCACATCCTCCTGCGCTCTGTTTCATTCTCCCCTCTTCCTGGGCTGCTTCCTGCCCTCCAAGTGTCCTCCAGACAGGGTCACCCAGCCAGAGACACTCCCCTCTCTCCCTGGGGTCCCAAACAGTCTCCGTTACAGTTGCCGTGGGCTGGGGAGACACCTTGGACGGTGAAACATCATTGGGCTTTAGAGCCCAGATGTCCCTGCTAAGGTTGGTACCGGGAGAGATGGTGCACACACGCATAAGGGCCGCCGCTAAACCTGGCACAGATGGGGGCAGAGAGGGAACGGAGACCCCAGTGGTGACCATGAGCAGGAAGGTGAAGCAGAACGGAGCGTTTGCTTTCAGAAAGTCTGAAAGCGAGAACAATTCCAGGACCTGAGGTCTTGGGGGTCCAAATGCTCAAAAGTGAGTAGGTTCAGCGGATGGAGGTCTTGCAGCCGACCCCGGAGAAGACACTGCACTTCCCTGGGGTGCTTCTGGGGAAAAAAAAAAAAACAACAACAGACCGTCATAATAATAAGGGAAGAGAGGATTATGACTGTTCTCTCTTGGAGAACAGTTTTAACCAGGAATAACAGTGCTGAGATTGAGACAGGCAGAGCCCTGGCTTGGAGTAATACTTATGCATATTATTGGCTGGCCAGTATATACACAGACACCACCAGTCCGCTGGGGAGTCCATTCCAATGCGAGCTGAGAAACTGTGCTTAAACTGTAACCAAGGGATGTCCAAATACCAGCTTCCCTTCAATCGCAGTTAAATATTTCATGTACGTGAAATAAACTGTCGAGTGGGTCACAGGCAAGAACGCAGTGGTAGAGGAGGGGTCAAGACCCAGCTTTAGGGGCGTGGCCTTGGGGACAGAGGCCCGAGAACCAGCAAGTTGGTAGAGGTGTCTGCTGGGCTCCCTTAGCTGGTAACTCATGGCCACGCCTTCCTGAGGTCTGTCTGCTCCCCCGCTCTCCCTAGCAGCCCTCTTCTCTGCTCCTGGGCTACTGCCAAAGCAAATGGGAGGGACCTTCTGCTGTTCTGGCCCCTCCCAGGAGATGCTCCCTCCCGCGGCAACCAGGCCAGCTCCCGGATCTGAGGCTTTGGGGCTAGGTCTGAGCAGGGAGGGGCCCTGGGGACCTGGCCTTGGATGGAGGCTGTGTGCTTTGATGCTCTTGGGTCTGGGATGCAAAGCAGGGCCCAGCAACAGGGCGTTTTCACCGGGCTGGTGCATCACCGCACGCAGTGAATCAGATTTTCTCCCACCTGTGCTATTTCTGGGCCTGATCTGCTTGATTCACTGCCCTTGCATCCTCCTGACCTTCAAATCCAGGCCCGTCTGCAGCTGCAACTGCCTCCCAGACCTGAAGTCTAACTGAAGGCGGGGGAGGTGCCTGAGGCCCCAGCTCAGTAACCTGAGCTGGAGCTCTGACCTCAGCCCCAATATCTGGCTTCTCGCCTCGTTCGTTCCCCAAGGAACTAAGCCTTGCATCGCACTTCTGATTTCCCTGCTCTGTCCTTCTTGGCCTTTGTCCATCACCTTCAGCAAACCCAAGACCATATCACGATTCTGCTACCCACTCCCCAACCTGCTGGACCAGGAACTCTGGGGGCGTGTCTGCGCTGGACCAGGACCTCTGGGGGCGTGGCCCGGCATCCGCCTTTCAACAAGCCCCCAGGTGATTCCCATGGGCTCAGGGTTGGGACCCCCCGTGTCTAGCACATCCTCCCTTTAGCTTTCAGAGCGTTCTTTCTGAAACCCAGGCCACGTCCTCTCATTTTCAGCCCCAATGTATAAACTCTCCTGTGCCTTCAGAATTAATTTTCAATTAACTTGTTAAGCACGGTGTTCAAGGCCTCTCACCGTCTTCCCCAAACTTTCCTCTCCAGCCTCCCCCGCCCGCTACGCCCAGCCCTTACCAGAAGTTAAGCCTCTGCCTCAACCTGCAAACCGAACAATCCCCACGCAGGTAGTTTTAGTAGTTGTAGTAATTTTTCCAGCGGGGCCTCCTAGGGGATATTTCCACCTGTCAGCGGACCCCACCTTTGGGTGCATTTGGCGAATAGATGGGGCCCAGGCACAACACAGTGGGGCTCTTGCCAGTGGCTCAGGCCCAGGTTGGGAGCCCCAGTGCATTTATGGTGGGGACGCTCTGGGGTGGCACTGCCCCTTCAGAACTTGGTCCGGACCCTGCTGAGCCCCGAAGCCCCTCCCAAGAGCACCACGCCCTGGCAGTCCCTCCTGTGTCCTTCAAAGCCCAGCGTCCAGGATCCTTGGGGAAGGGAATGTGCCGTCCTCTCTCCATGACCTCCTGCGGCTCAGCTGTGTCACATTACATCTCCATCATGGTTAAGCACACCCACGCCAAACCCGGGATGATCCACAGGAAAACAGAGCCAGCCTGGGTCCCTCCTGTACGTGAGAGCAGTCTGCCTGGCCTCAGCGTCCATGTCACTGGCCCTGCGGAGACACCCCGGGCCCCACTCTACGCTGTGATGGAGACCAGCTCAGCCCTCGCTCCCCAAACCTCCCGCTCAGGTCGCCTAGCAACCTAGACAGGCAGCCAGTCTGGCCAATCACCTGTGGCTGCCGACATCCACCTGCTTCCCGAGGCTGAAGAAGCCTGAAACTAGGCGCCTCCCCCGCCCCCGTCAGCCACCTCTCAACACCACCTGCCCCTTCAAGGCCCCTCAAGAGGCAAGCATGGTGACCGGTGTTTCTCACCTCACTCTCTGCTCCCCACCCGAGACCCATTCTGCGGCTTAATCTGTGACATTTAACATAAATAGTTTTCTATTCCCAGCTGACCTTTAATGGCTTTTATCATCAGCTGTGGCTCCTGGCAGCCGTACAAGAGCTGCTGCCTCAGTCTATTCCAGCCGAAGGCTCGAAGAGGCCGCACGGTTTTCGCCATGTGAAGCCCGGGGGCCCCTGCAGATGTCTGCCCAGACTTGAGCCTGCCACTCTCCGCCCGGAAATATCGCGCCGTGTTTCGATTAGAATTAGTGGGGAAGTCAGTTATTAAGTGGTTAGTTATTACGGTAATGGAGACACTCCACGTTAGCTGGTGCAGGCCTCTCGTGCTCTCTTCTCACGGCCCCTGTTTAACCCCCCAATCCCTCGCCGATGCTCAGCTGCAAAGGGGGGCAGGAATGGGAGACAGGAGGCCAGACAAGGCGGGTATTGCATCCCACCCCTCCCCTCTGCACCCCTACTCACACTTCCTCCCCCAACGGGCACCGTCCCCAGGAAGTGACATGCTGTACTGGCATTAATAAAACTTCCACCCGAAATCACAAGTCACAACCTCAGGCCACCAGAAGCAGAAGCCATTGTCAAAGCCGCCGTCACCGCCACCCCCCCGCCCCCGCATCTTTCCTCCTGCTCACAGATGACGTGCGATCATCACAGAAAGGGTCTTACAGGACTTCTTCTGCAGAGGCCCTGCAGGTACTGAGGGTTCAGAGGAGGGCCAAACAACCCTTAGGCTGGAGAGGAGGAGAGCCAGGCTCTGGTCTCACCCTTCCAGGTTATCTTGGGTAAGTCACATGACTTCTCAGAGCCCCAGCCCCTCCCTGTGTAATGAAAGTTTGGGTCAGGGGTTTCTGACTGTTACCCTGCTCCAGCACACCTGAAGGGCGTGGCATTCCCTGATCAGGGGTGAGGGTCTGCTATGGACTGAGTCGTGTCCCCCCAGACTCATGGTGAACTCCTAACCCCTAATGTGATAGTATTTGGAGATGGGGCCTTTGGGAGGTAATTCGGTTAGATGAAGTCATGGGGGTGGGGGTATTAGTGCCCTTATGCGAAGAGATACCAGATCTCTCTTCCCCCAAACTGCTCCCCAGCCCGACTCAGGGCTGCACAAAGAAGAGGTCGTGTGAGCACCCAGGAAGGGGGTGGCCACCTACAAACCAAGAGAAGAGGCCTCAGTAGGAAACTACCTTGCTGACACCTTCATCTTGATCCCTCCAGGACTGCGGGAAGAAGTGTCTATCATGTAAGCCCCCCAGTCTATGGTATTTTGTGATGGTAGCCTGAGCTGACGAAGCTAGAATCCATTGCAGCAGAAACTCTCCACCTCAGGCAGGCATATATCAGGGTCTGGAGTGGGGAGGTCCTGATACCCCAGTCCTCCCTCTCCCCCGATGCCCGGTCTTCTCTGTCTGGGGGAGATGCTCTCAGAGTTGACTTCCAGGCTTGCTTTCAAACATTCTTTCCCAGCCATCTCTTCCTCCTCCGTTACCCAGGCTAGAATGCGGACAGCAGGCCGGCAGCCGCCTGTGCTGTCAACAGCTGAGCTTGTAATCCTGCTTCCAGCCCTTTCCATCCATGTGACCTGCAGCAAGTCACCACCGAGCCACTGAGTGCCAGTTTCCTTATCTGATAACATCTGGTGAGGACGGATAAGCTCACGCAAGAGATGCGCTCCACGCAGGGCTTACGAGATGTAAGTGCTCAAGAATGGGTCTTTATTACTGCTGTTATGATTCCAAAGACCATGGTGGGGCGTGCAGGCAGAAAACCGCAAAGCACACAGTGGCTTCTTTTTCCTTGAGATCTGGTGGGTATTTAAGGAGGGAGAGAAAAAGAGAAGCAGGAACCAAACAGGAGATGAGGGCAGAATGAAGTGAAGACAGCTATAGGAAGGAAATGTGGGAAGGGAAATCAGACGATGAGAGGAAAAGAGAAGGAGAGAGAATGAACAGGAGGAGAGAGAGTTTCCTGATCAGGAAGGGCTGGGCATGGCAGGCTGGGGAGGCCACGGAGGGAGAGGTGCTTAATGGGTTTTCTTCTCCTCAGCTGTGCCAACAAAAAAGAAAATGGATCCGAGGAGCCCTGACAAGGCCACCAAGATGCAATGCTGACGCATAGCTAGTGAAGGCAGCCGCGTCAGGCTTGGGCCCCTTGCAAAGTATCTTCCTGACCACCACCTTGGTACCATAATCGCCTCCACGCAGCGGCTCTCATTCTTGGGGGAGGGGTTGCTGGAGAGCCACTTGGTTTGATTTCTTTAATCTTTTGACACTGCCTGTCACAGAGGAAAGTGTAACCGGGACGCCCTGTACCTCCCCAGCAGCTCGAGCCGCTCACACCTCGCGAGATGAGAGCCGGTGATGCCCCAGCTGCCAGAATGGGCCGGCCTTTTAATTGGCTTATTTGCTTCTCTTGGAGTCGGTCTTGTTTTTCTAGGGATGAGGCTAATCCCTGGACCTCTGTGGGGATTGCCTCTCTCAAAAGGGACCGGGGACCCTGCCGTGATGCTGCTTTGGGCGTGGAGTGGCAGTGACACCATCAGTGGCCCAAAGCCCCAGCTGCAGAACTGTCTACCCACCTGAGAGTGTGCCCACCTGCTCCTTGGAGCTCGACTTGGCCACTCGTAGGTCTGAACTCCCATCCCGGGAACCTGCCGCCTGCTATAAAGAACCAACTGTGGAGCGAGGTTCTACTTTTTTGTGGGGAAGGTAGGGGTCAGCCTCTTGTTTTCCACAAGCCCCTTGGGCTGGCCAAAGGGATGCAGCAGGGAGGGTGTCATTTGGGCAGAGCATTCTACAAAGGAAGTTCCCCAAAGCAGGGCTGGGACTAGGGTGAGGCAGTGAGGCCCCCAGGATGGAAAATTTAAGGCGGCCTCGCTCTTGGGGCTCCTGCAGTTACAGGGTTGGCACCTGAAAGCGGTCAAGGCCTTCAGTTTGCAGAGTCCTGGCCCTGCCCTAAAGAAGCCAGATGGGGTGATCTCTACTTCCTTCTTTTGAGAAGTGTTCCAGAACTGAGCCACAGACATGAGGGAAGCTGCCTGGGAAAGGGAGGGGCCAGACTCCCTACACGTCATCTGCAACGCACCCCCCCAGGTTTCCCCACCAGGTTCCCAGGGGTCATGGCCAGTGTCCCTGCCCGGTGCAGAGTCAGGGAGGATTCTGAGAAGAGGAAAGGATGCACGGTGGTGAATTTCTTTTCCCTAGGAATTATCCGCTGCGTTATTCACAAAGCATATCGTAGCGCATGTGGACGGTGCCCCTGGCGCTGGGCAGTGGACAGATTCTGTGGTTCTGGGGGGTATTCCCAGGCAGAGCACACAAGCCTCCATGTCCCTCCCATGGACCTCGGCCTCTGGAGGCTGAGGGTGAGTCTCGCCGGCGTGGTGCCCTCCAGGCTTCCTGCGGGTGGTCCCCTGCTGCCACACCCGGTGGCAGGTCACGGGAAGTTTATGGACCCTCCCTCCTTCTCGCTCACCCTCTAGGGCTGTGCTCAGCATCTGTACGGCTCTTTAGCAATTTGCAAAGCAGTTCTTACCTCCCCTTCAATTGGACCTTCACAGTGACCTTGACCTTCTTTCATTAGCCCCATTTAAAATGATGAACTTGCTTAGGGACCGAGTCAGCTGGCCCAGGCTGCGCAGCCCGGAACGGGGGCTCAGGCCTGGAATCCCTGCCTCCTCCTCCAGGCATCTTGGACTAAACGTCCGCCAGACGTGCCCAGTGAGCTTCAGGGTCAGGAGCAGCAAGCCACGGGCACCTTGTCCAGGCGCCAAGAGGAAGAACCAATGAAACACAGGCCTTGCGTCCCGGCAGGAAACTTGCCGAGAAGCTCAAGGAGACAAACAGCAGGTGTGCAGGCCGCGAGGGGCCAGGAAGCGAGTCTGCCGGCTTCCCGGGGCCGCTAAATTGTCACCCTCTCCTGCTGCAGAGCTGCGATCTCTCTGATTTCACTTACAGTCAGCTCCTAGGCGCCCGGATGTCTCCTTCCTGGAGAAAGCTCACCGACGGACACACCCGTTTTCCGTCTCCGCGGACCCGGGGCTGGCATTGCTTCGTGTTCCGTGTTCTGCGCTTTCTAACCTGCTCCGGTCCGTGGGACGGCGAGAACTCTCCAGCTCCTTCTGCCTGGTTGGCCTCCGGTTCTGACGGCCAGGTGCCTAGAGCATCCGGCAGGATGGGCTCACCTGAAACCGCTTGAGAAGCCCCAGGGGATGGCTCTCCACCCGAGCTGGCGAAGTGAGCGTGGGCCCCCGCGTGGGCCAGACTCGTCAGGATAAATGGCGCCTGTGGATGCTCAGGCTCCAGGGCAGAGGGGCCTCTGAGCTGTGCTGAGATGACCCTCGTCTCTGCTGCCAGCTATAGCCGTATCCGTCTCAGGGTGCGGGGGGGCCCACCCGCCCCTGCTCCTCGGGCCTGGTTCTTTAAGCCCACCTGGGTTTACCTCTCCACTCCACTACTTACTGGTTGACCTAAAACCGGTGACGCAACTTCTCTGAGTGTTGGTGTCCTCTTCGTTAAGTGGAGATAATGGTGGGACCTCCCACCTCACCAGCTGTCATGAGGCTCAGACAAATAATTGATGGATGGAAGAGTACTGTGTAGCTGCTGTTCAGTGGCTCACAAAAGTGGCTGCTGTCAATGTCATTACTGTGCGTTCGAAGGCGTGGGCTGGACGGCACCAGTCCCCTCTGCCGGGGACCTACCTTTCTGCCCCCCCCCCACCTTCAGGATTCCACCAATGACCGAGTTGCCGGTCACGATGCTGCGATCCACTGCTATTGCTACGGGTTGAATTGTGTCACCCCCAAATTTGTATGTTGAAGTCCTAACCCCCAGGTCCTCAGACCGTGACTGCATCTGGAGATACGACCTTTGAAGAGGTAATTAAGTTAAAACAAGTTCATATGGGTGGACCCTAATCCAGTAAGACTGGGGTCCTGGGGTCCTTTTAAGAAGAGGAAATGTGGACACGCACACAGGGACAGGGAGAAGGTGGCCATCTACACGCCGAGGAGACAGGTCTCGGGAGAAGCCAACCCCGCCGTCACCTTGATCTCGGTCACCCGGCCTCCAGAATTGTGAGAAAATACATTTCTGCCGTTGAAGCCGCGCAGTCTGGGGTACTTTGTTACGGCAGCCCTAGGACACTAATATGGCTATTTTACCACCGTGCTTTCGGGGAATGCTGATTCCGTAGGGCATCCACTGGGTGTTGGGTCAAAACGCGGCTCATTGCCAAACACGCTGGGGGAACCACTGGGTTAAACAAAACTAGTGGATTGCTTGTTTCCTGCCAGACTCCGTGCAGCTGTGACCATGCTCACAGCTGCTGTGACTCTCTGTCAACAGGGGGCAGGCTCGGTGGCACTTCCTCCCTTTCTGGACTTACTTGGGCATGAAACTCTCCCACTGCAAAGCAGCCAGGAGATCTGTGTGCTGGCGAGCGTCCTCTCTGGCATTCAGGAGATTTCTGGCTCCGAGGATCATTCTGTAACAAGGACTTGCCTTCTGCCCCCTCCTCCCCCTCCCCCCTCCCCCTCCCCCTCCCCCGCCCCACCTGCTGGGGGTCAGTCGGGGAAAGGTCCAGGAGCTTGGACCAGCGGGGGTGGGGGACTCTGGTCCCGTGCCCTCTGCCTGCTACCGAGAGAGTCGCTCTCCCTTATCAGACAAGCAGCAGGGCCCGCCGGAGCTCTATGTTTTATGGCCCTCTCACGTGTGAAATCTTGCCCATTAGGGAGAAGCTGTCAATGCAAAACAGATTTCGAGACATACTTTCTACTCCGGGATTATGAATAACACCTGCTGGGGGTCAGTCGGGGAAAGGTCCAGGAGCTTGGACCAGCGGGGGTGGGGGACTCTGGTCCCGTGCCCTCTGCCTGCTACCGAGAGAGTCGCTCTCCCTTATCAGACAAGCAGCAGGGCCCGCCGGAGCTCTATGTTTTATGGCCCTCTCACGTGTGAGATCTTGCCCATTAGGGAGAAGCTGTCAATGCAAAACAGATTTCGAGACATACTTTCTACTCCGGGATTATGAATAACCCCTCCGATCATTAGAACCAGGGCATTTTTTAAAAATCCAATTTGTTTCCCACCTCGAAAACCATTTGCTTTGTTTCCTGCCTTCTGTGTTAGGAAGGGAGGCTGCAGCCTGGAAACTTCCAGAACCCTGTCTCCAAAAACCTTGCCCACCCAGAAAGAGAGCAAGCCCCTCATCTGAAACCTGCATTTTCCCTGCAATTATCTGTTATCCATTTCCCATAGTGCAGCTGTGTATTTCTGAGGGGAGCTATCCTCTTTATAATCAGACAGAGCTGGGCAGAGCCCTGTGGATCAGGCCAGCGTCCCCGGGGAACGATGCGGGTGACCCAGGAGGCAAGAGTGGGACGGGGGGTGGGGTGGGGGGGACATTCCCTTCTCCCAGCGGGGACATTTGGGAAGGTGCTGGTTTGGGTCTGGCAGTCCTAAAGCCAGGCATAAATCCAAGAGTAAAAGAAAGGAAAACTATTAAGTAGGCAAAAGAGCGTGAAAAATCTCCCTTTCTGGCTCTCTCCTCACCAGCCACTCAAGCCGGGGCTTCTAGAAGAAGCAACGTACCCTCCACCTCCCCAACTTCGTGCGGCCTCATTGTTCTGCAGTAAAACCTGACATGAGAGATTCATCTCTCTGCCAGGAACATGTGCCCTGGTCCACCTCCCATCAGCCCACCACAGGGACAGGCGCTGTTCATCTTCCTTCTGGCTCAGCTTGCAGCCTCCAAAGCACGGGTGAGGGGCACCTTGCCTGACTCCGTGATCAGATGGGGCACGGAGGTCCCTCCCCAAAGCTGGCACCCTCCAAAGTCACAGTTTGTCCACTGTCTCAGGCCAGGCCGGAGTGGCCAGTGTCTTCTCAGCAGGCAGGACAAATCCCCCGGGAGGATGGAACTGCGGGGGTGCGGGCCAGCCTGCTCCATCCCTCCCCAAACCCTCCTTCCTGCCCACCTGGCCCTGCGCCGCCGTGCTCTGGATAGAGCCGTGAGCCAGTCACCCTCCCTGCCCTGGAGAAGGTCAGTGTCCTGGAGGGAGAGGGGTGCAGAAACAGCTGTTTACAAGACCTCTCAAGTAATAGGAGGGAGGACAGGAACGCCCAGGAGCCCGGAGGAGGAGGGGACTGGCCACTGGAGGCATCTGGGAAGAGTCTGAAGAGAGGGTACCTGAGCTGGGCCTTCATCCAGCCGCAGAAAGGACCGGCTTCCCTTGTGGCACTTACGCTCCCCAAAATGACCTCATGTGTGTCCTGTGACTCAGTGGTTGTCCTTCCATCCCTCTAAAATGCCTGAAATCTCCATGCTCATAAAATAAACTCAATGGAACCACAAGGCCTTTGTCTATTTGGTTCATCTGTGTGTCCCCAGGGCTTAGCTCGGTGCCTCGCACACGGCAAGTCCTCACAAAGACGCGTGGAATGCTTGGGAATTGAGGCAGAGAGAAGGCAAGTGGCGGGGGTGGGGGGGGTGGTGGTGAAATGGCTCTGGCAGGGTGCCAAGTCCCCGCCCCGCCCCGCTCTCCTATGGGAATCTCCTCCACGCTTCCCACCCGTGCAGGTACCAGGATGGTGTTGCCAAGAAATCAATGGCCCTGAATTGTTTCCCTTCACAACTCCAGGTGCACGGCTGCTGCCATGAGGGGCCCAGGTGAGGTCCCGGGCTCCGCCCTCCCTGCCGGCAGGAATGGGATGGAGGGTGGAAGCCCCCGGCTGCCCCTGCACCCTCTCCATCACCTGCGTGGTCCAGCCCAACATCTCGGGCGCCTCTGGGCTCCCATTTCTGCCTCTATTAAGCCGTGGTCCCTTTTAGCTCTCATTTGTAAGTGGGCCTCGGCCCAAGCAAAAGATGCAGCAGGAATCCGGCCGGGTTCCCAGACGCTTAATTGGAGCCAGGCTCTTCATTACCTGCACACCTGTTTCCCAGCACCATATGGTCTGAGGTAAATAGACTGTAATTGTTTATCCAGACTCAGTTCTGCAGTAAGGGAGGGAGTGGGTACGGGGGCCGCAGCCCCCGGCTCCCCTGCCATCCTTCCTGCTGCGGACCCCTCCCCTTCCCCAGGCTGCTGAAGGACAGAACCCCCCTGCACAAGGTGAAAGAGTCTGCAGCTGTGGGAGCAGAGCCACCTTCCACATCCGGGGCCCACTTCGGGGCAGCTTGTCCACCGACGCCAAGGAAAGGGCCCTGCCCGGCCGTGTTAGCTGTCAGGAGTTTGGCAGCCTTGCCTCTGCCCTTGCCATGAGGCTGGGCCGGCGGGCACCTCTCAAGGCCTGGGCTGATTTATCCCTTCCCCTTGGAGGCTGAAGGATGTCTGAGAGGCCTGGGCTTCGGGGCCTGGCAGGCCTGTACTGGATCTTAGCCTACCAACCTCTTAACTCGGTGGCCTTGAGCAGGCCTGAATATCTCAGAGCCCTGGCTACCTCTAGCAGAAATAACGGCAGTGACTTCCACATCCCAGGGGCGTTACTAACGGATAGAGTGAACATTTAAGGGGTGCATCCACAGGTCGGGCGTGCTGCCAGGAGCTTTAGACCTAGGACGCAGCAGCTCTTGGAGCAGAGACTTTATTACTCACCCTTTACCGATGAACACATTGAGGCTTAGGTGGGTTAAATCACTTACCCAGGGCCACCCAGCCAGAAACCAGGGGAGCTGGAATTCTACCCCAGCTCTGTTGACTCAGGAACCCAAGCTCTTGACCGCCATGCTAGAGTCACATTAGGAGATAACGCATAAAAGAGGCCTGGCCCGGAGCCGGGAGCACAGAAGGGAATCAGTAAATGCCCGTCCCCTTCTCTCTGCCCTTCCTTCTGTGAGCAGAGCTCTCCCACCCCTGAGCTCAGCCTGCTCAGCACAGCATCCAGCTTCAGGCTGCTCGTGTGCCCTCCCCCGGAGAAAAGTATACACAGGGTATCCCTGCCCCCTCCCCAATCCCCTTGTCTTTGCTCCCTGGCCAGCCTGCCAGGGAGAGGTGGTCCTTCCCCAGGGCATGGCTACTCCCTGGTTGCTGGCAATGCAGGAAGGGCAGACAAAGGAGAAAGATGGCCAGCAGTGTCCCAGACAGAGGTAGGCTCCTGACCTTGGGAGAAGTCCAAAGGGTGGATCTTAAGAAAGAACCAGGGCCCCTGAGCATTTTCGGGGCTCTGGATGAAAAGAGGGCCCCATGCAGGAAGCAGAGTGCTAGCACCTGGCAGGGAATCAGAGCCACCAAAGAGCCAGACACTACAACCCCCTGGGGCCTCATTTCCAGGCACAGGAAAAGGACTCCTTCTCACCATGTCGCTACCTGGGTCCTTTCCCTTCCCCGCCGAGAGCTCCCCAGCCTGCGCCACCCCCCCCGAGCGGCTCCAGGAGGATGGATGGTTTCCCCAAACCCAAGAGAAGGGAGGCTATGCCCTCTTAATCTGCACTGAATTGGTCTTTAATATGAAGAAGGGCTGCCAGGCCTTTCAGCCCTGATGGATCCTTTCTGCAGCAGAGACACCGGCTCCTGCCTGGAGCCTGCCTGGGGCAGGCAGGCAGCCTCGTGGTGGGCTTGGATTAGGCTTTACACTGCCCCCCGCCCCCCCCGACCCTGCCAGCTGGCAGCAGCTGCCCCTGGGCCCAGGCCTGGGACTGGGCCCTGCAGGAGGCTCGGAGGAAGGATGGGGCCCGACTCCAGTCCTCCCAGACGCTTTCATCCCTCTGGAGAGATAGATGTCAATTTTCCCACTCCAGGCACATGCTTTTCAGACCTTATTAAAGACAGTCCCCCAAGTCAGGCATAGGGCTGCCAGAAGCCCGCAAACCAGAGAGGCAGAAGAGAAAGCAGAGAAGGGTTGCTGGAGGTGGTGAGGTAATTATGGAAGACTTCCTGCAGGAGGTGCCCCCAGGGGGCTGGAGATGTCTGATTCCCGGAGGCTCCCTGATTGCTGTCTGGAAGCCAGGGGCTGAGGGAGGAGCAAGAATTCTGTGAAGGAGAAAAAATATGTCAGAAAAAAGGAAAAGAGCTTTTCCCAGCAAGTTTTCCATCTGCCCACGGGGGATGCCCTTTGAAGAAAAGCCTCAAGGCATGAGCAGCAACGGGCAGACTCTCACGTCTCCGGGAATTGGAAGGAGTTTTAAAAGATATTTATGCTTCTGCATGAATTGGCCCCTCAGGGGATGCCGTGTGGTTGCGCCTCGGCCTGGGGAGTACAGGGATATTTTCAACCCCAGGCATCAGGCGGGGGGCTGTCAGAGTAGCCGGTCGGGGGCATGCCCCGCCCTCTGCGTGGAAAGGGTGCACAGTGTCCCGGAAGCGGGGGGTCCCTCACCCAGCCCTGGGAATGTGAGCCTCGGAGGAAATTCTTGTAACTCGAAATATTCCAAACAGGAAGCGGAGTCCTGGGTGCCGGTGCGGGCAGGGGTGGAAGGGAAGGGAAATTGACGCGCTCTGGGCCCTCGCTCTGTGGCAGGCAAAGGACCAGGTGCTCTGTGGACAATACCTCATTCAATCCTCAGAAACAATCCTGCAGGGCTGTATTGCCCCCATTTCACAGGTGAGGAAACCAAGGCTCAGGGAGAGTAAGTCCCTTGCCCAGGCTTCCGCATCCAGAGGCGCCAGAACTGGCACTTGGACCCGAACCACATCCTGCGCCTCTCCTTGAAGGCGCCACCTGGGGCAGGATCCGGGCGGGGGGGGCAGCGGCACAGGGTCCCTGGTCCTCCCCGCACTGGCCCGCACGATATCGGGCCAGGATCCATCTCTGGCGAGGCAGGGACAGTCAGGGCGAGCAGGGAGTGAGGGGAGGAAGAAGGCCCCTCGCCCGGCCTTGTCCTGCAATCGAAACACCTGTTTCCAGACCCCACGGCCCATCCATCAGCCACTGCCAGGGCCCTGCCATCTCCTGGCCGCCCACTGGACCGGCGCCTGTGAGTCCCCAGCTGGGGCTTCTCTCAGCCCAGGCAGGGGCCAAGGTCAAAGGGCTGGGAGCTCGGAATCAGAGGACAGAAGCTCTAGCTTCCTCGATCCTTGCGTGGAATAACTTTGGGGTGCTCCTCACCCTGTCCCCACTTCCCCAGGGGAGCTGAATGCCCGTTGCCCATGGCAGTGACCTGTCCAACAGCGCAGCATCCTGTATTGGCTTCCTTCCCTTCCCGGTCCCAGGATCACCTCCCACAAACACTCCTTGCACGCAGCACCCTGCCTCAGGCCGGCTCCCTGGGGGACCCCCACTAAGATCTCCCCTGTGTGTCCTTCCTCCAGCCTGCACACCCCGCAACCCCAGCCTCCTGGCCACCCGACTCCCATTTATCAGGAGAAAGACAATTGGTTTTCTCCTTGAGGAGACATAACTAATAACCAGATCACAAGGGACCAAAGACACAGGCATCAAATATTACACAGACCCGAGCTAGATCTGTATCTCTCTATCTGTCGCACCGGTGCTTTATCGTGCTGGCCGCGGCCGCCCGGCCCTCTCATTGATGAAGTGCGTTATAAGTGCTAAGTAATAATAATACCGTAAAATGCCTGAGTGCTCAAGCATGGGCTTTGAGCTCCAGATAAAATGCCACACAGATAGATTAGCAGGCGGAGGAAATGCTCTGGGAGCCGTCTCCCCACAGCTCCCCGGGCCTAATAGATAGGTCCAATCAGACCACTTCAATTACTACTCGGGAACTAATAGCCGAGAGTCTGATTAGATCCCCTGCTCGGGCGCCTGTGCCGTGCAGAGCTGGTGACAGCGGGCGGTGCAGAGGCAGGGACAGGGCCAGGGCGAGGCTGGGAGATGGGCTGTCCCGTGAGGAGGGGGCTGGAGGCGGGCACGGCATGCAACCTGAGCCGATCTGGGAATCATCCACCTGTGGCTCCCCATCTGGTCCTTACTGAGGTGCCCAAGGCCGGAGCAGGGCCAGCATCCTTTCCTGCGGTCCTTGGTCCCCTCCTCTCCTCGGGGCTCCAGGGAAAAAGGCAGGAAACTTTTCAACCTCTTAGAAACTTTCCATCAAGGGAGAGAGGAGTTTCTGTCACCTCTAATGAAGAGAAAAGGAAGAGGCTGGACAGGGTCAGGGAGAACCAGAAGTACGGGCGATTTGCTTGTCCCGGGAGGACAATTTAGGAGAAGGAGGTGGCTTTGTCTCCCTGGAGAGCCATCAGAGCCGAACCCAGGTGGAGGGGCACCCAGGTAGTGAGCTCAGAGGTAAGCCGGGCAGAGACGATGTCTGCCAGCAAGGTCAGAGGTCAGAGAAGGGCCCCGTGGGGTGTGGGCTCCAGAGGCAGGACTTGGGCAGGGGCCGCGGGCTATGGGCGGGAGGGAGAGGTTCTGAGCCTCAGGGACAGAGTGACAGGTGGTAATGCCCCGGAGGTTCCAGCGGGCCCAGGGCCTGGGTTCCAGCTCCTCCAACCACCACTTCCTCTGTCCCGCCTTCTCCCCTGAGGGAAACGTCAGAATGACCACGGCTGCACGTGTCTGAGAAACAAGTGGGAACTGATCATGTATTTTGCTGAACCAAAGACCCTTTTTCCATATGGGGCCAATGACCCTCAGAAAAATGTCTGACTCAAGGTACATATTAGAGGAGGAGCAGGAGGAGGAGGAGGGGGAGGAAGAGGGGGAAGAGGGGGAAGAGGGGGGAGAGGGGGGGAAGGGGGAGGGGGAAGGGGGAGGGGGAAGACGGGGGAGAGGGGAAGACGGGGAGAGGGGAGAGGGGGGAGGGGGGAAGAGCTGGGAGAAGGAAGAGGAGAAAAAGGGAGAGAAGGGGGAGAAGGAGAAGGAGGCAGCAAAGGCATTGACACAAAGTTTATATTTGAGAGAAAATAAGAAAATGTTTGATTCCTGCCTAGTCCTTCAGAGAACAGAACTGGGAATGTGCTGAACACATATTTTTTTAATAAATGAGAAACAGAGAATTGAAAAGCTCAAGGACTAGTATTGGAACGCTCACAGCTGGGCTCCTTGATCCTAAGGGACGGGCCAGGAGGAGATGCAAGCAGGAGGAGAGGGGGAAGGGCGACCGGTAGAAGCCGACTGGGAGCACCAGGCCCCACGTGCCATGGAGCCAGAGAAACGCACCCCATGTCCCCCGGTTCGGGAGGAGCATGCAGCAGTCTCCAGAAGGAAACTGAACTTCTACATTCGAGCGACTCGTGAGCCAGAGATGAACTGACGGGAAGGAGAAACACCAGGGGCAGGGGATGTGACGGTGCGGGGCTGTGGACAAGGGGAGGGGGGGCCCGCGGATGGGAGAGGAAGCCAAGGGCGGGAGGAGGCAGAACTGGGTCGGTGAAGGCTGAGGGCACCAGCGGAGGGCAGGCAGCTGGAGGGGGCGCTGTCTGGGAAAGAGACCAGCAGAGCTGGACAGCTAGCTCCTCACGCTGGACACAAAAAGACACGAAGGAAAGGCTCTCCGTCTTCCAGAGGGTCTGAGAGAGGAGAAGCGAGGTCCCATGGGGTGGGCCCAGCACACCCTGCCTGGCGGGGTGAGACTGGGCAGGGTTCAAGCTCTGGCATCACACAATGGTTTTCCAGCTCGTGAAGGTCCTGACAAAGTCCAGATTCCCCACCCATCCTCTTCCGGGTTTTTATTCTAATACCAGGAGGAGCCCCACTTGCACCCTGCTAGAAGGAGCAGGCCTTCCACCTCTCCCCACCTGCTCCACTCTTTTCTTTCCATCCACCTGTTGCAGCCCACCGGCCCGGTCAGCTGTCAGGACGCTGGGCTTGACGATGTAGTAGTTTGCTCAGGCTGCCCTAACAAAGCACCACAGGCCGGGCAGCCTAAACAACAGAAATGAATTTTCTCACTGTTCTGGAAGCTGGACGTCCAAGATCAAGGTGTCGGCAGGGTTGGTTTTTCCGAGGCCTCTGTCCTTGGCTTGCAGACGGCCGTCTTCTCCCCGTGGCTTCACGTGGTCTTCCTGCTGTACGTGTCTATGACCTAATCTCCTCTTTCCACAAGGACTCCAGTCATATGGACTAGGGCCCACCCTCGTGACCTCATTTTAAATTAATCACCTCTCTAAAGACCCTATCTCCAAATCCGGTCACATTCTGAGTCGCCGGGGTGGGGGCGGGTTAGGGCTTCAACCCTCTCTTTAATGTGAATCTGGGGGGACACAGCTGAGCCCATAACAATGCACGATAAAGGAGGCACACGGCCGGGGTTTTAGGGCCTGACGCCCACACTGACGTCCCTTGGGGACCCTCCTTTAATGCCCCCCGTGGTGGCACTGCCCGTCACCAGGGCAGAAAGCAGGCAGCCCCTCACTCAAGGAGCCCCAGCTTCCATCTCGTTCTCTTTTTTCTCCCTCTGCTTGGGCAGGGCCTGCCGTGTGTGTCATCTTATGTCTCAGGCATCAACTGGGACGGAGGCCCCGGAAGGGGAACTGGGCTGCTGTCATCAATGCTCCCCTCTGCCTTCTTTTTTTTTTTTTTTTTTTTTTTTTTGCGGTACACGGGCCTCTCACCGCTGTGGCCTCTCCCGTTGCGGAGCACAGGCTCCGGACGCGCAGGCTCAGCGGCCACGGCTCACGGGCCCAGCCGCGCCGCGGCACGCGGGATCTTCCCGGACCGGGGCACGAACCCGCGTCCCCTGCATCGGCAGGCGGACTCTCCACCACTGCGCCAGCAGGGAAGCCCCCCTCTGCCTTCTTGAGTGATTTTCCAGCACTGCAATTTGCAAGTGAAAGACAAGGAATTTTAACCTGGACTTGTCTGACTAGCCGGCTCTTTCTTTCCTGCCTCACGACACCAACCTGTCTCTGCCATTAGGTTCCTAAGCTGGAGGGTGAGACCCGCCCCAGGCGAGCACTCGTCACACTGAGGCTGGAGCTCAGTAATCTAGGATGTCAGGGCAGGTTCAGAAGAGCCGGCCCCAACCAGAAGTCGAGAATCTGGGCTGATGGAGATGTTTGGATGAGCAGGTAGGTCTCCCAAATCTGGACAGAAAGGCTAACTGAATCAAAATTGCGATGGTGGGAGCAGTGGGGTGTGCACCCCAAACTCGTCTGAGTGGGGTTCCCTCTAATGGTGCCGGCATGGAGTCTGCTCGGGGCCTGGCAGAGAACACCAAACCCTGCTTGCAGCAGGATCGTTCTAGACGAGGGGCTTGGAGGTGAGACCAGGACATCTCAAATGCACCTGCGGAGAAGATGCTCGCTCTCCCTCAGGGATTAGCCGAGGTCAGAACAGGGAGTAAGGAGCAAGGTCAGGGTGCAAGCGCAGGTTACTCAGCCTCGACCCGGCGCCGCCATTGCCCTTGGAAGCCGTGCGTTGTTGGGATGACCGGGAACAAAGTTCTTAACAGGAGCTGGGGTGTGACTGGGGTCGGCCAGGGTCTCTCGCCTCCTCTGGAAGGGTTCCCAGGGCGCTGCTGGCTGGGGGAGGGCTCTCAGGGGCCCATTTCCGTCCAGTGTAATGGTCATGACAAGAGGACAGGCGCCAGATGGCCTGGGTTTACTGTGTGACCTTGGCCATGGGACTCAGTTTACTTGTGGCTTAGTTTTCACGTCTGTAAAATGGGCCAAGGACAGCACCACATCACTGAGAGAGATCAAATGGGTCCGTACATGAAAAACCCATACATGGTGCCTGGCCGGAGGCAGGGCCGCTGCGCGTTAACTGTTAGCTTGTACAGCAGGATGGGTGCTGTTTCATTCCCTGAGCAGCTGGTAGAAGATGCCTCTTAGAGAGAGACCTGCCTTCGTAAGGCCACTCGAGGTAGAAGCTGGATCTTGGGAGCCTGGTGGGGGAACGGTCGCCTTGCAGGGACAGAGGAGGAGTTTGTTGGTTGCAAGGATAGAGGATAAAAGGAAGAGCCAGGGTCGGGGAGAGGGTGGGGTGACCCAGGGAGCATGGAAGCCCGGGAGGTTCCCCCTGCATCCCTCAAGTCTTACAGAACTCACAAAATTCCTAAAGCCAGTGGATTGGGTTCCATACCCATTCCTGCCCAGATGATGTCCACAGGGGTGGCTGCAGGCGCGACACTGAGGGTCTGAGCCAAGTCTTCTGAAATCTCCGAGGGGCAGAGGGTGATGTATTCACCGCGGGGCATCAAAGGGTCCGGATGAATCAGCCGGAGGCCAAAACGTGAGCCAGGCAACCAAGCTGGCTGCCCACGGACACGTCCCCGAGGGGAAGGCTAGCATCTCAATAACGCGGAGTAGACTCCAGCACCGAGGTCTCGGCCTCTCGGGCAACAGCGCGGCCCATGTAATTCTCCTCGAATCGCAAATGGAAAAGACAATCGAATGTCAGAGACGGTCTGAGTCTCGGTTCAGACCCAGACAGGTAACTTCTATGGAATTCCGGCGCGAGAGCCCCCAGGCTCGGGGACAGGCTGGGGAGGCCAGAGGCAGCGAGCTCCTCCCCAGTCTGCCGGGAGATTGAATCCAGGCTGATTGTCTCCCGGGCCCATAATGGAATTTCATCAGGGATCCCTGGGACTGGAGAGCTAATTTGCAGCCTCCTGCCACCAGAGGCGCCAGATAAAGAATGCAGGGTATGTGCTGAGGTGTCCGAAACCACGCCTGGTCACCATCCATCATCCTGTCAAGGCATCACCTCGGACAGCCCTGCTTCAAGCGGAATCGGGTGGAGGGCTTCCCTCCCCAGAATAACAAACAGCAGCAAAGTCAGGTTCGGGAGTCTTTGCTCCCTCAGTCCCTTCATCACAGGTGAAGGAGTTTAGGGTTTTCCCAAGTCGTCCTGACAGACAGCATCCCCTCCCTCCAGGTCCTCAGAGCCTGGGTGGCAAAGAGCCATCAACCCTCATTTGGTTCTAGAAGCCTCTAAACATCACCGTGGGTTTCTATCTTAGCAGGTAGGGTATAGAGACTGGAATGATAGAAATTCTTTGCACACAGAGAGCATTTATAAAATTCATTCACATGCCTTATCCCATTGATCTTTACGGCCACCCTATTAGGGAGGTATTGTGATTTGCCGATTGACAGATGAACTGAATGAGGCTCAGAGAAGTTAAGTGACTTCTCCAAGTCACACAGCGAGTCGGGGGAAGGTGGGGCTTGAATCCAGTTCTTTTGACTTCAAATCATGTGCTCTTTCCACTCTCTACGTTACAGCTATTCTCTCCTCCTAGACTCTTCCTCTCTCCCAGCCTCTCTCGTGCCGTCTGTCCTGCCAGACCCAGTCCCCAGGCATGGAGTGAGGGGTCGGCCATCCCGGTGGTAGAAGGGCACAGATCTTCAGCCCATCTGCCCTCCCTCCTCTGAATCACATCCGGCTGGGATGAGGGAGACGGGAGCCATGCCAGGGTGGGGGGTAGGCGGTGGTCCGGTGATTCTCTTTGATCTGATAGATCCAGGAGGTCAGACCACACAGTTCACTTCCTGGTGAACGTGCAGGGAGACAAAGGGGCTGGGACCTGGCACCCAAGGACACTGTGACTCATCCATTTGAAAATGGCACCAGCTGCCCCAGTAGGAATCCTTCTGATGGAGTGACGGGATGTACCGAGTTTCATGCTTGCTTATTCCAGTGACATGGGACATCATTTCCAAACCCAAATGGTACCATGGACCCCAAAATGAGGAAGAAGAGGAGGGAATAGGGAAACAGGAGCAAACCTGCCTCCATCGTCACTGAGCGAGAGAGGCTACCAGACACGTCACTTGCACCCGTGGACCTTTGATTGAGAAGCACTCATCTCATATAATCTGTAGGGGCCAAAGGGGAAATGGTAGGCAGAATAATAGCCCCCCAGAGATATCCACGTCCTAATCCCTGGAGCCTGTGAATGTTACCTTACACAGCCAAAAAAAAAAGGTGGGGGGCGGAGACTTTGTAGATGTGACTAAATTTACCTTCTTGAGAGGAGGATATGATACTGGATTGTCTGGGTGGGCCCTAAATGCAATCATAAGACTCGTTTAAAGGGAGGCAGACAGAGATTCGACCACAGACGGAATAGGAGGATGCAGCGCGACCACAGGGGGAGAGATTGGAGCGGTGCAGCCCCAAGGCAAGGACGCGGGCAGCCACCGGGAGGCAAGGAACAGAGCCTTCGCTGGAGCCTCCAGAGGGAACGTGGTCCTACTGACAGCTTGACCTTGGCTCACTGCAGCTGACTTTGAACTTCTGGCCTCCAGAACTGTAAGAGAGTACATTTCTATTGTGTTAAGCCACCCTGTTTGTCACAGTTTATTACAGCAGCCCCAGGGAACTAATACCAGAGAGACGAACAGTACCGATGGTACCCACTGATGCTAGCAGATCTGTCCAGGAGAGCTGGGGCTGCATTCACAGAAGCAAAGCCCCATGAAGAGCGAAAGGTCTGTACATCCGGAGGGAGAGACGGCAGTTCGGTGAATGACAGGCCTTCCGCTTCAACCCACTTGGCTATGTTTCCCTCGTCTCTCCTACTCATCCTCCTCCGTCCCGCGGTTTCCCTGACATTCACACCTGAGCGTCTCCGCTTTTGCTCTCTCTACAGCGCATCCATACAGTCTGCGTCTGTGTCTGTCTTACGAGACCTCATCCTGGAACAGGGGTCCCAACTGTGCACCTTCAGGTCTGGTCTGGGGGGTAGCTGTCCTCCTCACAGCCGTCCCCGTGTCACGGGGCGGGGAGTGTGGCCGCCTTCGTGCGGAAGTCCTCCTTGGACGCAGGACCCGCCCAGGGTCTTGTGGACCTTTCCCTGCACACACTCAGAGGTTAGGAGGCCCTTCTGGCAGGCCTCGCCCCCTGGTGGGGACGGTGGCTGGAGGGGGACGCGGCAGGGAGAGGAAGCGGGGGGGTGGGGTGGGGAGCCGTTCAGCGGAAGCAGGTGTGCAGGTGACATGGGGAGGAAAGAGAAAAGGCGGTGGGAACAGGAGCGCGTCATGGGCAGGTTTCCGGGGACTCAGCTGGACCGTGGAGGGGGCGGGAAGGATGAGGGGGAGGCCTGGGGCCGCTGGAGGAGAGTTAAGACAGAGGGCGCGGCCAACTAGGAGTAAGAATAAGGAGGCTGCATGGTGACACCCGCCTGGAAGAGAAAAGTTCATCTGTGGAGGAGGAGATGGGCAGGTAGGAACTGAGCAGCCTCCAGAGGTGGTTGGCGACAGGTGGCAATGGTGGAATCTGAGCGGGTTGGACAGCAAAGCACAGGGCAGAGAGGCCAGTCATTCATTCGCTCACTCATTCATCCATCCAGTAAAACACCCATGCAGCTCTGACCCTGAAAGGCATTGGGCTGAACTCTGGAGACGCGCAGCTTGAGCGGTCCCGATAAGGGAGGTAGCTACAGGGCCCTGAGGTCTAGGAGGCAACGCGGGGTGGGCCCTGATGCTATCAGCATGCACGAGGTAGCGGAGAGAGCGGACGTGGCTGAGATCATCCGGGGAGAGTGGAACTACAAGAAGAGCACAGGGCTTGGGCAGAACCGCAAGGAAGTGCCAGTTAAGGACAAGCGTGAAAAGATGCCTTCCCAAAGGTGAAGTCAGTGAATGAATGAATGAATGAAGAAACGAGGGCTGTATCTCAGGACCAACGGAAGGAGAGAATAACATCCAACAAAAGCCCCTTTTGCACCCCCGGACTGGCCATGCGCGGTGCTGGGCTCTGCGGGGGAGCCCAGGGGCATAATCACAGCATCCGCCCCAAGGAGATCACCAGGGGGCACAAAGCCAAGGGATAAACAAGCAAAATTTAAATTCCCCCCGAAGAGTTAACTCTCAGTGCAAGGCTAGGAGAGAAAACACAGTGTCTCAAGGCTGCATGGCGCATGATTAATTAACAAATGAACTGCATAGGCTAAAATGGCGTAGAAGTTCAGAGGACAGAGAAAGCGCTTAGGGCTTCAATTGTCAGGGATGGATCTGCGGAGAGGTAAGATTTGACCTGGGTTTTGAAGAAGGAGGGGTAGAATTAGCGCAGGAAAAATGTCGGCTGGGGGCTGGTCAGGATCTGCCGGGCCAGGGGAGTGTGGGAGAAGACCACAGCTCAGGGCGCACTTGGGCTTGGGGGCACGGAGTGGGTGCTCTGGGGTTGGGCCTCAGAGGCCTTGGTAGAATGGGGTACGTGAGGGCCTGTGTGTCTGGCCAACACTCTTGGACTTGGTCCTACCAGTGGTTTGGGACAAACAGGAAATTGTCAAATAGGAAGTGATGTAGCCAGGCAGGACCCATCAGAGATCCATGGAAACCACTGGATGGGGAGGTGATGAACTGAACTGTATGCAAACGGGATGCTGGCAGCAGGAATGCCAAAGAAGAGGGTGGACCGAAAGAAGGTTCTGGAGGAAAAGTGGATGGAGAGAAAGACTAGAGGCGCCGGCTGGGATTGTCCTCCTCTCTGTACAGCTAAGACCTTGTCATGGAGCGCCCCACAAGTCACCCACACCTGCCCCACGGGGGCACTTTGTTTGCTTTCATTTTACTTTATTTTGTTTCAACTTACCTTTGATTTTTGCCCCGATGTGGACCAGCAGGGCTGGCTCAGAGATCTGCTCAGTAGCAGGCATCCAGGATGGTCTAGGGCGGGGCTCCGATCCTCAGGGGGCCGCGTGAAGAATGCCAGCACCCTGGGCCGGGTGGTGCCCGTCCCCACCCTCTCCAGGTGACCCCAGAGGAAACACCTCCCCTCAGAGCCCTCGGAGCGCAAGCCGTCCACTCCTTGTCACCTTCTGCAGTAAACGTACTGGAGCAGGAATGGGAAGAAAGAAATTCATTCTCATTTCCTCTCCCCAGCTCAGAGCAATATTTTGCCCACAACCCTATCTTCCAGTCTCTCCTCTGGCGCCTTTTAATATTTATAGCTGTGTGTGTGGACAGAATGTGGGGCGTGAGAGCTTGTTGGCCCTGGGAGCAGAGGTTTAGGAGAGCTGTCCCCGACCTGAGGACCCACAAATCCACAGGAGCTGCCCCCAGGGCCGTTCCCAGGGGCCCACCTGAGAGGGTCCCTGGCGGTGATCCGGTCACCTCCCTTGTATTCACCCAAGGTTCCCCCTGATTTCTCTCCACATCCTGCATCTCCACCAACCCAACCCCAATCACTGCACTGCCAGGACCAGTTTGCCTTCCTTCATTAAATGGTTTTTCCCTATGGGTATATTCGTTATCTACTGCACCAACACATTTATCATCTCAAAGTTTCCCTGGGTCAGGGCATGGCTTAACTGGATCCTCATCTCTAGGTCTCACAAGGCTGCAGTCAAGGTCTTGGCCGGGGCTGGGGTCTCATCCGCAGGCCCCACTGGAGCAGGATCCACCTCCAAGCTCACTCTGAGGTTGTTGGCAGGATTCAGTTTCTGGTGGGTTGTCGGGCTGAGGGCTTTACTTATCCGGTACCTCAGCTGTCTTCCAGGGCTGCGGAGTCCTTTGCTAGACTGTCCGTGTCTGGTTGGGCTGCCAGGGAAGAGGAGGAGCCTTCTGGGGGCCCAGGCTTGGAAGTGGCATCATCCCTTCTGCCCAGATTCCAGAGGCCAGGACTCAGTCACCTGGCCCACCTGTCTGGTGGTGGAGACATGGGGGAAGCCCAGAAATGTGGGGCGAGGAGGCAGAGGACAGGAACACTGGTGGACAATCCTCCAAGCTCCGCCCCATGCAGGAGGCCACGCAACAGAGCGTGAGAGTTAACTTTATGTGTCAGCTGGACTGGGCCACGGTGGGCCCTCTGATGGCTGCCTAGACATTATTTCTGGGTGCGTCTGGGAGGGTATTTGTGGAAAAGATTAGCGTTTAAACTGTTGAACTGAGTAAATCACATGGATGGGTCCCCTCCAATCACCTGAAGGCCCAAGCAGAACATAAAGGCAGAGGAAAGGAAAATTTGTGCTCTGCCTGACTGTGTGAGCTGGGACATCAATCTTCCCCTGCCCTCAGAGCTCCCGGTCACAGGCTTGCAGACACAGAATGGAATTGACACCACCTGGAATTGACAGCTCTCCTGCTGTCAGGCCTTCAGACTACACCACCGGCTTTGCTGGGGTCTCCAGCTTACAGACGGCAGGTCATGGGACGTTCCACCATCAGCCAGCCTCCACCGTCAGTGCGCCAGTTCCTCATAATACATGTCATTATATTTAATAATATACATATCCTATATAATATAGATATTATATATGCTTTTGGTTACATAGCCTATTGGTTATTATATGTATGGTTTTATATATTTGTGTGTATATACAGTGTATATATATATATAAATAGTATACATGTACATATGTGTGCATATATTGTAGCATATATGTATATATAAGTAGTATGTATGTATATACGTGTGTGTATAGTATATATGTATACATGTAATATCTACGTGTATATATATAGTATGTATATATGTGGGTATATAAATAGCATATATGTATATATGTGGGTATATAGTATATATGTATACATATAGTATGTGTGTTTGTGTGTATATATATATATAAGCAGTATATATGTATGTATGCAGTATATATGTATGTATGTGTGCATTGGGTCCTCTTCTCTGGAGAGCCCTAATATATAGAGTAAGAGGAGTGGGGAGAGCCATACCCTTCCCAGCCCAGGTCCCTCTCCTCCCTCCTGCCCTCCATCTCCTGGCCTCACCTAAGATGTCCTTCCCCAGCACATCCACCCCCCGCCCCCGCCAGCTGCACCCCTCTGACCTCCTGCCAAGACTGTCGACAGTGGATGTGGGTTCTCAGGTCCTGAGAAATGGCCACTTTCACAGCCGCCGCTTCCCCACCACCGCACACGTCCTCATCCTGGTGAAGCCTCCGCAGGCCAACTCTGTCTCACTGTCTCACTAGCAAAACGAATGGAGCACCAGGCTTGCAGTCCAAAATCCAACTTTAGGTCTAGCTGCTGCCCCTCTCTCTCCAGCTTCTAGGTCTTGCTCTATTAAATGGGGGTGGGAAAGTGAGGGCGGAGATTTAAGCTAAATGATGTCTAGACTCCCTCCCTGTGTTTCTCACCTTAACTGATTCAAGCTTTGATTTTTCACCAGATGTTCTTATGCAGCTACTTCCTGAGTGCCCCGTGCCCCTCCCCCGCCCCACTCACATGCTCCTGAGTTCCCAGGCATGCATCTGTCACTTGCACGTTTGCCATAGACGCCCACCCTCCCTGCCACCCAAACAGGGAAGCTGCCATTCGGTGAGAGCAGGGGCTGGGTGGAGACATCCATCACCCATGGCTACACAATGACCACTAGACCCAAGCTGCCCAGCAGAACTTTCCATGATGATGGAACCGTTCTATAATCTGCACGGCCCAGTATGGTAGCCACGTGGCTGTGGAGCGCTGAGATGTGCCTTCTGTGGCTGAGCCACTAAAATGCTTCATTGTATTTTGCTTCTACTGATTTGCATTTACCTTTAATAGCTACGGGTGACTAGTGGCTGCCGCCTGCCTTGGATAACACAGCGCCCGAAAGCGGGGGCTAGAGCTTAGCCGTCTGACTTGTGCCTGACGTTCTCTTGGGTTCTGGAACCTCCGTGGAAGCTCAACACAGCCGGGGGAACAGAAACCTCCGCAGGCTGAAAGCGACCATAGCAGCGCTTCACAAACATGAACGTTGAAAGAGCCCATTAAAAAACAGATTCTAGGGCTTCCCTGGTGGCACAGTGGTTAAGAATCCGCCTGCCAAGGCAGGGGACACGGGTTCGAGCCCTGGTCCGGGAAGATCCCACATGCCGCGGAGCAACGAAGCCCGTGAGCCGCAACTACTGAGCCTGCGCGCCACAACGACTGAAGCCACCGCGATGAGAAGCCCGCGCGCCGCAAGGAAGAGTAGCCCCCGCTCGCCGCAACTAGAGAAAGCCCGCGCGCAGCAACGAAGACCCAACGCGGCCAAAAATAATAGATAAATAAAAATAAATAGATTTATTTAAAAAAAAAAAAAAGCAGATTCTGCTGCATAGTCTGGGGCCACAGCCTAAGGTCTGCATTTCGAACAAGGTGTCCAAGTGATGACAACGGACCCCACCTTGGGTAGCAGAGCACTGAGGTCTCCGTCTTTCTGGCAGGCAAATAGCACCCATTCCATCACCCCACCTGCCTAAACCACTATCTTCTGCTTTTTCCCATGTCTCCCTTTTGAAGAAGAGAAGCCCCAAACACTCAGTGTCCCTCCCCTGGAGGCCTGGACCCAGGCGGAAATAACAGGAGAGGGACCTCCGGGTCCCACACCCCTGGCTTCGCTCAGATTTGCAGCGTCAGCCGGGCTGTTTCATGACAGTGTAGCGTGGCCTCACCAGCTCAGCATCAGCCAGGCAGTCCCACAGGATCTCTGCCTTGCTTGCACTCCTGGCTGCAGGAAGGAGTGTTCACAAAAGAGCTCTAGAGACTTCCATGGGAAGGCTTATTTGAAGCTGCCCGGCTCAGGGCTATCGGCTCCAGAAATCACTGGCCCAGCTGCTGGATGGAGTCCAGTGGTCCAAGATATAAATCCCAGATCATCCTTCCTACAACACGCCAAGCGGCGATCTCTCCATGTCACCAATTTGTCTCAGCCTCACCACCCCCCCTGCGGTGGGTACCGCTATCAGCTCCTCTCAACAAATGCAGAAGCCGAGGCACAGAGAGGTTGAGCATCTGGTCTGAAGTCACACAGCAGAGCCCAGGATCCAACCCACACAGCTTGGCCCTAGAGGAGACCCGCCTACCTGCTACATTGTACCTCTCCTGTTAAATGGAGATCTCCATGGTAACAGCCTTACCTGCTGCCCAGGAAGATGGGGAAGATCCAAGGACGCGTGACATGAAAAGCCTGGTGGTGTCAAAGCACTAGGGAACCCTCGGCTACTGCTGGGCGGGGCTTGGTAGGGTCTGTAGGTTAGATGTGCCCGGGGAACAAGTGGACACCCTGACCCCCCCCCACACCCATGGACCCCCGTCTGATGCCCTCCTGAGGCTGCACCCCTGTGCTCTCTCTGAACAAACCCTTCAGTGTCGTCCTATCTGCACGTGTGCATTTTCCTTCCTCTGTCCCACGGGCACAGGCTTCTGGACACACCTCCATCCAAGAACTACTCTCTGACCCGTCCAGGTTAACACGGCCCCAGTTAATGGGCAGGGTTGGTTCCTTGGGCCACCCAGCACCCATTCCCATTCTCGGGTCTTGGGCCGCATCACCCTTCCCCCATCCCGTTTCCTGCGGGGTTGATCGCGCCTCCAGTTCCAGGAAGTGGCAATCAGTAGATACAGGCTTTGTTCCTGGATCGCCACGTAACTCAATTCGGGCCGAAGAGAATCAGGCTTGGAACCTGGCTTTTACTGGTTGAGGACGAAAAACTCACCCTTTTCCCCAAGGCAGGGAGCTGGGGGCGGTCAGCTTGCTTCCGTTCCCTGAGAAATGAGGACAGGCCAAAATGACATCATCCTGATGAGAGCATCCAGGCACCTGGATCCAGCCAGGCATGGAGATTGTAGTGAAAGGAATCAGGAAGAGACATTCCCTCCCTTTTGGTTTCTCTTAAGCCGTTCTGAGGAGGGTTTCCTTTCGCCTCCGATCGGGACGCCCGATAGAACCTTTTTCTCTCTCTCCCTGCTCTTCCCCCAGCTCCCCCTCCCAACCCCACGCACAGGCCCCAGCCCCCATCTGCTGACCTGGGCTCCGTGCAGGGAGGCCTGAGCAGGCAGGGTTTGCCGTAGTTCAATGGGCACTGAAGGTGCGGCGCCCACAGGGAGCTGCCCGCTGCCCTCCTGCTGTTCACTTGGCCAGACTCAGCCACTCACCGCCAGAAAGCTGATTTTGCACTTCTCTGGAAAAAAACCGCAACAGGGTGCATGCCCTCTGCATATGCATGCACGCTGCCCACCTGGCCAGCCCCCTTGCGCTCAATGCCCTGGCCCCGGGGTGTCCGGTCAGAGAGCAGTGACCCCAGGGACCCTGGGCACCAAGCAGGCGGGTTCTTGCTCCTTGCTGGGACCTCAGTGAAGGTAGAGCTGCCTTATCGATCCAGCGCCGGGACACCTACCAAAGACCCTCAGACTGGGAGTCAGTAGCCTGCTGTGTTCTGTGCCCACGTGGTCAGGAGCACAAAAAACGGCAATGCTGCCGTGTGTCTCGAGGCCCACCCTGCTTCCCCTCGGCCTGGAAGATGAATAACAGCCCCAGGTGAGGAAGGACACGTGGGAACCCCTCCTCCCAGCAGCTTCCTTAACTTCTTCAGGGCTGAAAACCCACTGGTCTGGAAGCTGGTCTATCCTTACTCTGCCCGAGGGTGACAGATTCGGGGAGCCCCAAAAGCAGACAGAAGCCTTCAATCCTAGTGTGCTACTTACCAGCTGAGGGACCTTTTTAATTAACCTCTCTGTCCTCAGTGTTCTCATCTGTAGGATGGGGCCACAGTGGCACCTGCCCAATAGGGGTGAGCGTAAGACAGACCAAGGGGAAGGATGGCGGCTTTGGGCCACCATAGGTATGACTGCATTATTGGCTGTTCGGGCAGAACTGCACGGCCACCTCCCCGTGGGGGTGAGGGCAGGTCAGGGGCACAGGTATTCCATGTTGGACGCTGGCCGCATGTGAATCTGTTGCAGGATCACCGTCCGGAATCTCAGTCAAGAGGCAGCCTTAAGGTCACTGCATTCCTGGTGGCTCCTGCCGGGGCTTCCTAGGGTCGGCCTGATTCTTCTTCCTGGGGCCGGCATGATTCTTCTAGCACCCGAGCCCCTCAGAAGGGCTTTCCAGGTGATTGATTTCCGTGCAGTTGCTTTTACCAGATTCCATGGGCTACACCTGCTTGTTTCTCAGAGACTTCTGCGAGGCTTTTCAACAGGGGCTCTGAGGACAGGGCTCCCAGCTCAGCCAGAGCTCACTGCGCCCGGCCCTTTGTCCTGTGCCCCGCACGGCCGGCAGCATTAGCATCTGGGTCTCTTCCATCCACGGTGACATTTGCCGGGACCAGAGTTGGAACGGCCTGCCCCCTCCACTCCCTCCCAGGGGACGGAAACTCCCAGGAAGCCTTCTCCTCTGGGAACTTCAGCTGGGCTCAAAGTTCTCCAAAGTCCCTTCCATTTGCAACGGTAGGAATTTCGTCAACACAGAAGATCCCGAAGTGGGCATATCCGGGAAGCAGCAGCTGGAGGGGAGTTTCCCTGGGCACTGCCCAGAACTGGGGACTTCACCCGCTGGATGGATGCGAGCTACCAACTCGCCAGCTTCCCTCTCCTAGGGCTGGGCAGAATCTCGACTTTGAGAGAAGCAAAAGAGCTACCCACTCAAGTGGCAATTAGAAGGCCCTCGCAGAGGCCCTAGGCCGTGCTGAGAGCAGGGCGAGGCTTAATTAACTGCTCCAGCCCCTGGGAGCCTTGACAACTCAGCCAGGAGCTCCATCCGTTGTACTTGTCCCACCTGAGAGCTGGCAGGAGGAGGAGCCAGAGGGACACAGGGCGGTGCCGGAGGAGGGAGTCCAGGCTGGAGGAGGCTGTGCTTTCTCTTTCTGTTTCTTGGCACACCTGTCCATCACACACACACAAATACACATTCCCATACAGAAGTCTAGGGCCTAGGGGCGCGGGAATCGCGCACGCCTGTTTGCCTGGGACGCCTCCGGTTTATACCTTTTGTTCATTGATGGCAATGCGTCTTGGCGTGTCGTTGGGGTGTAATCATTCCTAGCGGTCCCTCCCAGTTTAGATGACAACTTATGGGGGAACCCTCCTACGGGGAGCTTAGGAGAGAGAGAGAAGTAGGAGGGGCGGACCGGAGAGATGCTACAGAGAATAGACATCAGTCTCATCCGCTCTACTCTGTAGCCAGACAGGATTATCCCTAGACAAAGAGGCAGCGCCGCAAATGCTCTCTTGGCTCTGGAGGCAGAGGCTGTTCCTCCCGTGGCAGGTGTTTCTTTGAGGTCTGTTCAGTCCCTTGTGTCACAATCACCCACCCAGGACAGGAGGTTGTGTGTTTGGGGGGTAGCTAAGGAAGTGTACTTGCAAACAGGCCCATCTGCTGGAATGAGAACGGGGCTCCCCTCCATGTCTTTCAAGGTCACAAGGTCTAAGGGATCAAAAGCTCATTCTGAATGGTTTATTACGTGTCCTTTCAACCAACTGCACATGAGGGCTCAGTTGCGTGTGCTCTACTGTTAGCCCTCTTTTGAGTTTTGGGGCTCTCTCAGTTGAGCGGGATCGGGGTGGTCCTCCACGCCGGCCATCCCCGATAAACCCCATAAAGGATGCGGGAGATGGGCTACCAGGATGGAAATACATTATAAATATTTGCAAAGCTCATTCGTAAAGGACAACGAGAACAGGTGAACCTTGGAGGAGGGGGAGAGGGTCACTGGGGCTCGGTTCCCCCATTTGCAAAATGAAAAGATTGACCTCTATGATTCTAGGACTGAACCATGGCCAACGTCAAGATTAACCAGGAAACAATCCCATCAGCTGAATTATGGGGCTAAGGGGTTCTGGACATCAGAAGTTCCATGTCACTAATGGCAACAGCAAAAGAATGACCCCTGTCCATCTGGCTGATATGAAACCTACAGTCCTCGCCACTTTCTTTTAACGTTATACCATGTCAAAATTAGCTAGCTTAATCCAGCCCAAATCTCTGACTCAGAGAATGGAGGTTTCAGTGGCTTAGAATCCCAACAAGGAGGCATGATCCTGCTTTTGTGGGATGTGGAGAAGACAGAGGACCTCTATCCCTCTGAGACGGTGGTGTCACACCTTATAAAGGGCTGGTTTTCTGAGCCTTTGCTGGATTTCAGTCACATTCAGAGCTTGTCCAGAGCAAAACTATTAAACAAGGGAACTGTGCTTACAATGTGCTCAGCCCTGCCCCACCGTGTCTCTCCCCTCTTCTGGGGCCCCAGAACATCCACAGACTCTTGGCGCCTGTTTGAACAGACCTAAAAACAACCCATAGGGACTTCCCTGGTGGTCCGGTGGTTAAAGACTTTGCCTTCCAATGCAGGGGGTGCGGGTTTAATCTCTGGTCGGGGAGCTAAGATCCCACAGGCCTCTCGGCCAAAAACCTAAGACATAAACCAAAAGCAATATTGTAACAAAATCAATAAAGACTTTTAAAACGGTCCACGTCAAAAATAAATAAGTAAGTAAAAATAAATTTAAAAATAAAAACTGGACCCCTTTAAAAAAATAAAAAGCAACCCGTAAATCCACAGATGCTGACACTTGCCATCACTGGTCTTAGTTTGGATTCAACCAAAAGCGGCTCCTGAGAGGCCGATCTCCTGAGAGGTGCGCCTTTAGGGGGCGCAGGACTTCCAGCGGGGAGGAGGGAGGTGGTGCAGGGGAAGGGGAGGGAAGGCAGCCAGAGGAGCAGGTCACCACACCAGCTCCCACGCGGGCAACTGGAACTTCCTCCCGTGGGGATCTCCAGGACGCCCGTAGGATGGACGCTGCCGAGACAGCCCCGCCCAGGGGCAAGGCGGCTGGGGCACTTCCACACTCCCTCCCCTCAGCCACTGTCGAGGGTTGCTTTGGAGGTGAGAGTTCAGTCTCCCACCTGTGGCAAAACAAACTTTCAGGGCTTCAGAAAAAACCCATAAGCAAAGAGATGGAGCTCCCAGCAGGTAGAAGGCAACAGGAGACCCCCGAAGAGGTGAGGCCAAGGGGTCCGGTGGGCACCTGCTACTTCACCTCGTTTTCTGCCCTTGTGTTGCCTGTCCTGTTCCAAGGGACGCTGGGGACAGAAGATTTGCATCAGCCCTTTTGCTCAATCCCAGTAGCCTCCGCACCCGTACCACGCCCTTCTTCCTGCCGCCACCTGGACCACAGAAGGCCATAATACGCTTCTAGAAACATCTTGAAAGTCCTTAAATCCGGGACCCAAATGCAAGTGCCCCTGGGGCTGGAGACATTTAGGAGTGGTGACAAATGGGCCGCTGTCTCCTTGGCTTTCTGGCAGCAGATGTTGCTGTCACGCGATCTGAGAAGTCCAGATGCGTTTTGCTCAGGAAGCAGAGCCAACGCCTCCCAGGATCAGGAATGAAAGAGCAGAGACGCAGCTGCTGGTCCACAAAAGAGGCTGGTGCGGGCTTCCCTGGTGACGCAGCGGTTGAGAGTCCGCCTGCCGATGCAGGGGACGCGGGTTCGTGCCCCGGTCCGGGAAGATCCCAC
>NC_041227.1:127477198-127521098 GCF_002837175.3 Physeter macrocephalus
ACGGGAGAGGCCACAGCGGTGAGAGGCCCGCGTACCGCAAAAAAAAAAAAAAAAAAAAAAGAAAAAAGAGGCTGGTGCAAGGCGTGCCAGGTGGGCTGGGTGTTTCTACGGAAAAGGAGCCTGAGCTGCGGCACAAGGCAAAGAGGAAGCAGCACCCATAGGCGCCTGGGCCCCGAGGTGGTGTCGGATGGCCTGGCCTCTGAGTCCAGGGATGGGAAGGTCGCCTCGGGCTCTGGGCTGGAGCACACTGAGCCGGGGTTCACAGTGGACAAGGGCTGGGGGGACCGGGCATGAGAGCAGGTACTTTCTTGTTTGCTGTGGCATTTGCAGCCCAGAGAACAGCGCAAATGATGCCTCAACCAGGGAAGGCAGGACGATGCAGGGGATTGACGAAAAAGACAGTGTGACCCATCATAGCACCGGGTGAGGGGCCGTGAGGTAGGGGCGGCACGTGGGGAGCCCCTGGGACAGAGCTGTGGCTCAGAAGTGACATTCACCCACAGGTTCTTCCCCGGCTTTCTCCACCTTAGTAATCGGCAACTCTGCCCCCATCCCACCCACACTTTTGAAGCGAAAACCAGAGAATCATCCTCCACGCCCCTCTTTCCCTCTACCCCTCACCGTGAACGCTCTACCTTCAAAACACACTTAGAGTCTGGTCACTTCCTCTGTTGGCACCATGGTCCAAGCTGCCACCATCATCGTCCCTGTACAAAATAGATGCCCACGCCCACCCTCTCTCCCCCTTCTCGGCCTTAGGCTGTCCATCTTCACTGGACACACACATATTCCTGTGTGTGTGTGTGTCTTCCTGGCTCTGGTCAACGTCTCTCTCTTTCTTCCCCGTAGAACGGAGGCTCCCCTAATCCTTGGACTTTGCCTCCGTTGGCCTTTTATGCTTCCCCGTGCCTTGAACAGTGCCCGGCACATGGACAATAACTATTAGTTGAATTAATTTCAGCTGAAGACTCCAGACCCCACAGACGTCACTCTGTCATGGATTTCATGCCATCCCCTTGCTCGAGGGAAGCACTTCCTAATCTCTTCCCCCTCGTGGAAGGAGGAAGAAGCAATCTTAACAGATCCATGCACCCCGACATTCGTAGCAGCACTTTTTACAATAGCCAAGACATGAAGCAACTTAAACGTCCGTCAACAGAGGAATGGACAAAGAAGATGTGGTGTGTATACAACCGAATATTACTCAGCCATAAAAAAGAATGAAATCATGCCATTTGCAGCAACGTGGATGGACCTAGAGATGATCATACTAAGTAAGTCAGGCAAAGACAAATATCATATGATATCGCTTATACATGGAATCTTTAAAAAATGATACAAATGAACTTATTTACAAAACCGATATAGATTCACAGGCATAGAGAACAAACTTATGGTTACCAAAGGGGAAAGGGCAGGGAGGGATAAATGAGGAGTTTGGGATTAACGTATACACACGACTATACATAAAATAGATAACCAACAAGGACCTGCTGTATAGCACAGGGAACTATAGTCGGTATTTTGTAATAACCCATAGAGAAAAGAATCTGAAAAAGAATATATATATAACGAATCACCTGAAACTAACACAACATTGTAAATAAACTATACTTCGATAAAAAATAAACAAATAAAACTTTAAATGTCTTTCCCAACCGAAAAATAAAAAAGAAGCCATGCTCGATGGTGATATCACTGTTCTTGTCTCATCCCCACGGGGACTAGCGTAGTGAAGATGTTCTGGACACTTTCGTTGAACTGAGTTACCAACATCCCTTCTCTAGGCCCAGGCCGGCTTCTTCCACCTCTGTGTTCTCTTTCCTCCCAGAGTTTCCTTCTAAGTTAATGCATATGACACCGACTTAGAGCATGACACCCGGGGTCTACCTGGTATCTCTAGGTCCACGTGTCTGACACGTGGCGGCTGCTCAGTATTGCCAAATGGTGAATGAATGAATGAGTGAATGATTGAATGAGTGGGTGAAGGAGAGAAAAAGCAGGATGGTGGGCCCCAGACCAGTGTAAAAGCCTCCTAGAACCAGCTGGGCGCACTCTACCCCCCCAAAGCTGGGTAGGATTAGATGGTCCAGGGGAAAGACATGCCCCTGCCCGGGTAACGGGAGAGGCAGACGCCCACATAAAGGATGCAGGTGGGTACTTCCAACAGCCTCATCAGAGCACAGGCGTGACTGAGGGCAGCTGCTCAGAACCAAGAACATCCTGGGACATCAGCAGGTGACAGGCCCACCAGAGCCATCCAGAAAGGCCTCCTGAGCCCTGGCAGGTCCAGTGCAGGCAGAGCCCTCACTCTTGCTCAATGGCGATCTGTGTTTATGGGCCCATAATCAAATGGAAACTGAAAGTTTCTCATGAGAATCATCTGTCAAAATTGCGCGGTGTCCACACCCCGAGCCAGGAGAGACTGGGTTATAAATACTGAGCTCTCTCCAGCTCTGCTCTCCCTCCGGGGACTCGTGGGTCATTTTTCAACCCAGCACTAATCCAGGGAACTCGATCTTCCATCAAACACTGCGTCTAACAGGCTGGGTATCTGGGATACTGATTGTCCCCGGTGGATCAGCGATCACAGGAGATGAATCCATGAGCCAGGCTCACCTCTCCCCCGGCAGACCAGCTCCCATGGCTCCCTGCGTCCTGGACGCAACCCGACGGCTGCCTTGCTCTGAAACAGACATCCTCAGGCACCCACGAAGGCACCTGTCCCAGAACCATCTTTTTGAAAATGGTCTTCCTTAGGACAAAGGGTACTCGATGCAGTAAACGTGGAAAACCAAAAAGCACAGGCAAAAGAAACATTGCCCATAAATCCATCACCTGGAGAAAAACTCTATAGCATTTAAAAAAAAAAATAGAATCCTTTCAAAATCTGTTTTAAAGGGCAGTTATTTCCTTCTGCCTCATTTATTTATTTTTTATTTTTGCTGTGTTGGGTCTTCGTTTCTGTGCGAGGGCTTTCTCTAGTTGCGGCAAGCGGGGGCCACTCTTCATCGCGGTGCGCGGGCCTCTCACTGTCGCGGCCTCTCCTGTTGCGGAGCACAGGCTCCAGACGCGCAGGCTCAGTAGTTGTGACTCACGGGCCCAGTTGCTCCGCGGCATGTGGGATCTTCCCAGACCGGGGCTCGAACCCGTGTCCCCTGCATTAGCAGGCAGATTCTCAACCACTGCGCCACCAGGGAAGCCCCCTATAGCATTTTTGATACATAGATTTTCCAGACTTCTTTCTCTTTCCCCTCAATATTTTTTCTTTATTAAAATACTTAATATTGTAATACTGTTTTCCAGCTTGTTCTCCTGCCAAGCTCACTAAAGGCTATATTGTGACCTTTGGCCCCATCCCTATCCTTCCTACAGCATGGTTTTTAATCTCCACATTAATTTTCTCAGTCAGTCTCTTTTAGTGAACATTGGTTTGCTTCCAATCCGCCGATAGTATAAAAGATGCCGTGAAGAACATACTGTACATAGATCTTTGTACAAATCAGGTTATTTCCTTAAGATAAATTCATAAGAGTGAAATTATGCCAAATTAAATTCTTAGTTAAAGATGTACATTTTCTAAGTCTTTTGATACCTTCTACACGCTCTCTTACTATGTGTCTTTAGGACTAGCCAAATATTCCTGGAATAACTTTGACCAGTAACCACTCCAGGATAATAACGGAGCACGGAAAGTGAGCTACTGTCCACCACAGACATGGCGGAATGATTCATCTCTCTGCTTCCACTGGCTCTTTTCAGAATCATCGTTTATCTCCGTTGGCTACAGCAGAGCTGAAGACAAGGTTGTGGTGGCGAAGAGTGATTCCTCTTAGAAAATTAACTCTGAGCCTCCAAACTCCTTCTAACTTGGTTGGAGCTTTAGAATTTATTTAAAAGGTAACATCAGACCTGCCCTTTGCTCTCTAAGACTATGACCCGAACATGATTTCTTAACTGGATGATCTGGGGAGAGACCAGTCCGGGCAAAGGGGAAGGGGAGCTGAATTGGCTTTGCTGGGGAAGATCCCACAGAAGGGTTAAGAAGAACAATTAGATGAGCACCGGTCTGGAATTCCCTGGGACCAAAGAGAACCCAGAAGCCTCTTTTCTGTTGCTGAGCTGTGTGTCAGCTTGTGTACACATGTTGGTGATGGAAAGCTTAGGGTCTGCGTGGGTGGCCCATTTCAATGCACCTAAAAAGTCAGGGTTGGGGAGGGAAGCAAAGCAAGGTTGGTTCCAAGCAAACAGAACTTTTTCAGTTCTCAGGCTTTCAGGCCAGAGAGACCCGTGCCCCCAGTCCCAGCTCTCGCTTCACTGTGCAATCCCGGGCCAGTTACTAAACCTTTCTGATCCTTGTTTGCTCATCTGTACAAATGGCGACAAGATGCTTGCCTCACTTCTTAATGCTGTTGTAGGGCTAAACAAAATGCCTGATAAATGTGGAAATGTCTGACACACTCCTTCCACTTAACAGATGTTCATGGAACATTATTTATCATTTTTAAAAATCTCCAAATCTGGGGCTGCCTTTCCCAGGAGGGCTCTGAACCCTGTACTGTGGCCCCAGCTCCAGCCTGCCTGCTCGAATCACTCTGGAAACAATCAGATCTGCTGCAAGATGCTAAACGCTGATGATCCTTCCAGGAATCCACCTTAAGTAAATAATCATGCATTTGCTAGAAAATTCTTCTTGACAACATTGTTTATAATACCTGAGAACTAGCTGCAATATAAATATTAAGGTACAGCCAACCAAATAAAATATAAAGCATAGACATCATAAAACACGATTCGATATAAATTTTGTTCAATCTTTGAGGTAAAAAGTGGTAATCCCATTTTGGGTACTGATTTGTATTTCTTTAATTATTTAATGAATTGCTGGGCATTTTAAAAATTTGTTTCTTGGTTCATTGTGTTTCTTTTCAGATGCACTGCTTGCCCATGTCCTGTGTACCTCTTTCTGTTTGGTTATTTTAATTTGTTTTTCTTATGGTTGCCTTAGCTCTTTGGACATTAATAAATTGGCTTCTTGTCCTCTGATTTGTACTGTAAATATTTGTCCCTGTTCGTCCCTTGTGTTTTGACCTCAATGTGTCCCTTGTTTCCTTTTTCTCACCCTAAAGTTTAGTTTTTCTGTGCTGGATTAATCAATCTTATTCTAAATGGCTTCCGGATCTTGTGTCCCGTTTTGAAAGGTGGTTTCCAATGCCAAGGTTATAAATCTATTTACCCACAATTTCATGCATAACTTTCATTGTTTCATTTTTTTTTTTAACGTTGAAATCCTTGCTCCATCTTCAATGTATTTTGGTGTAAATAGTTAGGTGGGAATCAGCTTTATCTTTTTTTTCCCCAAAAGGTTAGCTAGTTATCCCAATACCATTTATAGGATAATCCTCCTTTCAGACACATTCTTTAAATAAATCCTCTTTCAAGGGGGTCACAGAAGCCTTTGAGAATCTGACGGGAGCTATGACCCTTCTCCTTAGGAAAAGAAAATGTACATATGATACACACTAAATTTCACAAACAATTTCCGCGGAGCCCATGGACCTTTCAAAGCACATTCACTGACTCCCGAGGGGTCTGTAATTACTTAAAATCCCTTACTTTAGATGGAAGAAACAGTGCTTAGGTGGTGAAGGCCCCTTGGCTGAACCTCAGGGCTGTGAGACAACCCAGGATGCCACCAGCCCATGTACTTGGAATTCAGAACATTTCATGTTCTCTTCTTCTGGCTCAGAGCATCCATCAGATGCCATAAAAGCCTCCCTCCTGAGCCCACGGTGGAGACAAGTAGAGGCTTCATGTGACTCAGTTTCCCTTGATTTGACTTAAAGGCTCAACCCATTTCAGACTCTTTTTTTTTTTACCCCAAATCTGCCTACCCTTCCCAGGGCCTGCTCTGTGGGGTCATGCATGTCCTTTCTCACATACGCTCACCCTTAATTCTCCCCCACCATCACTAGCAAGCCCATGTGATTCCTCTGTTGACCAGAAGCGGTCACTGCTTCCATGTGCCCCTAAACTTCCTGGGCAAAGGGACTTGCCTCCAGCTCCACTCCATCCGAGCAGCAGAGAATCTACTCTTCCACACCCCACCAACTGCCGTGTTACCTCCAGAGAGACTCGGCTCTGAATTTCGTTGAGCAAGGATGGCCGAGGGGCTCCATGCCAACAATGTTCTCATCTTACCAAACCATTGCCCTTTACTAGGTTGTGGTCACGGTCTGCGGATGGAGCTTGGCCATTCTCATGGCTATTAAAAAGCATGTTTAAATAATATTATGTGATCATCTTTTATGCCCTCAAGATTGCCGCTTAGAACAGGCAGGGGAAATGAGGCCAGCTTGTCCTCTCTCCAACACCTTCATCATTCCAAGGGACGCCCAAAATGCCCAAAATCCAAGAAGGATTGAAACCAGCTTCTTTTCCTCTGCTGGAGGGACAGGCCTGGGTGAAGGTGTGTAAATAAACGGAATAATGTCAACAATCCCAACGCCGGTGCCTGTGGCAGGCATAACTAATGGAGCCCCTATCATTTTCCCTCGAGTCCAAATGCAGCCTCACATCCTTTTCAACAAGCACTCCCCGAGTCACCACCAGTGTATTCATGCTAGAATCTGATATGAAACTATTTGCTATCCGAGGTCCAGATTAACCTTTCAGAGGCTGAAAACAATTGTGGAAAAATGGTTTTCAAACCACACTCATCTGGGCATAAAGCACAGGGAAGCACATAATAATCGGTACAAAACACTGTGAACTACTGAGACATTGGATTTAAATATGTAATGCCATGCTAAATCATGTCGGATTTCATGCGAGATTCTGGTATTGATGATAGCATGATGCGTCAGAAGACCAAAAAAATAGGGAAACCAAGCTGAAAAATCGAAGAAATTATACATACAAATGTATTCTATCTACAAATTGAGAAAAAAAATAAAAAAGTCATTATCCTATTTTACCAGTAGAACAAGCCTCTCATTTCAGCCTGCGGTCCCCAAAATTGTTCAGAGCAGAGACCAGAAACCACAGCATCGAGGAAAGAGCGTGGAATTTGAACTCAGGGGGCAGGATTCCGGTCCAAGCCCTGCTAGGAATAATATGAGACCTTGGGCGAGAGGCTTACCATCTCTGTGTCTCAGTTTCCTCATCTGTAAAATGGAGACTATAATGTCTACTTTGATTGGCTATTGTGAAACTTAAGAGCAGCAACATACACAGAAGTGCTGTCTGAGTCCTGAGTTGCTGCTTCCTGGCTGAGATGGGGACACAGCCCTGAGCTGAAGCAGAGAAGACGGGTGACCTCCTAGTGCAAATGAGAGATCCCTGGGGGCATGCGGCCAAGGCTGATTGGAGCACCGGCCCCTGTCCTCACTTTCTCGGTGGAAGCCAGGAACACAGTCCTGCACACCCCTCAGGGACAGGGTGGGTCTGCTCAGAAAGGGTCCCATCCATCTCCTTAACCTCAACATCTTTGCAAGTCTTCTCCTTCTTCTCCTTCCTTTACATCAACAGAACAAGCAGGCGTGGGGACCACGAGGAGGTGAGGACCCAAGAGAATCTCAGATGCCTGGAAAATAGAAAGAGAAACCTTTCTGGAGGAGTAGAGGGAGCCTGTGGACCACCGTTCACACGTGTCGCACATGGCTCACATTCCAGCCTCCCTTACGGCTAGCTTGAGCTCATGCATCATCTGTGACCAGTGGGACTTGAGGGAAAACTTTGGGGGCTTCTGAAAAAGGTTTTACTCCCTAATCTAATGACATGGAGGAGTAGAAACTGTGGTTGGTTATGGCTGGGTGTGAGGTCAAGAGGTTCAGAGCTACGGCAGCCACTTTGCAACCATGAGGGCACAAAGGGTCACGCTGAGAGGGGCAGAGCACAAAGATGGAAGAAACCTGGGCCTGTGATCACATGGCTGTATCACGACACAACTCTGGAACCACTTTGCCTGCAGACTGTATGTTAAGTGAAAAAAATAAATAACTGGCTTTTAGGTCACATACAGTTGGGTCTTCTGTGACGCTGTTGCCAGTATCTCTGCTGATATGTTAATGAGGTAGGACTGGTCTGGGCAAGTGGACTATTTGGTGGTGGTGGTAGTGGTTCACCACTGTGTCCCCAGGACCCTGCAGAATGCCTGACGTGTAGTAGGCGTTCGCTAAATACTTGTTGAATGAATCAGTAAAGATCGGAGGGACCCATGCCATGTGAGTGAATGCCCGCCGTCACCTCACCCTTTTCTCCTCCCCTCTCCTGGCAGCTCTGAGAAACTGCATCTCCCTGTGGGAGGACCAGGTCAGGGACTGCCAGGGCATCTTCGGGGGCGCGCACAGGAAGGCCAGGCTGCTTCACACATACAGGTGACTCATAAAGACAGCTTTTTACCCCCTTCAAATGGTGACGTTCCTGTAATAAAGAATTTAATAACCCGCGGTGCCGATGTGGGGAGAAAACTCATTTGTTTAACAGGCAGCTGTTTGGCTTTGTCATGTTCATTTAGTTTTTAATGACACACAGTTGTGCCAATATTGATTTTAGCTTATAGGGACTCAAAAATTTACTGTCTAGATGGATTCAGGATGTAACGATTTTTTTTTTATCTCACCTGCTCTGAAGACACTCGCCGCTGCCCCTCACCCACCCCGCCCTGGCCTGGGAGGGGCCTGGCGGGCTAGGGGCGGAGGTGCTGGTCCAGAATCGATACCCTCCTTGTCTCATCCGGGATGCCCTGCCTTTTCCACGTTCTGCCAGCCTCACCTTTCGCCCTCATCAGACAGGAGCGAGGCTGCTGCTGGGGGCGGCGATGTGTTTTTCATCTTGGAAAGCAGAGGCAGGACTGTGTCAGGAAATGGGAGTTCGTTTTCCAGGCACACACTCGGCACGGAGGCGCATGTGCGCACATGAGCACGTGTGTGTCAGCCCACTCACACTCAAGCCCAAAGCGTGCATTCCAAATAGGGACGGGGCCCTGCCGGTTATTCCGCAAGTAACTTCAAATGTCATTCGGAGCCACCGGGCTGGGGCACCTCTCTTTAAACAGTACTTGGGATTGTGTTTTTGCTTTTCTCTGTCACCGGGGACAGTATCAAAATAGCAAAAGGGATCACGGCAAGGAGCCAAACCTACTCTGTGTTTTCCGAACGGTCCATTTAAGCCTAAAGACATACAGCAGACCCTCGGTATTTGTGGGTTTGACACTTGTCACCTCAATTGTGTGTAGCTTCAGCTTCCCAAGAACAGCAACAAGGAAGAGGCTGGAAAAACAACGGTCAATGTTTATTCGCACAGACTGTGCGCCAGGCACCTAGCAGATTGCCATTGACAGGAATTATCTTGTTTAATCTCCAGGTCGCCCCTTTAAGGTCGGGAGGTAGGTGTTTTTACCTCCGTTTTAGAGGAAATGGCTGCTTACAGAGGTCGAGTGCAGGGACCAAGGTCACAGAGAGTAAACGACGTCAAAGCCGGGTGCCCTGCGGCTCTCTGCATTCTCAGTGGTACTGAGTTTGAGTCTTCACGCAGTGCTGTTTACAGCGCTGTGAACCAGTCTTCGCCTGGTGCGTGAGCCTCCCTGGCCAGGCAGCGGCTGCACCTTGGGGTGAGTGAGTGGGCGGGCAGGGTCACGGCCAGCCCACGGCCACCCACACACGCAGCATTGGCTTCTCTGCCCTGGCTTCTCACAGCCAGACTCTCCCCCAGGGAGCTCCGGCACATTTGCTCGGTGGCTGCCTTCCCTAACCCTTGTGTTGCCCTAAAAATAAGGCAGGCATTAGGGAGAGAAGAGACAGCTCTGTATATAGCACATTATGATAATGAATCATATTAAATATAATTTCATGTCGTTGGCCTATCTAATCTATTTATGTAAGTTTTAGCGAATGCTTTATTCATGAAGGGAAAGTCATTGAGAATTGATTCTTAGATTCACAGAATTTGAAAGGACCTATAAATCATGCATACAAGGCCTGTCCCCAGAGAGGTGAAGTGACCTACCCAAGGTAGTGCGATTAAATTAGAAGTGGTGGCCTTTTCTAGGAAAGGTGGGCTTCGGGCCCCTTAACAGGAAAGCGACCGAGTGAGAACTTGGGTCCTGCTGGATAATTGGGATTTGCACACACATCACTTCAACGGAGGGCTCTCACTGTGTTCATTCACCAGCCCGGGCGCTGCCCACAGATGCTGCTTCCAGGCTCGGCTGTGGCCGGATTCCCATCACGCCCCTTCTGAAGGTCCAAACCCTTAGCGCGGCACCCAAGGGTTGCCCTGAGGCTCTGGACACTGTGCTCCTCTCTGGCTTCCCCTGCTCCCCAGGCTGCAGCATCACTGGCCTTCTTTCAGTATCGCCTTCCTTTGCTTGGGACTTTGCTCGGGCCAGAACACTCCTCCTCTCATCCCCCATGAAATCCCTCCTTCCTTTAGCTCTCAGTCAATCAGCCCTTCCTCTGGCAGAGTCCCTGCTCTCACCGGGCCAATGCACCCTCAGAGTTTTTCAATGTAGCACTGACCTCAAGCATAATTTCATGTCAGTTTGGAAGAGACTTTAATATCTGTGTCTCCTACTGGACTGTAAATTCCACAAGAGCATGTCCCAGTCACCGACTGCTATGTAACAAATTACCCGCCGATTCAGTGGTTTAAAACAACCATTGCGTTTTGCTCATGATTTTGTGGGTCAGGAATTTGGAGAAAGATCAGCCATGCAGCTCCCATTTGGATCTCTTATGCAGTTGCAGTCATATTTCGGCCAGGGCTGTGGTCATCTGAAGGCTCAACTGGGCTAGACATCCAAGATGGCGGGTGCATTCACACACCTTGCACTTGATAGCTGCTGGAAGCTCAGGTGAGCTACTGACCGGAGTATCTTCACCTGGCCTCCCTAGCATGGCAGTCTCAGGGAACCGAACATACAGCCCCCAAAGAGGTGTATGGCTTTTCCTGATCCAGCCTTGGAAGCCACTCAGTGTCACGTGACTTCAGCTGCACTCTACCAGTTACAAGCGAGTCACCGAGACCAGCTCGGATTCAAGGAGAGCGGCGTGGACCCCACCTCTTGATGTGGGAGTGGCAAGATGACACAGCAGGAGAGCTTATGGGATGGGATATATTTTTGCAGCCATCTTTGATAAATGCAGTCTGCCACACAGCCAGAACAATGCCATTTCCCCTCTTCCATGGAATCCCTAGTACCAAGCACAAGAATTAAAAAATGATTTGATAAATAAGTGGATAGACAGATGGATGAATAAATATATATAGTGCTATGGTCTGAAAGTTTGTGTCCCTCCAGAATTCACATACTGCAAATCTAATGCCCAAGGTGATGGTGTTAGGGGGTGGGCCCTTTGGGAGGTGATTAGGTCATGAGGGCAGAACCCTCATGAATGGGATTAATGCCCTGATAAAAGAGGGTCCAGAGAGATCCCTGGCCTTTTCTACCAGGTGAAAATGCAATAAGTCTGCAACCTGGGAGAGGGCCCTCACCTGACCATGCTGGCAGCCTGACCTTGGGCTTCCAGCCTCCAGAACTGTAAGAAATGTTTCTGTTTAAGTCGTTCAGTGTGTGGTATTTTGTTATAGCAGCCCAAATGGACTGACATATAGATACATGAAATAAGGAAGGAAGGAAGGAAGGAAGGGAGACTCCAAAAGTGTAGTTAAGGAAGTTGGTCTACTTGAACACAAGAGCGTAGAGAGGCCTGGGGCTCTGAAGGAGCGCTAACTCTTTGGCAGTCTACTTCCCATGTTCTTGTTTAAAAGGAGGCTCTTCTGCAGCCCCTCCTGACACATCCAGGGATGACTCCTTGTCAGCTGGGGGTTTGAACCCAGAAAGGTAAACTCATTTCAATATCATTCAGTGCAAAATAAAACGAGGACAACAGATATACTGTTTAAAAAAAAAAACAAACACCCAACAACAACAAGAACCCAAACAGTCTGCTAGTGCCTTTCAAGGCCCAGAAGAAATATAATTTAATTATCTAAGTGTCCTGATTTTGCACCTGTCACCGTTGAGAGGCAATGATATTTGATGCTGTGTCACACAGCCAGGCGCTTGGAGCCGAGACAGCGTCTGTGTTCCTAAGGCCAGCGGTTCAATAACGTGGGCTTCTTTGATTTACTCACCTTGGTGCGTGGCAGGTTAATAAAACCTCAGTCAACTTGGTAAATCGCCCACCCTGGCCCTCAGGACGCTCTGGAGCTCACGCAGACATCCGGGAGGTCAGCCGGGGGTCAGGCAGTGTCTCTCCTTGAAGGGCAGTGAGCCTCTCCCGGCTCTGCTTCATTGTCCCCAGCACCCCCCCCGGGCTCCCGGGCATCGTGAGCTCCTGTGTGGCCCCCGGGGACAGGTTCTGACCAGTGCGCTGCCCGGCCAGTCCTCTCTGGCTAGCAGGACAACAGGACTCCACCGAGCCTGCTTGTCCCATGGGTCGGGAGCCCCATGGCCCTGGCTCAAGCAGGCCTGACCTCCACTATCAGCACCCTCCAGGGCCCCCGAGTCCACTCTCCCCGCCAGAGCACAAAGTGATAATGGACAGAAAGTTATATTGACAGACCCTTATCGAATATAACTACCCACCAGGAACCTTCCTGAATCCATTAACCAGAGTGGAACTCAGCTGTGAGTCTGTGGGACCTCCAACGTTCAGGAAGATGCCCTGTCGACAGTCAAGTCTTTAAAAAGGGCCCCAGTCTGGGGGCTTCCCTGGTGGCGCAGTGGTTGAGAGTCTGCCTGCCGATGCAGGGGACGCGGGTTCGTGCCCCGGTCCGGGAGGATCCCACGTGCCGCGGAGCGGCGGGGCCCGTGAGCCGTGGCCGCCGAGCCTGCGCGTCCGGAGCCTGTGCTCCGCAACGGGGGAGGCCACAGCGGCGGGAGGCCCGTGTAAAGCAAAAAAAAAAAAAAAAAAATGGGGGGCCCCAGTCTGGAAAAGGGAATGTAAAATCACACGTCCCCCTTTCTCATATACGTTTTACCTACTTTAATAGATGTTATGTAATAAATAGATCTTATCTGCTGATTATTAATATTATTAGGTACTTAAACTATTATGTCATCCCTACTATATAATCTTATGAGGGGCCTAGCGTCATCTTTCACAGATAGACGAAGATACTGAGGGTCAGAGAAGTTAAATGACAAACTGCAGGTACCACAGGTGGTGAATGGCCGGAATGAGACGGAAGCCCACGCCTGTGATTCAGAAGCTAGGTCTCCTCTCTCTTTGCACGGTGGTTGGTGAAATGGAGGTCACACCTCATGCCCGCTCGGTCTGGCACAACAAAGTACCGCAGACTGGGGGGCTTGAACAACACAAATTCACTGTCTCACGATTCTGGAGGCCAGAAGTCTAAGATCAAGGTGTCGGCAGGGTTGGTTCCTTCGGAGGCTTCTCTCCCTGGCCCTTAGATGCTGTCTTCCTTGCTGGGCCCTCACGTGGTCCTCCCTCTGTGCACTCACATCCCTGGAGCCTCTCCTTGCGTCCAAATTTCCTCTTCTGGTAAAGACATCTCTCGGATTGGATTAGGGCCCACCCTAAAGGCCTCATTTTAACTCAGTCCCCTCTACAAAGGTCCTATCTCTAAATACAGTCACATTCTGAGGACCTGGGAGTCAGGGCCTCAACATGTGAATTTGCAGGACACGATTCAGCCCATAACACCTACAAACTGGGGAGTGGCTAAGCCCTGGGAACAGAAACAAGAGGGGAAACAAAGAAGCGTGGGATTGTTTTTCATCTTTCCAGAAGTCAGAGTAAAAATGAGGAGGGCAGGAAAAACAGTGGTCATGCCAGGGGAGAGGAGCATGTCTCGGGGTCCCCAAGACTGGGGTGGTGTCCAGGACGATTTGGCTGGGACAACTAAGCGAGCAGTACCTGCTCAGGAAAACAGGGAAGAGATTCAGGAGGAAAGAGCCAGAACCAACACGAAGACAGCCCTGGGGCTTCGAGGGCCAAGGGATGGGGGCCTCCTGCTGCTGGCCTTACCCCACCCCAGGCCTGGACCCCCAGGCCGGTGAGACCCACAGGCATATGCCTGCCATACTGTCCACGAATGACATCTGCGGGCTTCCACCTCCACGGGCTCCGCAGATGAAGCTTGGCTCGTGGGGAGCTCAGGTTATCACACCTTCTCATCACGTGGGCAGAGGGTGCTGGCAAGTGGGGAACCCGGGCTGTTTAGGGGGGTCTACTTCTCAGCTTCCGGGCAGGGGCAGAATGTTTAGTAAACGTGTTATGCATCCAAAAAAGTGGGCCTGGCCCCTCCCCAGCAAGGGGAATGCAGCTCCAAGACAGCAGCTGGTTACAAGCCCTCCCGTCTGGGCAGGGCGCAGCAAAGGGGGAGAAAAACCAACCGAGAAACAAAGGAAACAGGTCGCACATCTTCAGAAGCCACAAGGAGGTCACCGGCTCTGAAGCCGATTTCTCCCTGGGTCCCACAGGACGCTGGGGAGCCCCCGGCAGCCCTGTCCCCTTTGGTTCCGGTCGCCGCCGAGTCTTTCCACGCCGTGGGTTGGAAGCAAAGGGCATGTGGAAATCAAGAAATCAATTTCCAACCTTGGGGACTTCCTAGGAGACCTTCCTTCTCCCCAGCAAGTGCGAGCGCAAAGGAGATAGGGGGTGCTGAGCCCTCGGCAAGACCTTGGCCCAGGGAAGAGGCCGGTGGGTTTGACAATCAGCTCCTCTTACCTGCAAATACCCAAGATCCTCAGGATCCACGGTCCCTCAACCCCAGGATGGGGGGGTGTGCATGTGCGTGCGTGTGTGTGTGTGCGTGTGAGACTGTGTGTGCGTGATGTATGTGTGACCTGTGTTCGTGTATGTGTCTCTGTGTGCATATGCACTGTGACTGTGTATACGTATGTACGATTGTGTGTGTGCCTATGTACGCATGTGTGCATACAGGTATTTGTGATCGTGTGTGCACGTGTGGCTGTGTGTGCAGGTACTGGTGATTCTGTGTATGGTTGTATGTGCATATGTGATCGTGTGTGCATGCCTGTGTGGCTGTGTGCATGTGTGTGATTGTATGTTCATGTACGTGTGTGAGTGGCTGTAGGTAGGGGCGGGTGATGGGGCGGATGGGGGTCAGGCTGGTGAATCCTGAGATTCGCAGCTCCCCCAGAGCATGGCAGGCAGGGCTTCGGGCCTGGGTGCACACACCCTGACCATGGAAACCTACGGCTTGAGCTCCAGAGCCAGTGGGACGTTGTCTCAGGGCAGGTCTCTGACAGCACAGCCTGTGAGGGGGATTCTTGTGAAATGACTCGTGAAGACAGTGATCTCAGGAGGCGTGTGTGAAAGGCGGCGATGGAAGTGGGATGGGGGGTGGAGAGGCAAAGACAGTCAGCGGGGTGCGGGGGTCCTAGCCCCAGCTGATCCCGTGGGGAGCTCTGGCATGTGAATTGCACCACAGAGAGCGGCTCTGGGCTGCCCTGAAGGGGGTCTAGGGGAGAACAAGACGCCAGAGAGGCTCAGGTGTGAGCCCTTCACATCAAGCACCCGCACCTGGTGGCACCGCCTGATGAGGAGACCCAGGTGCAAAGCCCAGGGCATCGGCGAGAGACGCTCTCGGGCTCCCGGCTGCAGGAGGCTGTCCGAGCAGCCTCCGGCTGCAGCACCAGGTCCCTGGAGCAGCTGGAGAACGACAGGGGGAGTCTTCACGCTCTGGGGCTCAGCTTCCCCCAGCAGCCAGCCCCCTCCTTCTAGAGGGCTCTCCCCCAGCCCAGACCTGCTCTTGGAGCCACGCATAATCACAGACTTAGATTATGTGACTCCAGACTTCACTCTCACTCCACCCAGACCATCCCTCCCGGAGGCCGGGCTCAGAGGCTGGCTGGGGGTCCCGCAGGTGATCAGCCGGAGGGAGAGGTGAGGGGTCGTGCTGTGGACGCTGCTGTGGAGCCTCTCTCTTCACACAGGGACAGAGCAGCTGCCGCAGGTCGGGGTTTCCTATCTGCTGGCCCCTCAGCCACAGGGGGCCCCGTCCGCTGGGCGCCAGGGACCAGGCACGTCCAGGCTCCACGCAGAGGGCGCCCTCCTGCACATCCACCTCCGGAAACAGAGACAGGAGGAGCCCCGTCCGGCTCTGCCCGCCCCATTACCACGATCATCACTAGTATTTATTGTTATCTGCTCCGTGCTGACAGCGCGGCCGGCACCATACCAGGCGCACAGAGGACAAAGTCCCACCCCTAGGGGTTTACCGTCCAGCCAGGCAAACTGGCAGCTCTGGCAGCAAACGCTTGTGAGACCCACGTGAAATCTTCCAGGTGGGCCTGCGGTGTTCTTTCCACAAACTCCGCGGGGAGAGGGAAGAGAAATGCCACCCCAACACCCAGCTCTCTCTGCGCCATCTCGAACCCGGAGCAAGAGCGAGCAGGTGAGTGTCACTCCCAACGACAGGTGGGGAAGTGGGGTCACCGGAGGTGAAAGAATGTAATAACCGGCTGTGGCCCTCGAAGGACAGTCCTGTACAGGACGATCATCCGCCAAGGACAGAACAAGGCAAGAAGCTACGGGAGGAGGGGACGCAGGCCAGGCCCAAGGGAGGACTTCCAGTGGGCTTGGAATCACACAGAAAGGGCTGCCAATCCTACCACCCACTGCTCACCAGCCGGGTAAGAACTGCATCTCCATTTTCGTTTTCCATGTTGGAATGAGGGTAAACTCTAGGGTGAACAGACAATGAACGGATTATCGAGATCGTAATGCGCGATAGAGTAAGAGTCTGTGTTTCCAGACACTATGGCCACCCCGTACCCCCTACTTCCCAGGCTTGTCGAAGGGGGGAAATCAGACAATCACTCGTATGGACTGCTCCTCCAGTGTCAGATGCTGTTCTGATGGCTCTCTGTGGGTGAGGGCCTTTGCTTCTCACGAGAAGCCTAGGAGGCAGGGGCTATTTTGTCCTTAGGGATGGATGAGGAAACTGAAGCAGAAAGATGCTGAGTCATTCAACCAGGATGACGCAGCTCGTAAGCGGGGGAGGGAGGGCTGAGCGAAGGCAGTGAGGTTTCAGGACGTAGCCTATCGATCCTTGTGTTGGGACTGAACGAGGCCACCTCTATAGGGGCATAACCAGTGCCCCCCACACTGTGACATGCTGGTGCGGGCTGTCCTGGAACCCCAGGACAGATGGACTGGGGATGCTGTGATCCAGGGGGCTCCTGGCCCTCGGGGTCTCTGGCCCGCCTAAAATCACTGGATATGATCTCTTGTGCAGCTGATTGAAGAGCAGGTGTTGGGACAGTGTTACTTCTCAGTCGACTTTCGGTCCTGTGTGTGTGTGTGTGTGTGTGTGTGTGGTTTTGGACATATCGGGTTTTTTTGTTTTTGGGGTTTTTTTTTTTTGCTATACGCGGGCCTCTCACCGCTGTGGCCTCTCCCGTTGCGGAGCACGGGCTCCGGACGCGCAGGCCCGGCGGCCACGGCTCACGGGCCCAGCCGCTCCATGGCACGTGGGATCTTCCCGGACCGGGGCACGAACCCGTGTCCCCTGCATCGGCAGGCGGACTCCCAACCACTGCGCCACCAGGGCAGCCCGGACATATCGTGTTTACCACGGTGGAGGGTGAGCTAAGCCTGGAAGCAACCAGACTCTATGTGATGGTGTCCCGGCTTATGCTTCCCAACCGTTTTTACCACGGTGGAGGGTGAGCTAAGCCTGGAAGCAACCAGACTCTATGTGATGGTGTCCCGGCTTATGCTTCCCAACCGTTGGTGAGATGAAGCTGGGCCCCAGCCAAGGTGAGGAGACAGGTCAGCACAGGACCCAGAGGCGCGTTGCACTCCTGGCCCTTTGTATCCCCCGGTTTCACAAAGTACAAAAATAGGCAAGCTCGAGACAGCTCAGACGCCTGGCTCAGACAGTCTCAGCCAAGACAGAGAAGGGGAGGGAGAGAGGTGGAACACGAGGAGAAGGAGAAAGAAAGGAAAATCCACCACTTAAGGTCAAAGCAGTGAGAATAACACGAAAACACTGCCAACGGAGCGGAAGCAAGAGGCCTTCGAGGTTGGAAATGTGACAACAGAACTGTTGTTGCCTCTGGGCTGGTGTCACGGCCATAGTCACCCTGAAGACTGGGATGCTAGCTAGAGGGCTTGGTGTGGGAGGCTGGCTGGGCTCGGGGTCTCAGATGGAAGGTGCCAGGGTCCTCCTAAGGAGGAGGGGTGGGCTACTGGCCATCGTGGCCTCAGGACCACGGAGGATGCTGGCACACTGGGGCCCCTCGATTCTTGAAGGCTGATGGCATAGTGGTCTGATGGACGGCGTTGATGGGATGGCATACGAATGTATGCAAACGAGGCCTCAGAGAACCTGCGCTGCTTTTCTTTATTTGTTTATTTAGTTGAGACAGAAGAAATATCTGCTCATTGTAAATGAATCAGAAAAGAGGGATACGCACAAAGAAGGAAATCAAAATCCCTTCTTAGCCCACCACTCAGAAAAAAACAAAAACCACTGCTAACATTTTGGTGTATATTCTTTCAGACAGTTTTCTGTCCATACAAATATAGTTGAGGGTTTTTTCCTCACTAAAATAGGTTCTTATTTTACATACTGTTTTGAAACCTGCTTTTTTGCATTGAAAATATAAATGTGCTCATGGCATTGTAATTCAAGAAACCCCTATTGCTGGAAATACAGTTTGTGTTCGGCTCCATGACCCAATGGCAGAAGACGGGCGGAGCGTTCCGAGATGGAGGGGAACCCTGTCCTTTAGGAAACTGGGTGTGTGGCAGGGATTGGGGTGCACAGAAGCTCAGACTATAGGGTTGTGGAAATAGAATTATTTTTAGTCTCTTGGGGGCTCAGGGAAAAATGTGCTGCCCCAAAATCAGGCCTGAAGACCAGAAGCAAGTAACCCAGAACCCCTTTTTGCCACCCTTGCAAATAACTCTGTGGGAGTCCCAGCCATCTGGAGGTGTTGGTTGGGCAGCTTCCCAGGGACAAGGAGAAAGGGGACATGGGCCAGTAATTCACCCATCTCCTCTCTTAGCATCAAGAATTTGGCAACCGCAGCACGTAGAGCCCTCCGTCAGCGCTAAGGAAGGACAAACAGAAGTATTCGGATGGTAAGCACACTGAAGGGACAGAGAACATACCCATTGTGACATGAGGACAAGAAGTATCCACATGAACTGTGTCCAAGTCGAAAGGGGCAGATAAAAGTGTTGTCCCATGAACTTTAGCTGAGCACCTACCATGTACAAAACCCCTCTGCATATAGTATCTCACTTAATCCCCGGAGCACAGCTGTGAGGCAGCTGCCCTTCTGCAGATGGGGACCCCGAGGACCAGAGAGAGGGAGTAACTTGCCCAGAGTCACACAGCTCACTCGAGGGCAGAGCTCATTGTGAAGTCGGCTCCTCTGGGACCCCTGAGGGGCCCCGTAGGAAGGAATGTACAATCTACGAAGGGTGGGATGCAGGAGAAGAGGCTGCTGGGAGGGGGCAACTTGGGAGACCTGCTTTGCGAAAAGGAAGAGCCACAGACGGTGAGAGAGAGATACTGAGTTTGGAAGGAGCAGAGGGCAAGGCTGTCCCGGGAGCCCCAAAGGGCAGGTCAGGGTGGGATCGGAAGGAAGTGAGAGGGAGCTGTGGTCCCCTGCCCTCTCCGGAGGGATCCAGGAATCAGCATTCAGAGCAAAGGCCGAGAGCGAACCGCCTTCCAGAGGCTGTCCCACCCCCACCCCCAATTACAGCTCAGGGCCCCAGGTGATGGCTACTTTGGGCAAGATTTATTAGGCTTCTCCCTTGGCTTCATTTGTTTTGCTCCATATTTGCTGGTGGCTCTGGCCCGGCATTGATGGCCTGTTTGGGGTCCACGAGCCTCCCGTGTCCTCTCCGTGCCCGGAGGGGGCATCCAGGCTTTGCATGTGCCCACGTGGCAGGCTTGTTAATTATGCCGAGCCGGCAGAGCCGGGGCCCTGGGCAGAGCACAGAGCCGCAGCGAATATTTATCATTAGTGTGAGTTTTTTCCCCACTCATAACCCTGGCGAATGAGAAATTGGAATCCAGAGGACTGGGGCTGTTCATTGAAACATAACACCGAGAAAAGATACGATGTGGGTGGAGCCGCGAAAGGGAAGAGAAATGCCAGTTGGTTTCCTCCCTTGGAGGGGATGGGATGTGCCCAGGGGAAGCCCAGTAAGCATCATGATTCTTTTTTGAATTCTTGAAAATGGGGAATGGATCTGGGAGGCTTCATGGGCTGCAATGGACTCCCCAGGGACGGTGAGGGTGGAGGAGACCAAGCAGGGGTCACGTCAGAAGGACGCGTAAAGGCTGGCTTTGAAGTCAGCTCCTGGTCATCCACTACTACCCCCAAGCCTGTAGAAGGTGAAAGGGAAAAAAGAGAGAATCAGAATGTCGGTGAGGATACGGGGCCATGGCTTCCCTCATATTCACTGCAGTGGTAGATGTTTTCTGGAAAGTGACTGGATAACAGGAATCAAAAAATCGTGGACGTGTGCATTCCCTTCGACCCAGCGATTGTGCTTCTCCAAATGTATCCTCAGGAACTTAAAGACAAGGACGAACAGGGACTTGGGGGTAAAAGTCTCCCAGGTCCTCCCCACGTATAGAGAAAGGTCTGGAGCTGTGCTGTCCTATAAGCTAGGCACTAGCCACGCGGGCTGTTTATATTTAAATTAGCTGTTAGTCACACTTCAGCTGCTCAAGGGCCACACGCGCTGAGTGGCTGCCATCTGGACAACAGGCGTAGACATTCCATCATCCCAGAAAGTTTCATTGGATAGCGCTGGCCCGGAGACCCACCTTCAATCCCATTCTCCGGTTAGAAACCCAGAAGGATATTTTTCAGACTGTGAATGTTGTCACATCATTGCCCTACTGGGAACCCTTCCGTGTCTTCTCGTTGCACTTAGAATGGGGTCCAAAGCCTTCTCACGGGCTCCTCTCTGACCTCACATGAGGCCAATCTCTACCTTGTCAGAGTTCAGCAACACTGATCTCCAACATGTCTGGAACATGCAGACTCTGTACAACCCCAGGGCCTTTACACTGGCCATTCTCTGAAGCCAGAGGCTCCTTCCTTCTTGTCTCAGGCCTGGAAGGGAGAGATGGGTACAAATCCGGGAAACAGGCCCAGGAGCATATAGAGTTGACTAGACCCTGGCAGGTGGGAGTGCGCCTACCCACCACTCCCTCACTATGTCCACTGTAGGGGGGGGGGGTCTCCTTCCGGGGTGGGGGTCATCTTGGCCTTTATTCAACAAAAGGAACGTTCAGACTCTGAACCAACTTTTGGTGTTTTGAGGACAGTGGGTGTAAGAAGAGAGAAGGGTCCAGAACTGGGGCCCCCTCTGCCCAGCAGCACATGTACCGCTTGCTCCTCTGCCTCGTGGAGAATACACAAGTTGACAAACTGGGATTTCAGGGGCATTTTAGCCATGTATCCATGATCGTCACTGCAGGCAGTGCCAATGGATGTCAGTGATGGTTTCTATCAGCCTCTCTGGGCTTCAGGCTCCCTGGCCCCAAAACAAGCTGTGCTTCCTCTGAGCTCCCCGGGGCCCAGCCCCCATCCTGAGCCGTCACTGACCACTCCCAAGCCTGTCTCCCCCGCCAAGAAAAGGCAAGCCCCTCAAGAACAAGGCCCTATCTCACTCATCTTTACGGTCCCAGGCCCAGCGGAAGGTGTGACACCCAATAAACGCTTGTTACATGAAGGCCTAGCAATTTAGCTTCACAAATCAGGCCGTGAGGTCCGGTCTCACCCGTCTGAATGAGGCAGTCCTGAGCAAAGCTGTAAGGAGTTTACAGCTGGAATGCTAAACTGAGTTGAGGTGTTCCTAATGATCTTCATGGCTATTTTTATTTGTACTTAACTAATTAATCTGATTTGAATGTGCTCTACCAATGGAGGCTCCTCCTCCCATTATCGTCATTTCATAATAGCTCTGATGAATCAAGTCTTACAGGATAACAGCAAGCGGCTCTGCTCAGCTTGTGTATTATTGTCATTGACTGTTTGTAGGCAAGTTTCCAGGTTCTGCTACAGAAACCTAGGATTTTCCTTTTACTGAAGTATAGTTGATTTACAATATTGTGTTAGTTTCAGGTGTACAGCAAAGTGATTCAGTTTTATATATATATATATTCAATTATATATATATACACAATACACACTATATATATGTATATATATATTCTTTTTCAGATTCTTTTCCCATATAGGTTATTACAAAATATTGAGTATAGTTCCCTGTGCTATATAGTAAGTCCTTGTTGTTTATCTATTTTATATATGGCAGTATATATATGTTACTCCCAAATTCCTAATTTATACCTACCCCCTACCTTTCCTCTTTGGTAACCATAACTTTGTTTTCTATGTCTGTGAGTCTGTTTCTGTTTTGTAAATAAGTTCACTTGTATCATTTTTTTAGATTCCACAAATGAGCAATATCATCTATTTGTCTTTCTCTGACTTACTTCCCTCAGTATGATCATCTCTAGGTCCATCCATGTCACTGCAAATGGCATTATTTTGTTCTTTTTTTATGGCTGAGTAATATTCCATTGTACATATGTACCACATCTTCTTTATCCATTCCTCTGTTGATGGACATTTAGGTTGCTTTCATGTCCTGGCTATTGGGAATGGTGCTGCAATGAACATTGGGGTGCATGTGTCTTTTCAAATTATGGTTTTCTCTGGATATATGCCCAGGAGTGGGATTGCAGGATCATATGGTAGCTCTATTTTCAGTTTTTTGAGGAAGCTCCATACTGTTCTCCATAGCACAGACACCTAGGATTGACACGAATGTCTGTTAATAGCCATTAGACTACCCTAAAGGAAGGCTGATATTCAAATTCCAATGTCTGGAACTTTATTGAAAAGTCACTCTCCAGGGGGTAAAATGAAGACAAGGTCTATGCAGGGGATCCTGAGATAAACTATGTAAGTTCTTCCTGGGGTCTCTCTCCCATCTCCTTTATTCCTCCTTCTCTCCACTCAGGATGAGGGAAAGCCCCCTCACCAATGCTGGGGACACTGGCATCCTTGCTAGTGGATCTCCCTGCCCCCGGTCCTCCTCCTGAAAGGCATCATACACGGCACAGCCAGATTCACATTCCCACGTCCCAGCTCCACTTGGGTCTCCAATCCTCTCTTCATCCTACCTTCCAGCCCCTGCCCACCTCCAGCCAAATCCCCTCCCCAGCCAAACTCTCCTTCCAGGTGTCAGCCCCATGCTGGACACCAGACATAGTAAACACACAGACCAGCCAAGCCCCAAAGGGAGCGCACAGTCTCCGGAGAAGACACACGTATAAAGAAGAGAGCACAGTTAGACCAGCACTGATGGCGGTGGGCACGGGGTGCACAGGCTTTACCTCTTTCCGATAAGGTGGCTTTGCAGCAGCCTCACTTAGCATAGTGCCTCCTCCTCCTATTTCATTGGACATTAGCTGGGGCCTCCATGAACCTTGGGGACCTGGGAAAACTTAACCTGAGCCCTCAGTTTCTCTATCCTTGTGATTCAAAAAGCCCAGCCCATGATTGCTGTGCTGGGCTCCTGCCCCTCCCAGGCAGCCTGTCTGATTCCCATTAGATCAGACAAGGAATCTCCGTGAAAAAACATCCACCTGCACCAAGGATTCTGTGGGCAGAGGAGATTGCTAGGGATTTGGGGAGGCCTGGGGACACCACCTCCCTCTGGTTTACTGGCTCATGTCCCCTCTCTCTGCTTTCTTCTCTCTAGAGCTGTGGCCACTTCCCTTCCTGGACCTCAGCAAATCGGTTCTGCCCATACCCAGAGGCCCAGGTCCCCTCTTGAACCCTCCAGCAGCTCCAATCAGGGCATTCCTCCAAAGAGAAGCACTTCACTACCTAAGAGGAGTTCCAACACGACTAATATACTGATCTTTGAACAGTAAAAAAAAAAAAAAAAAAAAAAAAGGTCTTTAAGAGCTGTCTGGAAGATTTGGTGGCCTTGTGTCCTGCTCTCTTCAGGGGCTGGTTGGCAGGAAACAGGTGTTACCTAGAAGAGTTCCCTGAGGGAGGGGGGGAGGCATGGACACAGGCTCAGGACGTGGAGAGAGAGGCTGGAGGAGCAGCTTCTCCTAGAGCAGGGCAAAGGATGCTGTCACTTCAAGATTGCTCTCCAGATTGGCATGGCAACAGTTATTTGTGTAAATAGCTGACCCATATTTAATTAACTAAAAGAAAACAAAGGGATGGGATGGAGGTGGAGAAGGGGGATAGACTGGGCTGGCTCCTCGCCTAGCATAGCAAGGACTGGTGGGCCTCTGCCCGGGCAGTGGCTGCTGGTGGAAAACAAGACACTCGACATACCAGAGTTCTAAAGCAGGGAGCCCATTCCCTCTAGTGGGAGCAGAGCTTCCTTCAGGAGAGTAAAGGCCAGGCAGGGCGTCAGGCAGTGCAGGGGCTCAAGTAGCGAAAACACCAGCAATGCAATGGCACTGATGATGATTACCACCACCCAGGGCCGGGCACTCTGCCATGCTCCTTCCATGTACCCCTTTATTCAGTCCAGACAAGGACACCGAGGTACGTGCTAGTATTATCCCCATTTTAAAGATGAGAACACTGAGGCTTGGAGGGGTTAAATGACTCGTCCAAGGTCACGTGGCTTGTATGTGGCTGTGGTAGTCTGTACATCAGACTGATATCCTGGAATGGAGATAAGGGTAGGAGGAAGCCAGTTAGCAAAAACCCATAAGCAGTATACGGTATACCAAGTGGTAGCACGTACCATGAATTAAGCACAAAAACTGAAGAAGGAAGCTAGAGGGTGATGTTGTATGAGATGACCAGGGAGAACCTCTCCGATAAAGTAACACTTGAGTAGATATTTGAAAATGAGGAAAGAAGCTGTGTGGATGCCTGGGGCGGAGGTTGGCATAACAGATGCACAGTGAGAAGGTTTGTATGGGATGGGGGGGTGGGGACAAAGGCAGAGAGATATGAGGTGTCAGGGTGGATATCACACGGGGCTGTGTTTCGTAAACGGTCTCCACCACAATCTACTGGAAAAAACATATCTGCATATGCACGTGTGTGTACATACACACACACACAAGCACACACTCAAACAGAAAGTTTCGTGAAGCGACACTTATCTTTCTTATACATATTATGCTCTCTAGTATTTTTTCTTCATTACTCCTCTGTTCCATTTTGTTCTCTTTCATATAATAAAAATGCCGATCATGACCCACTAGATTGATTTCATGACCTATTAATAGATTTCTGTGTACGTGGAGAAGTTTTTGGATTCCACTCCGACATGAGAAGCTGCTGGGGGATTTTTCAACAGAGGAGGGGCATGACCTAACCTATGATTAATTTTTTCGTTTGTTTCATTGTTTATCATTTTTATGGAAAATTATAAACAGACACAAAAGTAGAGAGAATAGAATAAGGTGCCCCATGTATACCTTCGTGCAGCTTCAACAGCTAACATTTTGCCATCTTTCTTTCCTCTATATCTCTGCCCACTTTTTTGCTGAAACATTTTAAAGCAAATCTCAGACATCGTATCATTTTGCCCTTATAGCCATCCACCCATATTTCTAACAAATAACAGTAATAACAGTAATTACCTAATATTTTCCATTACCTAATCCATGATCAGTTTTTCTGGATGGTCTCAAAAATGGGTTTTTAACGGTTGGTTGGTTTGAATCAGGTTCCAGACAAGGTCCAAATATTGCATTTGGTTTTCTTAAGTTCCTCTCCTTCTTCCCCTCTACTCTTTTGCCTCCTATCTCTCTCTGATGTTGGGGTTCAAGGTACATAAAATGAAATGAACACTGATGGGGTTTGACAATAGTACACACCCATGCAATCACCACCCTAAGCAAAATACAGAACATTATTACATCAGCTCAGGAATGGTCTCTTACCAGTCAATCCACACTACCCTCACCCAAAGGCAACTCTTCTTCTGATTTCTATCACCCTGCATCTTCTCTGCCTGTTCTTGAAGGTCTTAATACAAATGGAATCATACAGTGTGTTGTGTCTGGCCTCACTGTTTCAAATAATGTCTCGGAGATTCACCCTGTTGTTGTGTGTCTCAGTAGTTCATTCCTTCTTACTACTGAGTTGTAGCCCATTGTATGCATGTACTATGGTTATAATTTGATTATCTATTCTCCTGTTGATAGACATTTTAGTTGTTTTCATTTGGGGGTTGCTAAAAATAGGCCACTTTGAACATTCTTGTTTGTACCAGTCTCTTTGTGGGCCTGTTTTTATATTTCTCTAGTAAAACTTTGTTGTTGTTTTTAAGACTTTTGCCTCTTCTGAATCTTTTCTATTCTCATGTAAATTGTAGAACAGCTTGTCAATTTCTATTAAGAAGCCTGTTTGGATTTTGACTGGGGTTGTATCGAATGTATAGATCAATTTGGGGAGAATAGCCATCTTAAAAATGTTGACTCTTTTAATCCATAAGTAGGGTATATCTTGCCATTTAGATCTTTAATTCTCTCCATTAGATCTCTAATTTCTCTAAGAAATGGTCTGAGTGTTCAGTGTAGAGGTCTACGTCTTCTGTTAAATTTATTCCTAGATATTTGATTTTTTTCCTGTGCAACGTTAAATGAAATTGTTTAAAAAATTTTATTCTCCAGTTCATCATTGCTAGCCTATAGAAATACAATTGAATTTTGTATATTGGCCTTGCATCCTGCAATCTTGCTAAAATTGCTCACTAACTCTAGGAATTAGTACATAAATTCATTAGAATTTTTATGTTTATAATCATGTCATCTGTGAATAAAGACACTTTTCTTCTTTCTTTCCAATTTTTTTATAACTTTCATTTCATTTTCTTGCCTTTTTACACTGTCCAGGCTTCTAGTACAAAGCAGAATGGAAGTGGTAAGAATGGATATCCTTGCAATCTTTCCAATCTTAGGAGAAAAGCATTAGTGTCTCACCATTAAGTATGATTTAACTTTAGGTTATAGATGGTTATAGATATAACCGTATAACCTATATAGATAGTTTATAGATCATAGATGCCCTTTATTAAATTGAAAATGTTTGCTGTTTTCTATTTTTAGTATGCTGATTTTTAAAAAAAATCATGAATAGGGGTGATATTTTGTCAAGTACTTTTCTTGCATCCATTAAGATGACCTACTGTTTTATCCTTCTTTATTCTATGATCAATTACATTAATTGCTATTGAAATGTTAAATTAACCTTTTCATTCTTGGGGTAAACCCATTTGATCACTGAAATATCCTTTAAAAATATGGCTGGATTAAATTTCATAATATTTTCTAGGGATTTTTATAACTAAATTCATAAGGATATTGATATATATATATACAATATACATTTTTCTCAGCAAGGTTTTTTTCAGCTTTTGGTATCAGGGATATGGTAGCCTCATGAAGGGAGTTGGGGAGTGTTCTCTCTTATCTATATCTTGTAAGAGTGGTATTATTTAAAAGTTCGAGAGAGGTCACCAAGAAAACTCTCTGAAACTGTTGCTTTCCTTGTGAAAAGGGTTTATTTTTTATTTTAATGTCTATAGTTGATATAAGGCTCTTTGGATTTTCTAAGTCTTCTTGTTACAGATTGTGTTTTTCAAATAATTTGTCAACTTCACCCAAAAGTGGTCAAAACTATTGGCGTACAATTTTTATAATATTACCATATCATCCTTTTCATGTCGATGGGATTTGTAGTGATGATGACTCTTTAACTCCAAACATAGGCAATTTGTCTTTTCTCTCTTTTTTGTTTGTCAGTCAGTCTTGCTGGGCTGCATCAATTTTATTAATCTTTTTAAAAGATTGGTTTTTTGCTTGTTGGCCATTCTTATTGATTTTATCTATTGTTTTTCATTTTCTGTATTATGGATTTCTCCTTTTAACTTTAATATTTCCATCCTTGTCGTTTGGGGTTTAATTTTTTTTTCCTACCTTCTTAAAGTGGATTTAAAATTTTTCTTCTTTTCTGTTATGAGCTTTTAAAGCTATAAATTTCCCTTAGAACACTGCATTAGCTTCACTAGGAGCTGCATTAGCTTCATTTCACGACTGCATTAGCTTCACTTCACGACTTTTGATATATTGTGTTTTACATTTAATTAAAAATATTTTCTGATTACTTTTAGGATTTTTTTCTTTGAGCAGTGGTTATTTAGAAATATATTGCTTAATTTCCAACTATTTGCAGATTTTCTAGAATCTTATTGCTATTCATTTCTAATTTAACTCTGCAAAGCTTAGAGAACATACTCTGTGACATTTAAATTTTTTAATCGCTGCAACTTTTTTTTTGATCAGCACATGGTCAGTCTTGATGGATATTCATGTACATTTGGAAAACGTGTGTTTTCTACAGTTATTGAGCGCAGCTGTGATCTGCAAGTGTCAACTATACATTGATTGTAAGTATTGTTCAACTACAAGTTGTTTGACAGTATTTTTCCAACCCTATATGTCTGTTACTGATGTTTTGCCTGTTTATTATGTCAACTGGTGATCCAGGGGCACTAACATATTCAACTATTATTGTGTATTTGTCTATATTATTTCCCTCTTTAGTTCTGTTGATTTTTGCTTCATGTATTTTTAAGTTCTGTTATTACGTACATATAAACGTAAGGCTGTTAGTTCTCCTTGACAAATTCATCCTTTTATCAATATGAAGTGTAATGTGATGAAATGCTTCCTGTACGCCTCATTTTGAATTCTACTTTGTCTGATAAACTCTAGACACATTAAATTTCTTAACGATTGGTATTTGCATTGGGAGAGCTTTTACTACTTTCAACTTGTCCATGGCTTTACATTAAATTGTGTTTCTTATAGACAGCATATAGTCAGATCTTGCCTTTATCCATTCTGACAATCTCTGTCTTTAAATTTCAGAATTCAGTCTGTTTACAGTTTTTTAAATTATCGATATAACTGAATTTAAGTCTGCTTTCAATATTCCTATTTGTCCTGTTATTTGTCATCCTACTCTCCATTCCTTGCTTTCTTTTATTTATTTATTTTTAATTAATTAGTTTATTTATTTTTGGTTGCGTTGGGTCTTTGTTGCTGCGTGCAGGCTTTCTCTAGTTGCAGCGAGCGGGGGCTACTCTTCGTTGCGGTGCACGGGCTTCTCATTGCGGTAGTTTCTCTTGCTGAGGAGCACGGGCTCTAGGCGTGCGAACTTCAGTAGTCGTGGCATGCAGGCTCAGTAGTTGTGGCTTGCGGGCTCTACAGCGCAGGCTCAGTAGCTGTGGTGCATGGGTTTCGTTGCTTTGCGGCACGTGGGATCTTTCTGGACCAGGGCTCGAACCCATGTCCCCTGCATTGGCAGGCGGATTCTTAACCACTGCACCACCAGGGAAGCCCTGTTGCTTTATTTTAGGTGAATTACTTTTCAATGTTTCATTTAATCTCTTCCAAAGTAATACCTCTTTGTGTTAATTTTTAGTAGTTGCTCTAGGTTACAATACACATCTTCAACCTAACATAGTTTACCTTTAAATCATTTTGTATTGCTTTACAATCTATGAAAAAATCTTGCTACTGCATAACGTGCTCTTGCTGTTATATACTTTACTTCTAATAAGGTATAAACCCACATTGTTATAATGTTTGCTTTAGTCAATAGTCTTTTACAGAAATCTTAAAATATTTTTCTCATAAAATGTAAAGATAATCTGCAATTATCCTCGGGTTTACACTTTTTGGCTCTTCATTTCTTCCCACAGATATAGGATATACCATCTGGTATTATGTCCTTTCAGTCTGAAAATTTTCTTTTAGCATTTCTTCTGGTACAGGTCTGCTGGAGATAATTTACTCAGCTTTGTCATCTGAAAATGTTTCTGTTTCCTTTTCATTTTTGAAGAATATTTTCACCAGGCATAAAATTCTACATTGACAGTTTGTTGTTTTTCTTTTTAACACTTTAAAAATATCATTCTGTTGTCTGTTGGCTTTCATTTTTTTTAAATGAGAAGCCACTCAATATTCTAATTGTTGTTCCTTTTAATGATTACATTTTTTTTTAGTTGCTGTCTTTAAAGATTTTCTCATTGTCTTTGTTTTTCAAGAGTTTGACTATCCTCTGGCTGGGTATGCTTTTGTTTTTATTTTTCCTGATTGGAAGTTGTTAAACTTCTTAGATCTGTGGATGTCCTTGATCAATTTTGGAATATCCTTGACTATAACTGTGTAAACATTTCTTCCACTGAATTTTGTTCCTTTCCTTCTGGGACTTTAATAAATACATTAGATCATGCTAATATTGTCCCACAGGGCTCACATAATCTGCTCAGTCTGTTAGTGTAGTTTTCTCTTTCTGCTTAATTAGAGGATTTCTATTGACCTGTCTTCAACTTTACTGAGTCTTTCTTCTGTTATGTCCAGTCTGATGTTATGCCCACTGAGTAAAATTTTTAATTCTGATTCAGTAGGTTTCAGTTTTAGAATAACCATTTGGTTCTATTTTATAGTTTGATGGTGACATTCACTATCTGTTCACATATCTTTTTCGCCTCTTGAACTGGATTCAGTACAATGTTTTAATTGTTATTTTAAAGTCCTTGTTTGCTCATTGCCACATCTGGAATATCTGTGGTTCTGCCTCAGTAACTTTTATCCTCTTGATTGTAGGTCACATTTTCCTGCTTCATCAAGTGTTTTTGTGATTTTTAATTACATTTCAGACACTGTGTATAAAAGAAGAGTAGAGATTAAAGTATGTAGTAATTACTCACTAAAGTGGGAGCCAAGGCAACTTAATCTGTGGTGGAACTGAGTTCAGTCGAGTCTGAACTCCTTTGCATCTTTAGTTACATCTTTGGTTCACCACTGACTTCAAATGTTTTGAGGGTTGGATCAGGGCTTTCCCTGCAGCTTGGGATCTGAATACCAGCAAGCCTTCTGAACCACAGTGGATCTCTCTGTTTCAGAGCCCAGATGTTGAGTATTGGGTCCACTGGGAAGTTCTTTTGCTCTCCAGCTCTAGTCCTGGCTTTCTTGGGCAATCTCTTCCCACCCTGCTTTCCTGCCCATATCCTCTGGCTGGACACTGTCATGCACTTGGTGAAGGCCTGAGGCACACTGAGGGCATCTCTCAGCTCTCCTGACCTGCCTTCAGCCACCTCCATGCTCTTGGGGAAGAACTGGAAGGTGTGCCTGGGCTCTGCAGGATACCATCTGTTGTGTCGGCCTCCACGTGCCTATTAAAAGTAATTAAAGCTTGGTTGTTTCTTTTTACTCCCATCTATGGTGGGTTTGATCTTCCTCCTGCCATGCCGGCAGTATGGCTTTCTTCTACCCTAGGAAGAACTTGTAAATCTCTGGGATCTGTGTCCTCCACTCTTTGATGGGTTTTTAAAGATGCAGTTATGTAGATTATCCAGTTTGTTCTCATTTTTAGGATAGAAGGGTAGAGTTGGGGAGGGGGTGGTCTCTTGCTACTTTTACAACCTAACTGATCACAAAACTTCATTCTAACCAGAAGCAGATGTTCTAATAAATAATGATTAAACAAATGAATAATGTTCCTTCTGCCTGGGCAGCTCCTGTGCTCCTTATCTGTCTGGAAGATGCTCACTCAGTCTTCACCTCTTCCTCCTGGAGGTCTTTCCCAAGTTTCCAGGTAGCCTAGGGCACTTGTTATTCTAGTCTCCTCTGTTCTTTGATCCCGCCCACATTAATGCTCTTTTTCTTACTATATCATAATGGTTTGCAAGCCTGTCTTCTCTGCTGAACTTTGATTCCTTGAGGGCAAGAATCCTGTTAATAAGTTACACACACACACGCACAGATATATATGAATTACTAAACCAATACGTGCTTATTGTAACAATTAACACATGAATTTTCATTCTTTGTGCCCAGGTTCAGGTCCTATTGCCCTGTCTGACACATGGTAAGCACACAATACATATTTGTGGAGTTAATCAATCAATAAATGAATGAATGAACAAACTCCCTGCTCTCTGTTCTGAAGCTGTATCAGCAGAAGATACGGTTACCACCTGCTAACATGTGATCTACTTTCTGCTTGGTTGGGAGGGGGACTGTGTGTGAGGACAAGTATTGATTTGCATATGCAAATTAGTGATTCAGCCTGAGTAGTCTGAGTTTGGGGTGTTTGCTTTAGAGATTAGATTTCTGGCAGCAGAGTCGAGAGTCCAGAGATGGCAATAGGCAAAGGACTTTGGAATCTGCCCAGAGCTGGCCCATGGTTAGTGAAATCTACTCTGAAAGGGAAATTGGGCTTCTAGGGCTGAGATGCTATGCCAGGAATGGCCCTGAGCAAGGCTGGCACTCCTCATTTCTATTCTTAGAATTTCAGATCCAGGGCAGGATAAGGGCACCTAGGGTATCTGTTCTTACCCTTTAACCAAATCAGACGCTTGAATGTCTCCTTCCTATTTCCCTCTGCCCCCAGAATCCTTCAAACACAACTGCTTAGTTATGCATGGGATTTAGAATCAGACAGACGTGGGTTCAAATCTCGGCTCTTAAACTCTTCGAGCCTCTGTTTCCTCCTCCGTGAAATGAGGATATTGATGCCTATCACTCAGCGTTGTTTTGAGCACTCCATGAAATGCTGTTTGTACAATGCCTGCCCCGGGTTTCTGCTCTTTCCCAGCATCTTCCACCTGCCTCGGTCTAAGCATCTCTCCGTTATCACCAGGACGAGTTCTGCCTGGATGAGTCACCACTCTGTCTGTGAGGCATAGCAGAGTGGTCACCTTCACCCCCTCACTCCTCCGTCATTACCAAGGCTACCTTGTAGTCCACGGCCACGCTGGGCAGGGCATGACCTGGGGAGAAAGGAGCCGGGAGAGCTCCATCCCCTGGCTGCTGGGAACTTTGATGGGACCAGAGAGAAAGGAAGTAGGTAGGGGTGGTGACCACCACACACTGGAGGGAGGAGAACCAGTGCTGCCCAGTGGAAGGTGACCCCCTTCCCCCACTTTCGGTCCAGAGAATCCTGCCCGGGCTCAGCCCTGCCCTCTTGGAGCCTCCAAGCCAGGCCAAGCACACCAAGATGGACAAAGAAGTGGGCCAATAGCTGAAAGCATGGCCAATAAACTCTGATAAACACATGATTTGATAGTAAGGGAGTATTTAATCTCAGTCACATGTTCATTCATTTTTTTTCTTTTTTAAATCTTCCTTTGAATTTGAAACAGGAGTAAGTGAAGAGTGGAGAATATCCGGTAGCCGAGACTCCAGGTGGGGAGTCCTGATCCCTTACCAGCTCCGCTTGGCTAGTAGAATCATAACGAAACAAGAACTGGGATTCATGTGATTTACACCTACTAAGTACCAGGCACCTCCTGACAGCATCTCTGATCACAGAAGGGCAGGTGGCACCCTTATTGTACAGATGAGGAAACTGCAGCTTGTCAGTAATAAAACCTGGATTTACTTCTAGGAGGGTCAGATGCCAAAGTGTAAGCTCTTTTAACTATACCAGCCTGCCTACTCTTCAGTTGGTTAAGCCTGAGTGGGTGAATTGGGTTTGCAAGGACAGATGTGATGGGCTCCTAATAGCTGTTTTAGGAACCAGGTCTCTCTTTCCGAAGTGCTTTGGATCTTCTTCCGGAATTGAGTGTGACAGTGTGTCGTGTGTGTGTGTGTGTGTGTGTGTGTGTGTGTGAGAGAGAGAGAGAGAGAGAGAGAAGTGCTTTGGATCTTCTTCCGGAATTGAGTGTGACAGTGTGTCGTGTGTGTGTGTGTGTGTGTGTGTGTGTGTGAGAGAGAGAGAGAGAGAGAGAGAGACAGAGACAGAGACAGAGAAGATAGAACATACATGGGTGTTTCTCTCCTTTCATAACAATGGTTAGTAATTCTGAGAAGGCTCCATTTACACGGTTCAGGCTATGTTGGGGAGATTGTTTTTCGACTCCCTGCAGAAAAGTTAATCCATTTTAGAACCAGCCCCTTCCGTGTGAGATAAACAACGAGGAGAAAAGGGATTGGTTTGTTAGCTGCTGGCCAGTCCCCCTCTCACTTCCTTGGGGCCACTTATTGACATTGAAATATCTGAACAATAAGCAGCTATTGATGGCCCCCGAGGTCAATACCAAGATTCATTGACCCAGGCTGCACGTACGGAAGGCAGCGTGTCCAAGGTCACTATTTACCTGAAGGGATGAAAAATAAATCTTGATAAGAACCAAAAATAGAAATCAATATGCATACTGTGGTGTGCATTGCATTACTTCTTTCCAGCAGGAGGCTATTTTAGGAGGTTGCGGGGACTTCTCTGCTCTCAGAAGCTGAGTTCAGGGCTGGAGGAAGTTGAAATAGAAAACGATCCTTCTCTCGTTGCCCTGACCAAGGAGAGCGGGCAACCGACACCGCCAGCGGGGATCAGCCCCGTCTCACAGAGAATCTCAGCTTCTGTGACTCCAATCATTCCCGTCACATCCTTTAGAGAAAGTGCATTGTGGAATTTCCCAACCACATGTGCCATGATGGGCCTGGCAACGTGGTCATCTCCCCAAAGCATATATCGTTGAACGTTGCCAGGAGAAGCACCCATCGGGGTGATTAGGGTGACATGCACCTTTTGGGACGACTTCTCCTTCTAACCTGGTGGGGAAGGGGAGGCCAAGGTCTAATTGCTGGACCAGGTGAAGCAGGATGGAGAGAGCTACCTGGTGAGGATGCACCTCCCTTTTATAAACATTCCAAAGCTTTCAGTTGCTCTGCTGTGACATTTCCTCTCCTTTCAAAGCTACTTTTATTATAATTATTTGTTGAAGCTTAGTTAACTTTCCCCCCCCCAATTACAAGAGAAATTCGTGTCCTTTGTAGGAAATGTCAAGCCTGTTTATAAGGATCCTTTTAATCTCACCCAGAATGTTTCGGCTCTCTGATGCAATGAGGAAAGTCTGGGTTTTGATTTCAGAGAGATCTGAGTTCAGGTATCAGTCCTGCAACTAAGTATGTACTCTCGGGCAAAGAAAGGAGTGATTTTCTGCTGCCATTTCTTGATATAGAAATTTTTTTTGTGAAGTTAGTGGGAAGATTAAATGAGGATTTCTGTAACATATGCATCAAAATGCTAATATAAAATAGACAAACGTCTGACTAGTTTGATCCCAAAATACACAGACTTGCAAGTAAACAACTTTAGAAACAAATGGAGACAATTTTTTAAAGCGTAAGAAAATAGTATATACAACTTTACTCAACAAATTGGAAATCAACATGAAATAAATGACTCCCCCCAAAAAAGTAAATAATCAAAATCGATTAAAGAAGAGACATCAAATCAGTATCTGTATGAGTCAGGAATCAGTCAGAATATAGACGTTATGCTAGGTGTTTCAAACCAAGGGGGTTTAATACAGGGAATTTGTTACATAGGTAATGGAAGAGCTAAGAAACCTCCTAGTGTTCCCGGTGAATTTAAGGTTCTTTCTTCGTCCCAAAAGAATTTGGAGATGAAGTGATAGGTAAGAAGTAGATTTATTTAGAGAGAAACACACTCCACAGACAGAGTGTGGGCCATCTCAGAAGGTGAGAGAGAGTCTCAAAATATGGCATGGTTAGTTTTGTTTGTTTGTTTGTTTGTTTTTAGCTGTACGCGGGCCTCTCACTGCTGTGGCCTCTCCCGTTGCGACGCGCAGGCTCCGGACGCGCAGGCTCAGCGGCCATGGCTCACGGGCCCAGCCGCTCCGCGGCACGTGGGATCTTCCCGGACCGGGGCTCGAACCCGTGTCCCCTGCATCGGCAGGCGGACTCTCGACCACTGCGCCACCAGGGAAGCCCCATGGTTAGTTTTTATGAGCTGATAATTTCATAGGCTAATGAGTGGGAGGATTATTCTAACTATTTTGGGGAAGGGGCAGGGATTTCCAGGAATTGGGCCACCGCCCACCTTTTGAACTTTTATGGTTGGCCTCAAAACTGTCATGGCACTGGTGGGTGTGTCATTTAGCCTGCTAATGTATTACAATGAGCATATAATGAGGCTTAAGGTCTACTGGAAGTTGAATCTTCAGGCATCTTAGACCTAGTAGGTCTTTGTCATGTACTATGGCTATATCATTCTTTTAAAGGTTGTGCCCTGCCTCCTTCCCTCCTCTTTCACTAGGGTTGCCTAGCAACAGTGGGAAGCTGGCAGGACAAAGCAGGGAGGTACCACCAGCAGAGGCCAGTCTGGTCTTTGAGGGAGGGGCTGAGAATGGTGACTGAAGCCACACCACAAAGGGGATGCAGTTGCTGTCAGAGATGCTACCCAAACCATGGGTTAAGGGGAGAAGGGACACCCTTGCTTCTCCCCACTCCCCTTCTTTCATTTTTTGAACGAGTGCCTCCCATTGGCCAACCTACCTGGAACCAGAGGGCAAGTGAGCCTGGTAACGTAGCTCCCCGAGATACAGAGCAAAGCAGGGAAGGGTGGGCAATGAATCTGATGGCAAACAGGGCATGCCTGGCTCAAGGTCATAGTCGCAAGGAGCTAATGGGCGAATTCTGTTAAACCTTCAAGGAACAGTTGATTCCTATGATATATAAACTATTCAGGAACACAGAAGAAAATGAAAATGTTTCAAATTATTTCTACGAAATAGCAGGACTCAAATACCGAACCCAGAGTAGCCCAAAAGGCAAGCAAACACCTAAAAGCCAATTTCATTATTAAAAATTAGCGACAAAAAATGAATAAATCAAATTCATCTGTGTATTAAAAAATAATATATTATACCCAAGTTTAATTTGCTTTAGGAATGAAAGGATGGTTTGATATTAGGCAACATATTAATGTCATTTTTCACATTAACAAATTATAGGAAAAGTGTTCTGATCATTTCGGTGGATACTAAAGAGAGATTTGATAAAATCCAACACCTTTTCTCATTAAAGATGAAAAATGTTGGCAGCTCTGACAGGGTTTCATTCTGCAGAATTCAAGGCCGTGGTGGGGAGTAATTTTTTCCCCTCATTCTCAAGAGGAAAAATAAATCAACTTTGCATCCAGCCTTATCTGGTGCTCAGATGGCCACTGGAAGGGAAGTTTTGGGTTTATCTGCAGGTTTATCATGTAAAGCTCTCCTGTTTCCAACAAGTCTCTTACTGATATTGAACCATCTCAATAATGAAAGACTGCTGGACTAGGCTAAACATTTCTCAACCTGGTAAAGTTTCCTTTATACTATAGCAAACCAACCACTAATATTGTACTTAATAGTTACATCATATTACAACCACCCCCACTAAAAACAGTTTCAGTAAAAGTTTAAATGCCTACCTCCTACCATTTACCACTACAGACCAGTGCAATAAGGAAATAAAACAAGGTATAAACACAGGTAAAGGAGAGATCAGACTGTCACTATTTTCACATAATGTGATTATCAGCCTAAAGCACACAAGAGAATCAACTGAAAAGCTATTAGAACAAATAAAATTAAGTTGAATTTAAAGTCAACATGCAAAATCCGATAGCTCTTCTATTCAATAGCAATAACCAATTAGAAAATCTAATAGAAAAATAGATGCCATTCACAATTACAACAGAAACTATAAAATACTCAGACAAACCTAATAAATATACATATAAAAAATGATTAAACTTCACAGGACACGAAAGAGGGCTTAGAGAGTATTCCTCTATGGAAAGACTCACCCTTGAAAACACATTAATTCTCTTTATCTTAATATATACGTGTAAGGTTATCTTCGTTAAAATCCAGACAAGAGATTTTAACTTGATGAGTCAATCCTAAAATCCATATGGAAAAAGCAATGTCCAAAAATAGCTGAGAACTTTTTTGGAAAAAAAAGAAAAGCACAATGTAAAGGGTCTTACACAATTAACAGGAAAACATACTATCCAGGCCTTTGTTAAGATAACTTAGTAACCACAGAAGAATAGATAAGCAGATCAAATGAGCAGAACAGAGGCCCAAAGCAGATACATTTATACAAGGTGATTTAGTTTAAGATTTAGGTGACATTGCACAGGAAAAGGGTAGCATAGTCAGTAAATTATGTCTACCCCCTTTAGGGCAAGGGAGTTAGGCCCTGCATCACATCTTAGACAAAAATAAACTCAAATTAAATATCCAAACATAAACAAAATCCAACCTTTGAAAAAAGTGTTAGATTAATACCATTATTTAAAACACACACACACACACACACACACACACACACACACACACACACACACACACACATTCTTATAAAGCTTTTCTAAGAAAAAACTTGGTAGTCCTGAAGGGGAAAAAATGCAATCCAACCGATATATTTTTTAAAAACAACCAGACCGGGTTTCCCTGGTGGCGCAGTGGTTGAGAGTCCGCCTGCCGATGCAGGGGACACGGGTTCGTGCCCTGGTCCGGGAAGATCCCACATGCCGCGGAGCGGCTGGGCCCGTGAGCCGTGGCCGCTGAGCCTGCGCGTCCGGAGCCTGTGCTCCGCAACGGGAGAGGCCACAACAGGGAGAGGCCCGCGTACCGCAAAAAAAAAACCAAAACAAAAAACCCACAAGTGACCCAAGTGAGTCCTGGAATCCACAGTGACCAGAGCAACCCCTACTTCATCCCGTGGTTTCTAAGCCCATGTATTCTGTCTACAGAGGATACAGCACCACATGGTGACCATTGGTTTGAGATGCTACAACCGGAAGTAGAGAGGCTGTCCTCTCCACTCAGCTGCACTTCCAAGAGGCCGTCCCACTGTCAGGTCTGCAGCTTCTGAATGGTTCTGCGTGTGGTAGGAGGTCCAAGGTGCACCTATTTTTCCTTTAGCTTGGAGGGAATGTCCTAGCACGTCCCAGATCACTGGACCCCTAAAAACTTCCTTGATGTCACAGACTTCTGAATTCCTGTTGGGTTATTTCTGACCCTCTGGAGAACGTATACCCTACCAAGGTGTCTGGGGGCACTTGAACTTCTCACTTATTAAGTCCCATTACCACGATGCCCTCCATATAGTAACCAGTGTAACGTGTGTGTGACGTCCAGACATCCAGATCCTTTTGCACCAGGGCCCGAGAATTAACATAGCCCTGGGCCAAGACTGTGAATGCTGACTGTGGTCTGCCCTATGGGAATGCAAACTGCTTCAGATCCTCCTTCTCGAGGGCTGTTGAAAAGAAATGCTTTTGCCAGATCAGAAGCTGCATATCATAGATCAGAAGCTGTGTCATTTCGTCTATTAAAGATGCTACATTAAAAAAAAAAGAGATACTACATGAAGCCCAGCAGCCACAGTTGAAGCTGCTGCCTGCTTCAACTGGTAGAAGTCCATGGTCATCTGCCATGATCCACCGGGGCCCATGGGGGTCAGACAACATGAATAGGATGAGGACCACCCCCCCTGCATCCGGGAAATCTCTGGGGCACTGATCTCCGCCCTTATTTCCAATGTGCAGTACTGTTTTTGATTTACTACCTTGAACCCGTCGGGGGGGGGGTTGGTCAGAACTTCACTTGGCCTTTTCTACCATAATCACTCTTTCCTACTATAATAGCACTTGTTCTGTAGGCCAAGGAATGAAGGTGAGGGCTTTCCAGCTTCTAAGTATGTTCATTGTGATGACGCATTCTTGAACCTGAAAAAATGACCTCCCTTTGGGTCCATGAACCTAGCAGAGTCACTGTGAGGTGACCCTGGGCCAGAACTCCATTTATTGCCTGACCCCCTAGACACGCCTCTGATAGGGGGCCATGGTAGCACTTGGTACCACCGTCACCTCAGACTTCGTTTCCAACCATTGAAAGACCTGGATATTCCCTTTTCCTGGGGTACAGTTGCCCACGTTAACGGACTATCTTCTAACAAGGAGAACTGGGCCACTTCCAAAGGCGCCTGAGGGTTCAAGGGGAATCCTCCAGGGCTCCTTGACCACCATCATATGGACGTCCCATTCCTCAGTCTCAGGTCCCACCCCGTGTCATCAGGGCCCTGACTTTGGCATAGGAGACTCCCTGAGGCTGAGACTTCCAACTTCCCCAGAGTCCTGCATCTCTTAATAGTAGACACTGAACCTGGCTTTCAGCCTGATCAGTCTCTCCGCTACAGGAGATAAGGCCCTTCCTACCAGAGGTCCTATGACTGTCACACTTTGCTCTGAATTAAACTACTTGGGCCACTCATTTTCCTTCTTTGCTGCACCAGGGGCTCTCAGACACAGCCTCTCAATTCCACAGTCTTTATCATTACTATCTCTGTTTTACGGCTCCAATGCTAGAAATATTGCAAAAGCCAGTGCATGCCCTTCCAGCTATTCACCGTCACAGAAATTGTGTTTACCATGTGCCAGGGATTACCAGTTCTCCTTCTACCACTGATGTTGGGGTCCTCATTGCCAGCAGGTCACCCAACTCCAAAATCCCATCCTTAGGTGCCTGCTTCTCCTGGCACCAACTCTCTTAGGTCAGGTCCCTAGAACAATGGTTCTCAACGTGTGGTCCCTGGAGCAGCAGCGTCCACAGCACCTGGGAACTCGTTAGAAATGCAAATTCTTGGACCCTCCCCTAGACCAACTGAAACAGAAACTCTGAGGGTGAGCGATCTGTGCTTTAACAGGGCCTGAAGGTGATTCGGATGCCGCTAAATGTTGAGAACCACTGCCCTGGAAGCAGAGTCTGGGATAAGATTTTGTGCGGGTGATTTCTCGAAGACGTGCCCTCAGGAGGAGGTATAAGGAAGTGAGGAAGCATAATAAGGCCGAGGAGGAAGCAAGGCTGAGGTGTGGGTTCAGCTGAAAAGTTCTGCCTCAGCCTGATCCCACAGGGAGCTCTGGAGCATAAATGGTACCACGGAGTTGTCCACCCTCACGGCAATGAGACCAGCTGTGTACAACTGTATCGTTAGCCATTGGCCAAGGAACCCCCCCCACCAAGTGCGATGGAGGACAATTTCCAGGCATCTCCAAGTAAGTCTGCTCCAGATGGCTGCGGGCAATTCTCTGAAGAAGGAAAAGCTGTGAGCTGTTAGCCACCAACGCTAACAGTCCCCGACGCGTGAGTACAAGGCATGGTGGAAAGCATCTCGTTGTGGCACCAACAGCATCTCCTACAAAGGACCTGGAGCTGGTTAATTTTCTTCGTAGCATAAAAACACAGTGAGGCAGTGTGCGGTGGTAGAAAATGCACGGGGCAAAAAAGTGAAACCAGTGGGATTTAAGCCCTAGCACCAAACTGCAGTCAGGTGCCCTTACATTTAAGCCTCATCTGTAATAGGGGCTAATACCACTCTCCCACGGTTGGGAACGTCAAATCAGGCAACATGTGCAAATGCTTTGTAAACTCTAAGGCATAAGGGAATATTATATATTTAATGCTTTCTGTTGAGTAGAAAAGAATTACATCATTTAGCTCTGATGATAAGGGTTTATTATAAAGGCACAACTGCTGGACCGCAAGGTTGAGTGTTTTCGTCCTGACTAGATATTGGCAAATTGCTCTCTAAAATGATTATATCAATTTCCACTCCCAGCAGCAGCATATGAGAATTCCCATTTCCTTACAACTAGGCCAGCCCTCTCCCATTTATTTTAGCCAGTCTAATGGCGATGAGGGGGCCTGTGCCTAGGGAGACCCAAGTGCAAGTACGTTCTTCCCAGAATTCTTGTCAGAGATAAAAGTGGGGATAAGCCAGATGTACCTCATTAAGGGAAAGGATAAATAAATTGAGATGTATTCATACAGTGGATTGCTGTCTAACCGTTACAACGGATGAACTCATATATATGCATACACACATATATATGACAATGTTGAGCGAAGAACATGAGCTGTACAATATTATGTAGCAAATTATGCCATTTACATACATTTTTAAAAACACATAGAATAATAGCATGGATTGTTTATGGATGCACACATTTGTAATGAAAATATAAAAAATAGGCACCGAATACACGCCAAAATCATGATAGTCGTTACTTAGGGGAAGGAAGGGAGGTGGCCAGGTGGGAGAGGGTGGGGGGATTACAGGAGACTTTAATCTTATCTCTCAATTTGTATTCCTTAATAAAATAGAGAACGATCATTAAAAAAATGAAAAAAATGCTTAGCATTTTGTTAACCTGGCCTAGCAGATACATCGGTTCTTGCATCCTTTTGCTACTGTATTTTTCATTTTAATTATCGTTTTAATGGCTGAGGGGAGATTTCTTCAGAAGGGGACCGAGGGTGTGGTGACCACCTCACTTCATTTTGCAATGTTGTGCTGGATGCTGGTGGACACACAGGTGAAAAAAGAAAGCCATGAACTTGGCCCTCGTGGAGTGCCTGGCCTGGTGGGGAAAGCACACCAACGCTGTGCTAAGTGCAAAGGTGGGAAATTATAGGGTGCAGAGATAAAGTAAATTAGGGAGGTTACATTTAAATTGGGCCATTAGAAAGGGCATTTCTGAAAGACTGGTCTTAAATCGAGGCCTGGGGGGTTAGCAGGAAGTAGCCAGCGGGGATTGGGGTAAGGGTGGATTGGATTGGGGGTCTTGGGAATGATACGGGAGAAGCTTCCAGGCAGGTCAGAGATGACTTCCTTGAGGGGAAGGAAAAGGAGGAGCTCACTGGGGAGGGGTGCAGGGCAGAGCCTCACAGAAGGACGTTAAGGGCAAGAGATGAGGCCAGAAGCATTGGCAGGGCAAGTGCAGGCTGGAGGATATTTTTGGTTTTTGTTTTAATTTTATGAGTAATGGAGTATCTTCACAAGTCGGATTTCTTTTTTCATCTTATGAGTAACGAAATATCCTTGCAATTTGGTTTTTTAATTTTTTCATGATAAAAATGTTCAAACAGGGACTTCCCTGGTGGCGCAGTGGTTGAGAATCCGCCTGCCAATGCAGGGGACATAGGTTCCCGCCTTGGTCCAGGAAGATCCCACATGCCACGGAGCAACTAAGCCTGTGCGCCACAACTATTGAGCCTGCGCTCTAGAGCCCGCGAGCCACAACTACTGAGACAGCGTGCCGCAATTACTGAAGCCCGTGCGCCTAGAGCCCGTGCTCTGCAACGAGAGAAGCCACCACAGTGAGAAGCCCGCGCACCGCAACGAAGAGTAGCCCCCGCTTGCCGCAACTAGAGAAAGCCCGTGCACAGCAATGAAGACCTAATGCAGCCAAAAATAACATTAATTAATTAATTTTTAAAAATAATGTTCAAACACACAAGAGTAGACGAGCGTAACAAAACCCTGGCTACTCAGCTTCAACACGACCAATCTCACCTCCCGGATCCACAGGGTAGTATTTTGGAGAGAATCCAATACATCACATCATTTCACATAGAAATATTACAGTATGTACCTCTAAAAGAGAAGGACTTTCTTTTGGGAAACATAACCAAAATACAATATCATACCTAAAAACCGAATAATAATTTCTGAAAAATATCAAAGCTTTGAAGGGTTTTAAGCAGGAGAATCACACAATGTGATTTACTTCTAATAACCATCATGGGTGCCCTGTGCAGGTCAGACTTGGGGCTGGAGAAATGGAGGCAGAGCATTAGGGGGCCATGGTAGTGGTCCAGACCGCGCTTAGTGGAGGACGGACTGGGGCAGTGGAAGAGGACGTGGAGGGAAGTGCAAACGTGGGTCCACTAGGGAGGTGGATGCACAGACTTGGCGATGGATGGAATACGGAGGATGAGACGGGGAGATGCCCAGGATGCCCCTTAGGCTCCGTGCCAAGAATCAGGGAGAGTGGAGGTGCCGCTTACTGAGATGAGGACACTGGGTGAGCAGTGGTGGGGTGTGGGCAGCAAGGGAATGAAGAGCTCGGCTTTCCGGAGCCTCTCTGCTCCTATGAGTTTCCTCAGGGGGTGATGAAAGAGGTGCCTGCCATAGTTCCTGACCTCCACTGCCCTTTCTCCCCACCTCCCCCTCCCCTCCCCTCCCCCTCCCCTCCCCTCCCCTCCCCTCCCCTCCC
>NC_041227.1:127521419-127562056 GCF_002837175.3 Physeter macrocephalus
TCCCCATCCCCATCCCCTCCCCGACACTTGCAACATGCCCTAGGAGTAGGACGCTTTGTGTAAATGCTGCGTGGGCTGAGGCTTTACACCAAGGGAGCACAGGAGCCCTCTGGCTTTCCAGAAGGGCCACTAACTGTCTGTGGGCAGCTGGGGGGGCTTCGTCCTCATCTGAGGAGCGAGTTCTGCCCTCTCAGCTTCAGGACACCTCCACACCCCGGCCCTGAGCGGTCACCTCTGACACATTTTCACGTCCTGAGTGAGAAAGGAGAATGAAGAGCTATCCAGACACTAAAACAATCGCATTCACAAGATGGCCCCAAACGGGTATAAATACTCGAGAGAATGTAGGAAAGGCATGACCCATGCCAGGGACACTGCAGGCCACGCTGTGCCTTTGGGTGCAGAGATCAAGTAAATTAAAAGATAAAAGTAAATAACTTTTAAGAATTCTGTGATGTAAACGTTTACAAAGAGAAGAGTCCTCTTTAGAAACCAAGTAAGGAGGCCTAACTCTGCCATAGCGCAACTGGGAACATTCACTGCATTGTAATGAGAAGAATCCTCGCGCCTGAAATCCACACCGCCTTTCAACTTACTTAGTTCTGCAAAACCTTACTTAGAAATTAAACGAATGTATGGGATTGTATAAGTTACAGATGTTAGTTGGAGATTGGATTAATTTTCAGGCAGTAGTAATGTTTGCTGTAAATACAAATATCGGAAAACACACACTTGAGGTGTAAATAGCTTAATTTGCAAGGTCAGTAGAAGGAAAGACACTGTAATGAAACTGAAAGGCTGTTCACACTTCATATACATTTTCCCGTTGTTTTGATTTCATTGAACATATATTATCGCTTGGTCTGCTTGTGATTTTTTTTTTTTTTTTTTTTTGCGGTACGCGGGCCTCTCACTGCTGTGGCCTCTCCCGTTGCGGTGCACAGGCTCCGGACGCACAGGCCCAGCGGCCATGGCTCACGGGCCCAGCCGCTCTGCGGCACGTGGGATCTTCCCGGACCGGGGCACGAACCCGTGTCCCCTGCATCGGCAGGCGGACTCTCAACCACTGGCGCCACCAGGGAAGCCCTGATTGTGATTATTTTACATGCCCAGAGTAAAACTGGTAAAAATCCCTGCCTTTAAGATGCTTATATTCCAGTGTGGGAGTATATGCGCAATAAATACACTAACAAGTAAAATCTAAGGTATATCAGATGGCGGTAAAAGTGCTAAAGGGAAAGGAAGTCGGAGGAGACATAGGGAGTGTGTGTGTGTGTGTGTGTGTGTGTGTGTGTGTGTGTGTGTGAGTGTGTGTGTGTGTGTGTGTGTGTGTGTGTGTGCACCTATGTGTGTATGCAGGGCATTCCGTGCTCGTGGAGTGGCCCAGGCAGCAGCTGTGCTGACCGCTAAGTGCCTCTGCCTTACCCTTCAGGTGGGACTGCTTTTTCCAAGTGATTGGCAGGGAGGCCTCACTGGCCGGGTACCATTTAAACGGAGACACGGTGAAGCCGGAGGGGTGAGCCAGGCGGACATTTGGAGGAAGGGCATTTCAGGCCCAGGGACCAGCGAGCCCCAGCCCTAAGGCAGGCCCGTGTGTGGCGTGGCTTCGAAACAGCCAGCAGGTGAGTGTTCCTGAAGCAGACGGCGCCCAATCAAAGGCACTCGCCCTTTAAGTTGTGAGAGCTCACCTTTGATGGCTCTGAAAGGCAGTCACAGTTTCCTCTTGTACTAGGCGGATGAAATAAACCCTGCTCAAGTTCGAGTTCATTGCTCTGGGATTTTGAATGGCCTTAAATGATTCTAAATCCTTGTCTAACTTAAAGATCACTGTCCCGGCCACCCAGAGGCAGTCTTCTCTGTGGTGCCCTAGACCGTATTGTAGACACTTTAAGGACATTCTTGAGTAAAACGTGCACTGCTTTTACTTCTGAAACGACCACAACATACACACTTTTGCCCCAACCAACTTCCTCCTTCCTGGACCTTCCAGCAGTGTGTGGTTTATAGCGCCCTCTCCTGTCTGGCATCAGCACTACGCTTCTCCACAAGACCTGGCTGCACACCCACCCACCAGCCACCAGCCACCAGCCACCAGCCACCACATGCTGAGCCGGGGGCTCAGAGTGGCTGAAAATGGCCTAGACATAATAGATGCCTATGTTTCCTCATGCGTTCACTTCCTTTCCCAGCCTAGCCTACAGTTAGCAGTTTTATTGTCTAAAAATGCTGTCTCCTGTGGTCTGTTAACCTCTATTCTCTCTGGCTTGCATCTGTCTCCTGAGCAGCAAGCCGTGTGCATTTCATTTCTGCACCAGTATTGGTGGGTTTCTGCTCCATCTTCCGTGTCTCTTTTCCTCTTCTTGGCGGGCATGGAAGACGGAACCCCAGTCTGTTTAGGTAAATTCCTAGCCAATCAGATCCTGGGGCTTGGAGTCCAGGAGCTACACCCACGGTGGTTTGGACCTTAGCACAGAAAAGCCAGAGAAGCAGGCTGCTCCGAGCCCAGCCATGAACATGCACTGTGCTCTTAGGTCCTTTCTCCTAAGGGAGTGAAAGTAAGTTACAGCGGGTAATTGAAGATGGAGGTAGATCTTGCATTAGGGGATTGCTTTGGGGTAAACTGTATCCTCCCCAAGTTCACATGTTGAAGCCCTAACCTTCCCCAAATGTGACAATATTTGGAGATGGGGTCTTTGGAAGGTGATGGGGTCTTTGCGAGGTAATTGGGTTTAGATGGGCTCATAAGGATGGGACACCAAAGGTGGGATTAGTGTCCTTATGAAAAGAAGTGAGAACGGAGCTCTCTCTCTCCCTCCAGCCTCTCCCCCCTACCCCCTCTCTCTCTCCCATGTGAGGACACAGCAAGAAAGTGGCCATCTACAAGCCTTCACCAAGAATCAAATACACCAGCACCTTGATCTTGGACTTCCCAGCCCCCAATCTGTGGTATTTGGTTATGGCAGCCCGAGCTGACTGAGACAGGGCCCCAGAGCCTCCCTCTTTTCCGATGGAGATTAATAAACCACTTCCATCAACTCTACTCCATCCTTTTCTCCAACCTCAAAACAGAACAAAACGAAAAAAGAATGCTATTAATTATTTACTAGAAGCCGTGTTTCAAGGCAATTAGTTGTCTGAATTCCCTTCAGGTGGAGCAGAGATGGCTCTGCTGAGCGTTCCTACTCAGGGGGGGCCCTTTCCCAGCCCCACCCGCGGCAACCCTGAGAGCAGCCTGGAACGAGACGCTGGGGAGGAAGAGACGGGTGTGGGAAGTATTTTTGCCCTGAAACCCATAGTTAAAAGACCACTTCAACCCTGACTCTCCTTCCGGTCTCTCTTTCATCTTCCTTCTAGATTGAGTCGCGCCCAATCCTTTCCCCCTGCTCTCGAGGCTCTCACTCTTTCTGCCTTCTCACATCCTCAGCAAATTAAGCACCGGAGTGGGCTTCCTGGCTGCGGGCGACACCTGGAGCACCTTGGGAAGCAGGGAACCGGGGATGAGGGGGTGAGGACAGGGAACGGGCACCCGTGCCTGTCTCTCCGGTATCACTGCCGCCTGCCTGGTCCCCGCTGGTGGAGAATGTGCCCAGCCTTGCAAACGAACAGTCTGTTCTCGTTGCTGTTACATTTGAGATGGAGAATAGAAAAAAAAACTATACAATAATCACATTGAAAAGCGGACCCCGCCTGGCCTCCCCTTTGGTTTCTGTGTGTAAAATGGGGCGGAAGATGGGGCAGAGGCCAAGGCGTGATGGGGAGGGAGGCTCTTGGCCTTCTGCGATATTGAACAGCCCCATCTGGCCGTCCTGGGGTTTGTCTCCTTGCTCTTGGCTGCCACAGGGTGTAATCCACCTCCCACTCCAAAGTCTCCCTGGCAAAGTTCTGCAGTAATGCTCTCTCACTGGCTCTCTGTGTGGGATGGGAGGCTAAGAAAGTGGTCCTGTTTGGGGCTTAGCAAAGGTTTTTCTACAGGAAGGGTGATGTTTTCAACGCACTTCAACCACTTGGAAAGGGAGGAGGGGCTGGGGAATCAGAGGGACCCAGGCCTTTCCTTCCCTTTCGAAACGAACTGTGCTCGTCTCCATACCCCCCGCCTCAAATCTACAGACTGGAAGGGATGGAGAGAGCATCTCCGAGATGAAGAGCCTTCTATGCGCTAGCTCTGCGGGTGGAAGGAGATGGGATGGAAATGAGGGAGAAGCCCCAGATCCTGTCCCCCATTTTCCGGGAGAGCTGTACCCACAGACTCAAATTTAAAGGAGCTGGATTGCACGAGGGTGGCTGAAGAGGGCCTGGGAAAGCCACGCGGCCCCTCCCGATGTGGCACCCACTGTAACTGCACCGTTTGCAACCTCTAATTACACCGCTGCTGGCAAGAATGAGGTCACGGTGTCTGCAAGTGACTTTCTCAGTAACGAGCCCCTCTCAAAGTGGCAGTCTCCCTGCTCAGCCTCCTCCTGGGCTGGTGAAACTCTAAGAAGCAAAATCAGTTCCCTTCTGTGTCTGTGTGTGTGTGTGTGTGCGTGTGTGTGTGTGTGTGTGTGATTTGCTGGAAGGGTACCATCGTCGTAGCTCTCTAACAAGAAGGCATGCCTGGAGATGTCCTACACAAAGGGACAACCTCCTCCCTCACCGCAGCCACTGGTTGGTGCCCTGCCCTGGCCTTTGGGGGTTAAACTCCCAGAAGAAGGTGTATGGGGTTACACATGGTTGTGCAAACATGTCTCTTTCTACAAAGAGAACAAATGCTGTTCGGAGCCTCCAGTTCAGACTCCTGGCTGCTGAAGTCTGGGACTGGACATGAAGAGGGTAGACGTTTGGGTGGATGTGAGCTCCCGCCTTCGGAGAACAGAGATACAGCCTTTCTGCTGGTCCTTTGCTGGCTGAGGAGAGGTCCCTGGCAAAGCTGGCTCTCAGGCCCCCTCTGTGAGCCAAGAATGTAATAGCACCGTGGAGACAGCTGTTCTCCCAGGTCTGGGAAGGGCCTGCGCTCTGGGAGGGGGCAGTTAGAGAAGGCAGGGAGTGTGCAAGGCCCCAGCTGGGCATCCCTAAGCAACTGGCAATGGCATGGCCGGTAAGACGAAGGAGGGCTGGCCACACTTGGGCCACCTGCCCCCAAAGCCCTCCCCTTTACCAGTCAGCCAGCCAGAAGGACTTTGGTCTGGGATGGAGCACAGGTTGCCAGGGGAAAAAGTTGCAAAATGATGTTTGAATGAGGCGATGGAAGCATGTAGGGAAAGTGGGCTGGCTTCTCAGCTGCTTTCAGAAAATGCCCATGGTTCTTTTTCCAAGGCAGGTGAGATGGGAATATAAAAGTAATGAAACGTCTGCAGGGCTGTGGCTGGTCCAGAGCAAGCAGAAGGGGTACCCTCTGGGCTGCAGTGGGCCGCCAGGGAGAGAGAGGAGAAAAGCGCTGTGCCCACAGGTGGAATCTAGTGGCTCTCTGCTCCCAGCAGAAGCACCAAAGGGACAGGGAGACTCCACGTGGCTCCGCAGGCGCAGTGCCGGGGAGCGTGAAATGGAAATGTTTTCGTTTCTTTTAAAATCAAAAGAAATCAATGAACTTTTAGGGTGAAGAAAATTGTTTTAATATGTAATATTAATATATTTGTGCCAACGCAGTCATAAATATTATTTTAAATATATATAGATAGATTTCTTTCTTTTTTTTTTTTAATGGAGGAAGGGATCCATGGAAGCAAAGCTGTCTAGTACCCAGGAATGTTTAACTGGGTCCTGCAAACCCGAGCTGGCCTTCTCCCTCAGCAGGGCTGCTGACTCCTGTGGTCCACAAGCAAGGAAGCCTCCGAGCTTCCTTTTTATACCTTCCTCGCTAATTTCCCATTCTTCTACCCTTTGCAAGCAGAGCTCAAAAGGAAAAAAAAAAGAAGAAACAAAGAATGCATATGCCTTGGCACCAACTTCACTTTCTCAGCTGTCTTTAAGTCCTAGGCCTCTCCTTTGTCTTGCTCTCCGCCCTGAGCGGTTCTTTTGAAAGCCTGACCTGGGAAGGGGAAACTGGAATCAGCCAGTTGCCCGAACCCCTCTTTCCAGTACCCCCCACCCCTATTACTCAACGTCCCGGAAGCGTGTCGGCGTTCCCGACACCCGGGGAGAGAGGTCCGATGGGGCCTTTGAGAGCGGGGTGCGGGGCCGAGGCTGGAAGGGAAGGCTGGCCGAGAGAGCCGAGGGGCTCTGGGCGCATCCCGCCCCGGCCAGGTTCGAGGTTGGTACTGCTGTTCTCCCGCGGCTCCCGGAGAGGCTGGGTGCCCGCGGCAGCGCAAACGGCTTGTGTTTCCACGGGGCTCGCTCCCGGGCCTGGCTCGGGGCCGCCGCCGCCGCCGCCGCCGCCCCCCCCACCCCGGGCGCAGGCTGCTCTTCAGTCGCGGCCACGGGGTAGCGCTCGGCCCCCTCGCCGCGTCTCCGTCTCCGCCTCCGCCGCGCTCGTCCCCGGCTCACGCGGCCCGCGCAGCTCCCGCTCGGCGCAGGCAGGAGTGGCTCTCCGGACGCCGAACCCGGGGAGCCGAGGGCGGCGGGTTCTGCGAGCGAGCGGCCGAGGCGGCCGGCGGCGCGGCCGAGGCGCTGGGGCGAGCGCGGCGGCCGCTGCTTCTCCTGCCCGGGAGGTCGGCGCGCGCCGGGCGTCCGAGGAGGCGCCGCGCCCCCGGAGCCGGGGCCGCCCGCCAGGCTCTCCGCGCGCCTCGCCGAGAGCTCCGGCCGGGGAGCGGCGGAGGGCAGAGCCGCCCGGCTCCAGCCTCGGGCCAGCAGGAGGCTCCGCGCCCGGGCGCCGGCGACAAGCCCGGGTCGCCGAGCCCAGCAGACGTCCCCGCCGCCCCGCAGCCGGAGCGGACATGGGCTCGCGGGGCGGCGCGCCGGGCCGCGGGACCCGCAAAGTTTGCTAGCCCGCTGGGCGCGGAGCCGAGGGCGCGCCCGGGCCCGGCGTCCCCAGGAGGGACCGAGAGTCCCCGGATTAGGCGCCGGGGCGGTGGAGCCGAGAGAGGTGGTTCGGCCCCGCCAGATGCCGCCCGCAAAGTTAGAGAGAAGAAAACTTCAGCTCCAGGGAGATTCGGACCGCTATGCTCACCGCGCCTCCCGAACCCGGCGCCCCTGAAAAAAGCCCCGCAGCCGCGCCTGCCGCCGCGCTCGCCTCCCGCGCAGCCCCGGGGGCCCGGCGCCCGGATCGGCGGTGACTGCGTCCGCGCGGAGCACCCAACCAGGGGGCGGGCAGGGGGCGGGGAGGGGGCGGGCAACGTGGCCACGGGAGGAAGTTTCCTGAAGTTGTCGCTTTATTCCGGAGCCCGGCCCGCGACCCGGTCAGATCGGCGAGGCCGCCTTGCCGGGGAGAAGAAGTCGGAGTTGGGGTGCTAAGCGGGGAGGCTCCCCGAGACCGAGAGCGGCTTCATCCTCCTTCTCTTTGCTCGCCCCTCGCCTTCCCGGAGCGCCGCGGGGATCGGACTTGTACTAAAAAAGAGGAGGAAGGGTTGGGGTCGCCAGCGCCTCCCCTCCCCGGCGGATACCGCTCCGGGCCGGAGCCGCGTAGACAGCCTCCCGGGACGTAGCCACGGGGTACCAGACCTCACCAGGATTATAAAACTGTTCGGAAGACCGACCCCCCGAAGAAAAGGCTGGTTGCCATGTGGGGACTACTGATCTGGACTCTGCTGGCCCTGCACCAGATCCGCGCGGCCGGAGCCCAAGGTACAGTGCCACCCCCAGTGGGGCTGGGGAAGGGGCGCGGGAGGGGCGCGGGGCCTCGCTGGCCTCAGGGTCGCCTCCGGGACCCCGGGCTTGGCCTGGGCAGAGCCCTCTCCCGGGAGTTTCAGGCCCCTTTCCCCGAGTTTGGGGGCTCTCTTTGGGGGGCTGGAGCGGTCTTGCTGAGACTTGTGGCTTCCGAATAAGGGAAGGTGGGGGTCCGTGCTGGGAGGCGTCGCTCGTGGAGCCTAAGAGGAGTCGGGGGGGGGTAGCTACCCCCCCACCCGGGCTGTGGGTGCCCTCGGGCTGGTGTGGGAGGGGCGCGCCATTCCGTGCCGGGCTCAGCGCCCGGCTGCACCCTGCTCCTCAGGCCGGGCTCCTGGGTCCCCGCTCGGTGTCCGCGGGGAAGGGCAAGGCCCTGCCGGGCACGCGCTGGCCGCCCCGGGGCGAGGCAGTGGGGCGGGAGGGTGGCGGGAAGGAGCCGGAGTAGAGCGCTGGGTTCCTGGATGGTCGCCCCGGGAGGGCAGTCTCGGGGCCTGGCCAAGTCTCGGAGCCCGCGCCTGGCTGCCTGGCCGGCCGCCGGGGCTGGGGGTGTTTCGTGGTGCTCGCCGGAGGCGAGGTCTGAGGGTCTGAGGCCCTCTCCTCTCGCGCCCACCCCCCCTCCCCCCGCCCCCAGACGCACTCAGCGTCCCGCCTTTGCCTCCAGCTCCACTGGCCGCTCGAGTGTCTGTGCAGCCGCCGCTCTGACCTGTAGCTGCCTGGAGCAGCCTCAGGGTGGAGAAGGGCTGGTGGGCTTGGGGTGGGAGTGTGGGGAAGGAGGAGGAGGCGTGATCGATCCGCCCTGCCCCCTCCAGAGGGCGGATGCCCAGACACACCGCCAGTCCTCGAGCAGGTCCCGGCGGGGGAGCGCGGCTGCACCCGTGCCTCCTTGCCTTTGGTGTTCGCAGATCCAGGCAGCAGTGCCAGCGGTGTCCGAGCGGCGCCTGCTGGGGGCGGCGGGAGACGAAGCCTGGACTGAGCTCCAGGACTCCCAGGGCTTGGCCTTCCTTCTTCCAGGCTCGGGAGGGGGCCTGGACCCACCCAGGGGGCGCCGGTCTGCGGAGGCTGCCACCTCGAAAGGGCCCCACCCCATCTCTGGAGTCCCGGAGTCTCAGGGAAGAAGGTACTCCAGTGAGCCCAGCGTCAGGCAGCCCAGAGAGGCAAGATCAAACATAAAAATAATCAGCTCTCACTCACAGGGTGGAGGGGAGGATTTTACAACGTAATTTGCGTTAAAGCACTTAGAAATTTTGTAACGGGGCCCTGTAAATGTAAGGTAATAAACGTTATTATTTTTATGATCATCATAAAATCTTCCGGCAGGCAGGGACTTCAGAGGTCGTCTTATCCTAGTAGCCATTTAACAGATGGGAAAACTGAGGTCTAGGGCCATTAGGTGAGTTGCCGAAGGCTGCTGGGTGATCTGGGGGCAGGAGTCTGGACTGGGACCAGGTGAGTTCTAAGCCCCTCTCTCCCTGGAACCAGGACCACCTGCAGCTGGGGTGGGCTTGCTGGGACGGGGTCCTTCTTCTAAGGGTTCAGGGGGAATGTGAGGCTGGCAGAATAGAACAGGTTAGTCCTGGGGCACCTCACAGATTTGTTCTGAGATGTCCATGGGGTTACTAGCTGAAAGCCAGGGGACTGGGAGGACTCTGAGGGGTGTCCGTCTCTATCTGCATGCTTCTAACTTAATTACTGCACACAGACTCCAGTAACCCCACGATTTCCCTGGGCAGGCGGCTCGTTAGTTCTTCTCCCATCCAAAACCAGGCTTGTAAGGAGTCCCCGGGGCACCTGAAGGTCCTTCCTTCTGGGTCAGCAAGTCGTTTCCATGTCCCACCTCCACACCTGTCCCAACCACCGAAGTCCAAGATTCCACGCGTCCGTCCTGCTGAAGTTCAGGCCAGGCCACCTCATGTCCTTGTGCTTCCAGAGGGAGGGGCTCGCCCTGTCAGAAGTGGCGAAGGTCTCTGATTCACTCTCTCTTTGGTTTCTCTTGTTTGCTGCCGGCTTGAGTGTGTGGCTGCCCAGGTTCCCTGCTGCTCCGTTTGTGTTCTCTGGCTCCGAGAGAGTGTTTTCCAGCATCCATCGGGTACTCTCCTTCCATTTGTCTCCAGGGCGGCAAACCATGCAGAGGATTATGGGAACTTGGTCTCGGCCCAGGTCTGGGGGCACTGCTGCGTTGTGTGTCGGGGAAACAGGGTCAAGCATGGGGTTCCAGGGGGTTGTTTCTCATCTGCTTTGGGGTTAGAGAGTGGAGTCTCTCCTTTGCTTTTTTCTCCTTTTGCTTTGCTTTTGAGTTTGAGGTGATGCCATTAACCCTTTGGGGTGGTTAGCGCCACTGGCACGGTGTGTCACTTCTGAGCCCATGAGCCCCGTTCTCTAATGATGGTACAGAGTGAGGGACCAAGCAGTCTTCCTCTTTTGGGACAAACCTCACATTGGCTGCCGGATTTATCCAGACTTAACCTAGTTTTTTTCAGGTGCGGAACCTGGGCAACACTACCTGTTTATACTGAAAGCTACCATTTGATCGCTTCCCCTGAAATGTGATGTCACATGGTTCCCACTCTTTCCCCAAACTGAGCGCAGGGGTGTTGTAAAAAGAGCAGAGTACGTATGAGGATACCAGGTATTCAGGGGGTGCCTGGCACACAGAAGGTGCTTAATAAAGGGTAATTGTTATTTTTGTTGTTATTATGATTGTTTGTACACCATTAGCCAGGGGACCATGAGGAGTGGTTCCTGGCCACCCACTGAAAAGGCCTTGAATGCCTTCTCCTCACCCAAGACCCTTCTCTGACTTCCTTCTGTGGCCGCATCACCATGACCCAGAGTGGCCCTCCAGCGGTCCCGATCCAGACTCCCAGGCATTCGGATTGGAGGGTGTCTGCATTTTAACAAGCACCTCGCAAGATGTTTCACGTGCCTCAAGGCTTGATCACTGCTGGTGGACATCTCTCGGAGGCTGGGAGGCTGGAAGGAGGGCGGCAGAGCCCAGCCAGCTGGTCCAGAAGCTTCTTTCAAGGGAACGGTGCCTGGGGGAGGAACAGAGGGGAGTCTGAGCTGAGGGAACCAGGCAGTGGGAAAACCCTGAACGGGGATTGGGAAGCCCAGCCCCGGAGGATCCCGAAGGCCCCAAAGGGAGAAAGTTTACTGCTGGGAGGTAATCACAATAAAAGCCAAACGGCACTCAAGGGCGTGGGATGAAAGTTTAATGCTGTGGCTAAGCTATAATTATTAATTACTGACAGCAAAAAATAACTTATTGATCAGGGCTTCATACTCATTACCACAAGGCCGATTGGCGTGCTTGCCTGCGGCTCAGCCGGTATGTGTCAAGAGCCCCCGCCCCACGCGAGGGGGGGCCCCGGGGGTGTCCCTGTTCCCTACCTCCCCTTCTCCCAGGGCCAGAGAGGTGGCTCTCGGCCCCGCAAACCCCTCGCCCTCGCCCTGTGCAGCCCTGGGCTTCAGCTGGGCAGTCTGGAACATTCTGGCTGTGGATTGATGAGTGACACCGTTTGGTGCTTGTATTGGCCGCAGAAGATCACCCCTGCCTGGGGTGGACAGACACAGGACCCCCCGCCCAGAGACCAAATCATGCTGGCAGCCTGATACCTGCCTCAGAAACTCTTCCTTTCGTATATTTGTTTGGCAAATATTTATCGACCGCCTCTCCTTTATGTCCTCTGCTGGAAGGCCAAAGTAGGGGCCAGGAACCTTGTTCCATCAGGGAAGGGAGGCTGGGAAAGAGGCCAAGTCCTTTACAGCAGTTTTCTGTTTAAACAGTGCCTGAACGGCCGACCTTAAAATAATGTGTTAAACTGCATATTGGTATGCAGTCGATCTTGTACCACAGGACACAACTGGGCTGTAAGCTGAACGGTAATGGAGAATGAGCTTGTTCTCCGTCCTGAGGACTAACATGATCAGTACATATGACTTGAAAGAAACATGAAAAATCATCTAGTGCTGTCCCCTGCCTACAAGGCTGGGACAAGTGGCCATGTGGTCTCTGCTTGCATACCCCCTGGCGATGGGGGGCTTACTACCTTACAAAACAGGCTGGTTGTTAGACAGTCGTGCTTTATGTTGCTGAACCTCCCTGTGGCTGGTTATCCTAGGATTTGGCTGTGGGTGAAGGAGTCCTCTGATTGGCTGGAACCTCGCCCTCCCTGCCCTCTGACTCCTGGCCCCTCAGGGAATCAGGAAACTGAGTTGGAATTGATGCAGGGTGTTAGGGTGCTGCCTGCGGGATTTCCACCCTGGCCCCGCCTGGAGCACGTTGCCGCAGACAGCCAGCCCTGGAGCTGCCTGAAGCGGTGGGAACTAGTCATCATAAATTTGGGGCCTTGGGATGCCAATAGCAACAAATGGGCCAGCAGCAGCCCCACTGCCTGTAACGGAAAGGAAAACAAGCCAGGTTGCTGAGACGTCCCCGCTACTAACCCCACCACTCCTCGTCCTCCCAACCCACTCCTGTCCTCCGGGGACAGAAGGCGGGGCCGGTGAGTAACGCTGAGCCAGGGACCCACCGGGACTGCTCAGGGTCCTGGAGGGAGGGGCTGCACAGCTTGTCTCATCAGACTCCGCGAGCCAGGTGTCTGGTCCAGAAAGCCCTTCTCTGAGCCCGGGAGCCCCACTGAGGCCCCTCTCCTGCCGATACTGGAGGTGCCAACATGGCAATGGAGATGGCTTCCAGCCTGGTCCTGGCCTTCCTCTATCACTGAGCCACCCGGAGCTGAGGCACAGTTTCCTCATCTGTAAAATGAGGAAACGGAGTTAAAAATAAGTCTTGTTAATTACCTTGTAGGATTTTTTTTTTTTGTAACGTTAAATGAGATTATCTCCATCACTTTAAAAATGCCCTTAGTAAGTGTTAAGTGCTTATAATGTGTGGGTCACCAGGTATAAGGATGTCATAATCCACACCCCTCGCTCCCCACACACATCCTCCTCTCCAGCCTCACCTTCGCTCACTGCTGTCCACCGCACTGACCACCCTTGTGTTTCTAGAACTTACCACCGTGCTCTGGCCTCTGAACTGGCGCTGGAGGGTCCTGTGGTCCCTGCAGCGTGCCCACTCCTCCCAGATGTCTGCACAGCTCAATCCTTATTTAATCGGGCCTTTCCTCTGATGTCCCTGATCCGTCCCTAAACACCCTGTAACATGGCATCTCCGAGCACCCACCCCTGAGCCTGCTTTCCTCTCTCCACAGCCCTCAGCTCCATCTGACATATATTGGCTTGTTTATTGCTGGTCTCTCTCATGTGGGTGGGGCTTTATATTATCCCCTGCTGTATCCCCAGCTGCTAGGAGAGTGCCTGGCAGATAGAAGGAGCTCAACAAATATGAATTAGTGAACGAAGAATACATCAATGGACGTGTGAATGAATGAACACTTACCTACGGCATAAAGCCCTCTGTCATCTGGTCTCTACCTGCTTCTCCAGCTCCTCTCCAGCCACTCACCCACTCTCACGGGCCCCTCTGCATGTCACCTACGCCCCGTGCCATGGAGCCTCCACTGTGATGAGCAGCCAGGCCCCTCAGGGATGGGAGCCCTGCCCTCCAGCCTGGGCTTCCGTGGAATAGTGTTTATTTTTTTTAACTTTTTAGTTTACATTGGAGTATAGTTGATTAACAATGTTGTGTTAGTTTCAGGTGTACAGCAAAGTGATTCAGTTCTACATATACATACATGTATCGATTCTTTTTCAGATTCTTTTCCCATTTAGGTTGTGACACATTGATAATATTGAGTAGAGTTCCCTGTGCTATATAGTAGGTCCTTGTTGGTAATATCCATTTTAAATATAGCAGTGTGTACATGTTAAGCCAGAATAGTGGTTCTGCTGAGCCAGGAGCCCTTGCTCAGACTTTCTCGCCCCTGTTCCCAGCTTTTCCCACCTCTGGCCCTGCAGGTGAAGCTGCCTCTAGCAGGAGGGCCTCTGGGTTGGGTCCTTGCTGAATCTCTATCAGCTGAGCTCCATCTTTTGATGGGAGGAAATTGGGAGGACTGGTAGGGGGCTTAGGTAATGCCCCCATCCAGGCGTGGAGGCACCTTTTGAAATACATGAGAGGAGAAGACATGTATTTACAATTAAATACTCTAGCCTGGCTCACTTCCCCTGGCAGCCCATTGGCCAGAGCTGATCACGTGGCCCCACCCAGTGGTCCTTCCCAGGCAAGGGAGCTGGGAAGTGCGGTCTTCCGTGTGCTGGAAAAAGAGCATCTCGACGCGCACTGGTGATGTCGAGCATTCCTAATAACTGCAGAGATGATACTGTGGTCTCCAGAAGAGCATTTCATACAGAGAATCACTTCACCCAAGACAGGGCCATCCCTAAAGCATACCCCTGTCAGTGCTCTTACTTTCCTGCCTTTTGAGGGGTTTTTTTCCTTAAGCTGTAGAAGTGGCATGTAGAGGGGCCAGTGCCTTGGAACTGGGCCAACCTGGGTTCAAGCTCTGTCAGTTTGGGTTAATCTCTGCCACTTTGCATTCCATCACTTATATGCTCAAGCCCCGTTGGCTTGTTTGTAATACAAGGAGAAGTAAATGAGATGACACAAGCAGAGCACTCGGCATGGAGCCTGACATATCAGAAGCACTTAATAAGCTAATGTAACTATATTTGTGCTTCTGTATTTGCCCCGCCAAAGGGTCTTAAGATTGGGTCTCAGGTTGCATTTTGTTTCCAGATTTTTCCCCCTGGTATCTTTTCTCCATATTTCCCCCGTATCTTCCTCTTGCTCCAGTTTCTTTTGCTTCTTCCCCAGTGTAGAATGATTTGGCCTCCTCTCCCCGTCCTAGAGATCTAAAGAGGGGAAGCCAGCTCACAGTTGCCACCCAGTTCTTTGTGTCAAGTACATTACAGTCGTTACCCGCCTCTGACCTCCTTCACCTCCAGCGTGTGGGTAACCTGAGGCTCAGAGCCATTGCCTGCCCAAGGCCCCACAGCTAGGAAGTCAGGATTTGTACAGTAGCGAGGTCATGGAAGCAACGTAAATGTCCGTCAACAGGCAAATGGGTAAAGAAGGTGTGGTACATATATACAATGGAATATTACTCAGCCGTAAAACGGAATGAAACTGGGTCATTTGTAGAGACGTGGATGGACCTAGAGATGTCATACAGAGTGAAGTAAGTCAGAAAGAGAAAAACAAGTATCGTATATTAACACATACATGTGGAATCTAGAAAAATGGTACAGATGAACTGGTTTACAGGGAGAAATAGAGATACAGATGTAGAGAACAAATGTATGGACACCAAGGGGGGAAGGGAGGGGGGTGAGATGAATTGGGGGATTGGGATTGACATATAGACACTAATATGTATAAAATAGATAACTAATGAGAATCCGCTATCTAGCACAGGGAACACTACTTCACTTTGCTGTGCAGGAGAAACTAACACAATATTGTAAAACAACTGTACCCCAATAATTTAAAAAAAAAGAAGTCAGGATTTGAACCCAGGGCTCTATGAGGCATCTTTCCACTGCCCCGGGCTGCCCTGCACCTGCATGACATCCTTCACTGATACCTTCCCGATGAGAGATGCCCGGCCTGTTGTGCTGTGTGGCCCAGGGGCGGGAGTGGAGTTTGCAAGTCGCCCTGGGAATTCCTCCTTCTCCTCCTGACCCTCCTGGTTCTTGTCTCCGCCCCAGTTGTGTCCTCAGTGGGCCTTAAGCTGGCAGAACATGAGCGGTCAGGAGGGGAACCCCTTCCTCCCGTGCCTCCTCTCCTGCTTTCCCCCGTCCCCTCCCTGGAGATGTCTGGGGAGTCTCCTTAGGGTCACCTGGGGCGTTCATGACTGGCTGGCCAGTGACCGAGCTCCAGAGTCTTCTAAGCTGAATGGGGTGGAGAAAAGCAGCAATTAAACTTTGGTGCCATTTAGGAAGCCATTAGTGACCCAGAGGGGTGATGAAATTTTGACGATGTGTGCTAATCCTGAAAGGAGGAAATATTATTGGCCGTACTGCAGCCCATTCAGGGAGTTCGGCTTCTGGGGTGGACACGATGACTCTCCAGGGCCTGCTGGAGCCCGGGCCCGGGCCCCCCACACCTGGACTCCTCCACGAGGGTGCAGACGTGCAAATGGGGAGGGAGGTGTGTTGTCTAAAGTCTGAGCCATGGCGCCTGCACGACTGCCTTGTCCCATATCACGTGAGCCGGGTCTGAATCGGGTACAGATGCCCCATTCCTTGCTTTAAACTATGAGGGCCAATCCAGAGTGTGCCATCAGAGGGTCCAGGTGGGACAGAACAGGCCTCTAAGGGGCCTGAAACATAACACGACTCCCTGAATTCATTTACCCGTCGTTTACTGCTTGGATGACCTTAGATCAGTTACATAGCCTATCTGTGCCACGGTTTTTCCATCTGTAAAATGGAGATAACAGTCGTCCTCACCTCACAGGGTTGTGACAAGATGTAATGAGATACGCTAAGCTCTTAGGACAGAGCTCAGTGTTTAGCAAACACTGAGTAAGTGTTCATCATTCTCATTATCGGCATCTTGGTGTCAGCGAAGCAAGGTCACCTTTGGGCCTGCAATTTGTCATGCACCCTGTCCCCAAATGCCGCTGCTCTCTTTCTCTTTCACAGACCTGCCGGTAGCATCTCAACTTCCATTATTAGGGATTTATTTATTTGGTTGAGACATTCCCTGCCTCCAGCTTCAAATGCAAATACGTCACTGAGAACCCACATATTAAGCTACTATCAGCTGTTCAGGCCTTGAGGTGAATGTTTTTACTGGATCCTTTCCTAAAAACTCAAATTTCTGAGGGTAGCGTTCACAGACATCTCATGTTTCTCTTCACCCCAACCTAAGAAGGATTTTGGCCAGAAGGTGTTGTTATTAACCTTGTTAGCATTGAAGTTCAGAAACATGAGGAAACTTGCCAAGGTCCCTTGACTTGTAAGAAAGAGACAATGAGGGCAGGTCAGCTGCCTCTTAGGTCATTGCTTTCGATCTGGTCAAGGCATCCACATTCAGGAATGGCTGACCATGCTGCTTGGGGATTTGGGAGCTGTCTCATTGGACCACAGGCTCTACCCCAGCTTGGGTGGGTGCAGGGGTAGGGCACGGGGTGGAGGCTGGAATGGCCTCTCCTCTCTCTAAAGAACTCAGAACCCTTTCAAGATACCCCATCTGCTCTCCCACAGGGTCTTAGCGGTAGGATCTGAATGCTGAGACCTCTCGCATCTCCCCCTCCCCACCCCACTGATAGGCCTTTACCCTCATGGCTTCCGCCACTGGGTACCACCGCCAAGCCCTCCCCAGTCTGGCTCTGTGCACGTCTGCCGTCTCACCTCTCCCTCCCCACACTCTCATCCGCCACCATGCTCACTGCCCACCCCCCCAAGCCATCCGCGCCTTTCCCTCCTGCCTCCCCTCTGCACCCCATCCTCCCAACCTCCCCTGGGTCCCATGGCTGGAACGCATCCTCCCAGATGCCTCCAAGCCGTCGGGATGCCAACGCTCTAGATGTCTCGTTTGGCACTTGGCCTTGTTGATTCTGAATTATCTTTTCGTGTGTGTGACTGATTTCTTTAATTACAAACTCCTTGAGTTTAGATAATAACCCTTCATCAACAAGGAGACAGGTATTAGACATAAATTATTGTTCACCATTAATGAAGTTAACCCTTTAAAGCAGGGTGCTGTAGGGTAATAGTAACATCAGAGAGAAGGTAATAGGCCTGTGGGCCTCAGAGGCCACAACCCATTCCCACTGGGTCCCTCTCGGCCCCCATGTCCTCCGTGGGAAAAGGTGGGTGCGTAAGTACAGCATTTCCAAGCGCTTCCGTGAAGGGCTCTAGCAGTGGAGGAGGTGGACACGTGTCCTGGGGGATCTGACCGTGCAGCCTGAAGCTGCCCACCATCCTCACAACCTTTTCCTTTTTAATATTTTACTTTTTAAATGCGTGGAATTTTGCATTCCGTTCCACAGTCTCCCTGAGTTCTATTTTAACACACAAAGGAGATTTTAAAGCCCATTGATGTTGCTGGAAGATGTGGTATGTCTGCCCCCTGGCTTCCTGAACACCCCCCCCGCCCCCGCCCCGGATAGAGGGCAAAACTTGGCTTTGAAAAACTTGAATGAGGTGATCTCTTGGGTCACATCATCTGTGAGATTCTAAGATGCTTTACACATATATAGTTCAAGCATTTGTATTTAAATTGTTTCTGCAACGTTTTATCTACATATCCACATATCCACTTCCTAAAGTAGTTGTGTCCTAAATGTTTTCGACCCCGGGCCACTCTAGTCATCCGCTGGAGTGGTCTGGTGCCTTCTAGGTCCCTAGAGGACCCTGCTGCTTGGATGCTTGGTGTTTGCTGGGTATTCCCTTAGCTTCCATACCATTAGGGGGGCCTGTCTCCTGGCCCCTCCCTGGGCCCTCCCTCCTTCCCCCTTTTAACTTGCACTGGACAAGCCACCAAATGCATCAGACGTCATCAACTCTACCACTGTAGCTGTGACTGAAAAAGAGCTGGGGGCAGGGCACTGAGTGAAGGCCTGAAGACTTTCCCCAGTAAGAGGCTCTGGGCTCCATGATAACTGTGCCCACCACCCAGGGGTCTTCCTCACTGACACGCATCAGTGGCTTCCAGGAGAGCCGAGGTGACCAGAAGAAGCCCATCCTCTAGCAAAGCAGGGCCTTAGTGTAATCTGCATCCCAGCAGCAGCTCCACGCCCGGCCCTTGCGGCACTGACTGAATGTTCCGGATCGACTTCGGCCACCCCCTCCCGAATCCTCTTGAAGCTCTTGGGCTCCTGGAAGCGAAGCCCAGGGCATCCATGCCCTCCCAGGCTCCCCTGGGGCAGCCAGCCTTCCCCATCACGGCTGTTTGTCCCTCTCTGCCCCGGACTGGAGGCACTGCTCCTGCCCTGAGACGGGGCCCAGCACTCACGCCTTCTTGCTCGGTCAACCTTGAAGTCTCCCCACTCCAGCGGATGCTCACTGACTCCGCGCAGCTCCCGGCAGGCTTGGCCCGGCGGCCCCTGACCTCCCAGTTTGGAGCCCCGTCTCCCCGCCCTGGTGGAGCGGCTGTAGGCAGGGGGTGGGCGGGGCGGCGGGCAGGCCATCGAGGGGCCGGAGCCGCCCAGGAGGCCCCGGGGGAGTTCCTCGTTAGCTCTGCCCCGAGCTCATTACCGGGCTGTGCGTCACCGGGTGAAAAATGGTTGTTGTCGGGGCCGTAATACATACGCTGCCGTCAGTGTTGATGTGATCGCACTAATGAAGAGAAATCAGCCAGGGCGAGAGGAGGTGCTCCTGAGGGGGCTGCAGAGCTCTGTCCACTGCCTAGTCTCCCTGCCCCAGGAAGACAGAGAGAGGCCAGGGCGCCAGGGAGAAGGAGAGAGGTGTCGGCGTCCAACCGCTTTCTCCCGAGGCCTTAGCGGCTGAAGAGCCTAGAAGATGCCGGAAGCCTTCAGGAGAAGGGAACATTGTTCGGCCCCAGGGAGCGAGGGAGGGTGTGATGAGGGGGCCCCAGCCTCAGCCTGGGCCCTGGGCAGAGGCAGTGGGGATCTGCTGGGTGAACCGCCGTGCTTCTGACGGGTCGGCCTCCCTCCCAGGGCCCCGGCTGAGAGCGGCCGCAGGAAGGCGTGGGGAGAAACACAGGCCCATTGTCTGCGCCCCCCCTCTGCCTGCCACCTCGCCTGCAATGTTAGGACCCATTGTCTCTCCAGGAACTTGGAGTGTCCAGCCCCAGGGTGCGGGGAGCAGGCCTCTGACTACAGCTTCTCTCGTGCCTCTGCTGTGTGAGAGCTCCTGGACCCGCCGAGCCCAGCCTGAGCGTCCGAGCCGCGGCAAAGGCATGCCTCTGAGATGCTGACACACAGCCGGGGGCAAGGGGGCAAGGGGGCAGCCCCTCCGTCGTGCTAGGCCTTGGGACAGCCGGGGACTGAAGAGAGGCCGAACGGAGGAGGGGTACCCTTGCATCTGGGGCCTCAGGAGCACATTCTTGGAGCCCAGGTGTAACCTGCCTCATTACGGGACGTGAGAAGGTGGCCCGGAGCGCTGGGGCCCAACACCTGAACCTGCGTGGGATCCCCTGAAGGGCTCGCTAGGGTGGAGGTTCCTGGGCCCCGCCCCCAGAGCGTCTGGTCTGGGGGCGGGGCCCAGGAGTGTGAGTGTCCAAACAGGTTCCAAGGTGACGCGCTGCCACTGGTCCTGGGGCCACACTTTGAGAAGAACGAGCCTGGAGGTTTGAGAATCCGAGGTGCCACACTGGTGGCAGTACTGAGCCATTTCTGCTGCGATGGGCTCTGCCCGCTCCCCGCCGCAGAGGACGGTGGTGAAGCTCCGCTAACAGGACCCGTGAAATACGTGTTGCACGTGGGAAGCAGGGCCCACCTCCCCTTCCTCCTTCTTTTCTCATCATCAGAAGCTCTTGCTCTCAAAGTCCTTCCTTAAAAGGGAAAGAAAAAAAAAAACAAAAAAAACCCAGCCCAGAGGCCTCCTTCCTGGGAAGGGAAGGGCAGGGGGTGACGTCCTCACCGACTGAAGCAGTTTTTGCTAGAAGCGCCAAGGTAACCCTAATGCGTCAGCGGATAACAAAACCTCCCTTTGCTCTTTGAGCGCTTTCTCAGCACCTACTGGGTGCCAAGCGCAGGGCCTGGGCTCCAGCACAGGTTAAGGCAGGTCCTGCCTCTCAAATTGTTCATGGTCAAGTGTGGGCATCAGGCATGTGGTCAGTAGTAGAGGAGAGTGTGAAGGACGCCAGTGCAGGTGGGAACCAGGTGACGGGGGGGTGCAGAGGGGTCACCTGAGAATCCTGCCCCAGCGGAGGCTTCCTGGAGGAGGTGACCTTGAAGCTGAGGTCTTCTAGGATGGGAGGGGCCCCCAACGTCCTTAGGGAACATTGGGGGCTTTGTTTTTGTTTTGACATAATGAACTGTACCTATTTAAAGGGTACAACTTGATTTTTCTTGACACACGTATAACACCGTAAATCATCACCAAAATCTTAATGACCCTCATCACCACCAAAAGTTTTCTTGTGCCCTCGGTCACCCCTCTCTGGCTGGTGTATAGATCTTTTTCTTTTCCTTCTTTTTTTTTCAATGGATATCCAGTTGTTCTAGCCACTTTCTTTTCACCACTGAATTATCTCTTCACCTTTGTTGAAAATCAGTTGTCCCTATAGGTGTGGGTCTACCTCTGGACACCGTCGTGCTTCATTTATCTATCTGTCTGTCTTTATTCTGATAGCACATTGTCTTGGTTACTGTTGCTTTGTAATAAGCCTTGAAAGCAGGTAGTGTCAGTTCTCTGACTTTGTTGTTTTTCACAGTTGTTTTGGCTATTCTAGGTCCTTTCCATTGCCATGTGCATTTTATATTTTTCTTTATATTATATCTGAATTTTAGAATCGGATTTTTAGAAATCTTGCTGCGGGGGCTTCCCTGGTGGCGCAGCGGTTGAGAGTCCGCCTGCCGACACAGGGGACACGGGTTCGAGCCCTGGTCTGGGAAGATCCCCCATGCCGCGGAGCAGCTAAGCCCGTGCGCCACAACTACTGAAGCCCGCGTGCCTAGAGCCCGTGCTCCGCGGCAAGAGAAGCCACCACAGTGAGAAGCCCGCACACCGCAACGAAGGGTAGCCCCCCTCGCCGCAACTAGAGAAAGCCCGCGCGCAGCAGCAAAGACCCAACGCAGCCAAAAAATTAATTAATTAATTCAAAAAAAATTCCTGCTGGGACTTTTGAATTGCGTTGATAATACAGGTCAAGTTGAAGGGTGTCGATATCTGACCGCATTGAGTCCTCCGGCCCGTGAACACGGGCTGTCACCCCATTCGTTAGTTCTTTGATTTCTTCTCAGCAATATGTTGTGGGTTTCACAGTATAGGTTTTGTACATCGTTTGTCAGATTTATCCCTAAATATTTCAGATTTTTGATGCCACTGTAAATGCTTTTTTAAATTTCGACTTCCAGTGGTTTGTCTGCAGGATGTAGGCACACAGTGGATTTTGACTCAGCTCAGTGATCGGTTCTAGCAGCTTTTCTGTAGACCCCGTCAGATTTTCTGCACAGATGAGCAGGTTGTCTCCGAAGGCACAGCTGAACTACTTTTCCAACCTGGATCCCTTTCATTTCTCTTTCTTGACCTGTGAACACTGATGAGACCCTGCCTGGGGCCTTTGTTGTCATCCCTTCCTTGGCTAAGCAGCACTTACGGGAAGCAAATGCCCACCTTCGTGGTGGCTTAACCAGTGAGGTCAGATTGTGCTTCCTGCCGTGCCCCCCACCCCGGTGCTTACGCTCAGCCGCACGTGCGCTCTTTGGCACCAACCAGCCTATAGAACCTCTGCAAGCTTCAGGGGGGGAGCAGGAAACAAAAGCACAGTGACTCTCTTGTCTCTGTGCATCCACACGTGTGATGCGCACGGGCATTTGGGGGGGTGTCTTCCTCCCCAGACCCCTCCTCTAGCCGAGTCCCGGAGCCTCCTCCCTAAGGGGCAGTAGGTGAGCTAGAACTGTAGGGCAACTCAGAGAACCACTAAGGTCAGCTTACAAAGGGCTACCCATTTCACAGAGGAGGACATGGGGCCAAGGGACCCAGTGAGGTGTGTCCTAAGTCACAGGGCTTCTGAGCTTGGGATTTCAGGTGCCCTTTGCAGGCTCCATCCCGTGGCGAGTGTTGGCATTTTGGTTTTCACCTTAGCTGAAAAGCCAGCCTCTGGCAGGACTGTGATTCCTCTGAACCCTCTTTCCCAGCTCCATCTGAGCTACGGGGATGGTCACAGCAGCTGAATTGGGACGTGGGAGAGCTGCAGCCAGCTGGGGTCCAGGGGGTCTGCGTGCAGACAGCCACGGAGCAGACAGGGTCTTTGCCAGGCGGAGGGGGAGGGAGGTCAAGAATCAGCCACGGGACTTCCCTGGTGGCGCAGTGGTTAAGAATCCGCCTGCCAATGCAGGAGACACGGGTTCGAGCCCTGGCCCGGGAAGATCCCGCATGCCGCGGAGCAGCTAAGCCCGTGCGCCACAACTACTGAAGCCTGCGCTCCAGAGCCCGCGAGCCACAACTACTGAGGCCCGCGCGCCTAGAGCCCGTGCTCCACAACAAGAGAAGCCATGGCAATGAGAAGCCCACACGAGGGAGAGCGGCCCCCGCTCGCCACAACTAGAGAAAGCCTGCGCACAGCAACAAAGACCCAACGCAGCTAAAAATAAATAAATAAAATGAATGAACTTATTAAAAAAAAAAGAATCAGCCACAGGTGTGGATTTGGAAGAGGGGCCGGCCTCTCACATTTCCTCCCATAAGCCCCAGGGTCTCCTGGAGTGTGATGGGCTTGAATAGCCCTTTATAGGGTTGAGAGTCAGCTCTTAGAGCCCCCTGCCCAGACGTTCAGCCTAGGGTCCCCTCTGCTACCCCAGCTCTCGGCCCCAGACACACAAGGCAGCTTATCTCCCAAACAATTAGCTTTTGGAGTCAGGGCGTGATAACAAGAGGTCCCACAGACCGAGCCTTTGCCGCGAACCAGACACAGATGGTCTGGTCCTCTCGACAAGCCTGTGAGGAAGCGTACTTTCCCCATTGTATGGATTAAGGAACTGAGGGCTCACCCCGTGCCCACCGTGCTCCTGACCCACCTGCCAAGGACTCTGCCAGCCTGTCACAGCCTCTACCTATGACTTTATGTTCATTCCCCCCAAGAGCAACCCCTGCCCCTGGGGACCCCAGGCTCCAGCCCTCTCCAGCAACCTGGGGTCTCCAGGCCTGTTTCCACACGGAACAGGGCACTGGAGCACCCCAGACCTCAACTCACATGGAAGGAGGCATCTCTGAGAAAATGCAGTCGAGATATACATTCAGTATTGTCATCATCCCGTATTTGGTTGAACCTAAGACATCACTTGTAAGACACATCTTTTTTTTTTTTTTTTTTTTTTTGCGGTACGCGGGCCTCTCACCGCTGTGGCCTCTCCCGTCGCGGAGCGCAGGCTCCGGACGCGCAGGCTCCGCGGCACGTGGGATCTTCCCGGACCGGGGCACGAACCCGCGTCCCCTGCATCGGCAGGCAGACTCTCAATCACTGCGCCACCAGGGAAGCCCGACACATCATTATTTTATGTGCCGCTGAGAAAGAAAAAAGGTGGCCATTTCAACTGCAGTAAGATGCATTCTGACTACAGAGATGTAAAAATGCGTTTGGAATCCCTGAACTTGGATAACAGCCATGATTCATATAATGCTGCCCTACCCCCCCGCCAGGTTTCCGTTCTGAGGGTCCTGCATGTATTGACGCATTTTACCCTCACAGCAACCCCCTTCGTTTGGATGCGACCATTCTCTCAACCACAAAACAGGCCAATAGAATCGATTCAGAAAATTTAAGATGCTCATCTCGGTGGCGCTCACGGATTGGCCAACATCGTGGCGATTCCCCTGGGATCCTGGGCCCCAGCCAGCACTTAACTCTGTCAACTGGGCCCAGGAAGGCCACAATGGAGAAGGGCTGAAGGGTTAAGAGGCCACCCCAGTGGACTGAATGCTGCCCTCTCCAAACTCATGTGTGCATCAGAAAACTCTGGGGAGCCGCCACGGACCAGGCTCCCCAGGCTCAGAGCCCTGGGTTTGCCTCCAGGGTTCTAGAACACTCTCCCCTCCCCCATCACCATCTTCCTGGCACATGCTGGGCCTGATGAAGTCTCTCCCCGTCCTGCCCCGGGCTCCGCATTCCTCCCGAAGCTCTGCCTGGTGCCAACACCTGTCTCCTGGGGGACAGTGGCCCCAGAGGAATGAATGTCTGGCTTCGGTTCCTCCGCAGGCCTCCCCTCTGAGCTGGGACTTCCAGGCCAGGCCAGAGCTTCTGAATCAACTCCACTTGGCTCTCTGCTCCCCTGTGGCCAACCCCGAAAGCCCAGTGGAGGGCTCGGCTCTAATTACACGAATCCCTGGGACAGGCGGGCACAGCTGAGCACCCTGCCCAGCCCTTGGGTGTTGGATGGTGTTGCTGGTGGTTTCCATGGAGAGGCCAAGGCCCAGAAGACAGCTGGCCTCTCTCCACCCCTCCCCAGCCTTGGCCAACCCATTAGTCTGTTCTAGGCCCCCTCGAGGCACCATTCTGGGGTGTTACCTCCCCGGCCCTCGGAAGGTCCTTCCTCATGCTTTGACCAGCCAAAGGTTTCCACGCGTGGAGGTGTGGGCCAGCACTGGCCTGCCCACCGGACGCGGTTCTGCCTAGCTCAGTGCTGCTTGTTGATCACGCCAGTGGGACAGCTCCGAAAGAGGGTCCAGCTCCAGCAAGACCTCTAACCCACTGGCAGGACCTGCAAAATAATCTGCAGGGCCCAGTGCAAAATGAAAGCGCAGGCCTCTTGATAATTATTAAGAATTTCAAGGGCTTCCCTGGTGGCGCAGTGGTTGGGAGTCCGCCTGCCGATGCAGGGGACGCGGGTTCGTGCCCCGGTCCGGGAAGATCCCACGTGCCGCGGAGCGGCCGGGCCCGTGAGCCGTGGGAGCGGCCGGGCCCGTGAGCCATGGCCGCTGAGCCTGCGCGTCCGGAGCCTGTGCCCCGCAACGGGAGAGGCCACGACGGCGAGAGGCCCGCGTACCGGGAAAAAAAAAAAAAAAAAAAAAAGAATTTCAAGATGGTGACAGCAAAACATTCAACTAAGAACAGGACCCCTGAGCGTGGGTCCCGGCCCCTGAGGCCAGCCCCGCCCACTGGTGAGACCCTTCAGGGATTCCCCTCCCCTCTCGTGGCCTCCGTTTCCTGGTCTGTAAAAGCAGAGAGTTGACCCATCCAGGATCCTGTTTTCCTCCTGCCGTCATCCCTGGGCCCCCGCTACCTGTCCTTGGGCCGAGAAGGCAAGGCGCTCTCCTGTCTCAGGCTCTCGGGGTAAGAGAAGAGGAGGCAGGAGGGTGAGCAAGCGTAGACACTTCTCCATGAAGTTCGCCAGTTTGGTCCAGTGAACCGTCTGCATCACTGTGAGCAGGAGAATGGAGGGGAAGGATCTGGAATTCAGCCCCCTGTCTGGGGAGCCTGCTTGTCTGGTCCTGTCTGGAATGCACTGCCTGTCTCCTCATCCATGAGAAGCCGAGTACAAAACGCCCCTGTCTTCGAAGCCAGAGCACACCTCGGCTGGAATCCGGGCCCTGCTGCTTGCTAGCTGTAGGACCTCAATAAGATGCCCTCTCAGCGTCCGTTATCCCATCTGTCGAGTGGGGCAGCAGTATGCATTGCTCGGAAGATGTTAATCCTCCTGTATCCAGATTCCTCCCTCCCTGTGACTGGCTGACTCTGAGGGAAATCAGGAAGATCCTTCAGCAACATTGGATAGATTCTCCTGCTACAGTCGGCGGTGGCGTGGAGCATCTGGCACATAGTAGATGCTCAGTAAATACGGGTGACTATTCACAGCAGTAGCGCTACCGCCATTGTTACGGTTGTGTCTTCCCCAGGTCCAGCCGGGTGAATTCGGGGCTTTGGGATGCACCAGTGCTTTGAGTGGCTGAGAGGGTGCTTTTTGCAGCACCACCCAGGGTTTTGCTAGAAATGCAGACTCTCAGGCTCAGCTCCACAGCTGATGAATCAGAATCTGCATTTGAAGATCCTTAGGTGATGTGTATGTACATTCAAGTTTGGGAAACACTGGAGTTCGTTTGCTGCTGTCGCTATCTTAAGATATATTTTAAGAGGGCAGGGGCCCTCCTAAAGCATGTGCTGTCGGTGCCGTCCGCTTTCATGGAGTGGTTTGGAGGGGCTGGTGGTTGCCTAAACCGGTCTGTTGAATCCCTGTCCCCTTTGCTGAGGACAGCCCTCTTCCCGGCCCCAGCCCCGCCTGGGAGGAGGGAGTGTGGGACCTGAGCTGCCCCCCCGCCATTCCTCCTCCTGGAAGAACAACCCAGAGGCCCTGCTTTGTTAATGGTCTCTCTGCGGTGCCATCTTTGATTCAGAAACATGAAAAGGAATCACCCCTTTAAGTAAACAAAACGGAACATTCTCCAGGGGACAAGCACAGGAGCGCGCTTGTGAGAACTCATCACTTATTTAAGTGCATTTCCCCAAACAGGGTGGATCCATTAAACATCAGGAAAAAGCACAGAGCAGCCCAGCCGGACCCACGGGCAGGAGGGAGTTGAGTGTGTCAGGGTCTGAGAGGGGGTGGGGTGCAGTGGAGTTGACCCGATGGGGTCCGAGTCCCCAAGGCGGCGTTAGGCTAGATCTGTGATACCCTCCCTGCCCATCCCACCTTTGCAAAGAGGGAACTTAACTAGGTTGGGGTGCAGTCTCAGTTCCCCAGTCTCTCTTCCCGTTCAAGCTCTGGGGGGCCTGGAGGGGGATGGGAAGGCCTCCTCCCTCCCACTCAGGGCTCTGGACCGAGTGCGATATTCCCTACTTCTTGACTCAATCAACTAAGGTGGATAAGAGCTAGCACCCTGGGGCCAGACTGCCTCTGTGGCTGTGGACAAGCAACCTAGCCTCTCTGAACCTCAGTTTCCCCATCTGTAAGTTGGGGATGGTAGTACTTGCTTCTTGAGAATTAAACATTATTATGTCTTAGAAGAGCTTCTGCCATATGGTTAACCCTACATGAGTATTTGTTAAATAAGTTGAAAGAGGAAGCAGTAATCCAGTGGGGGAGAGATGCCTTCCCCTGGGGAATCAGGAAGGACCTTGTCTTTCACCAGAAATTTGGGGAGATGTCAGCCATTATTTCTTCAAATATTTTTTCTGCCCCATTCTCTCTTTCCTCTCCTTCTGGAACTTTACTGTCACCTATATCAGATGCGTTGATATTGCCCCACAGGTCCCTGAGGCTCTGTTAACTTTAAAAAATTTTTTCTCTCTGTTCTTCAGATTAAATAGTTTCTATAGGTATATTTTCAAGTTCGCTATTTCCTCTGTTTTCTGCATTCTGTGGTTAAGCCCATCTACTGAATTTCAAAATTTCACATACTTTAGTTTTCAGTTCTAAAATTTCCATATGGCTATATAGATTATATGTATTTTTTCTAGCTTGCTAAAGATGTATTGTCTTTTCTTTCATTAAGAGCGTATTGTCATTTATCTCACTGAGTATAGTTATAAGAGCTACTTTACAGTCGGTGCCAGCTAACTGCAGCATCTTCATTTCAGGGTCATTCTCCATTGGTCGTCTTTAACCTTGGGAATATTTCATATTTTCCTGGTTCGTTGTATGTGGAGTAACTTTGGAATGTATCCTGGACCTTGTAATTGGTATGTTACGGAGAACCTGAATTCTGTTATATTTCTTCAAAGAGTATTGATTTTATTTCTGTTTTAGTGGGAATTCACTTAGTTGAATCAAATTGCAAATGCTGTCTCTTGGAACAGTTAGCTCAAATCTCAGTTCAGTTCTTTTATCTTCAGCTGGGTTACTTCCAGTCTGCCCTGAGCTTGCATGGTTAAGAGGGTCAGCCAGAGATTTGGGCAGAGACTAGATACAGAGTTTGGTGTTTCTCCCTTTGGCTCTCTCCTTTCCAGTATTCACCCCTCACTTTTCCAGTGGCTGTGGTTGCCCCATATTCTCTACTTCTTCAGGCCAGAAAGACTCTGAGTTTTCTACTGGAGTTTTATCATTATTACTACTATTATTATGTTAAAGTTCACATGACATAAAATTAACCATTTTAAAGTGAACAATCAGTGTTCACTTTAGTACTTTCATAATGTTGTACAGCCACCACTTCTATCTAGTGTCAAAAGATTTTCATCACCCCGAAAGGGAATGATGAAAACCACCAATCTGCAATCCGTATCTGTAGATCTACTTATTCCAGATATTTCATATAAACGGAACCATACCATATGTGACCTTTTGTGTCTGGCTTCTCTCATGGGGCGTGACGTTTTTGAGGTTCATCCATGTTGGAGCATGTCTCAGTACTTTGTTCTTTTTTTATGTCTGAATAATATTCCACTGCATGTATATTCCACAATTTGTTTCTCCATTCGTGTGTTTTTAAAAATTAATTAATTAATTAAATTTTTTTTTTGGCTGCGTCGGGTCTTCGTTGCTGTGCGCGGGCTTTCTCTAGTTGCAGTGAGCAGGGGCTACTCTTCATTGCGGTTTCTGGGCTTCTCATTGCAGTGGGCTCTTTGTTGTGGAGCATGGGCTCTAGGTGCACAGGCTTCAGTAGTTGTGGCACACGGGCTCAGTAGCTGTGGCTCGTGGGCTCTAGAGCACAGTCTCAGTAGTTGTGGTGCACGGGCTTAGTTGCTCCGCGGCATGTGGGATCTTCCCAGACCAGGGCTCGAACCCGTGTCCCCTGCATTGGCAGGCGGATTCTTAACCACTGTGCTACCAGGGAAGTCCCATATCCATTCATTTGTTGATGGACACGTGGGCCCTTTCCACCTTTTGGCTGTTGTGACTAGTGCTTCTGTGAACATGTGTGTATCTGCATTTGTTTGGGTATCTGTTCTCAGTTCTTTGGGGTGTATACCTAGGAGTGGAATTGCTGAATCATACGGTAATTCTGTGCTTCACCTTTTCAGGAACTGACACACTGTTTTCCACAGTTCCTGAACCATTTTACATTCTCACCAGTAATGTACCAGAGTTCCAATTTCTTCACATTCTTCACCAACAATTATCTTTGAATTAATTAATTCACTTGTTTAATTCATTTGTTAAATTATGGCTATCTTAGTGAAGTGGCACCTCATTGTGGCTTTGATTTTCCATTTCCCTGATGAGTAACAGTAATGACCATCTTTTTACCTGCTTGTTGGCCATGTGTATATCTTCTCTGCAGAAATGTCTCTTCAAGTCCTTTGTTCATTTTTTTAATCATGTTGCTCATCTTTTTGTTGTTGCGTGGTAAGAGTTCTTTATATATTCTGGACACTAGACCGTTGTCAGATATATGAGTTGCAAATATTTTCTCCCATTCTGTAGATTGCATTTCCACTTTCTCGATAATGCCCTTTGATGCACAAAAGGTTTTAATTTTGATGAAGTCCACCTTAACTATTTTTTCCTTTGGTGTCATATCGAGAATCCATTGCTAAATCCAAAGTCATGAAGATTTAACTGTGTTTTTTTCCGAAGAGTTTTATGGTTTGGTTCTAATATTTAGGTCATTGATCCATTTTGTATTAATTTTTATAGGTGGTATGATGTAGGGGTTCATCTTTATTGTTTTGCATATGAAGGTCCAGTTGTCCTGGCAGCATATGTTGAAGAGACAATTTTTCCCCATTGAGTGTTCTTGACAACCTTGTCAAAAATCAGTGGGCCGTAGATATATGGGTCTAATTCTTGCCTCTCAGTTGTATTCCATTGGTCTCTGTGTCTATCCTTCTGGTGGTACCACACTGTTTTGATGACTGTAGCTTTGTGCTCTGTGCTATGCTGACTTCAGCCAGCCCTCAAGTTAAAAGCCATATAGAATAAAGAAGATGTGGTGTATATATATACAATGGAATATTACTCAGCCATTAAAAACAATGAAATAATGCCATTTGCAGCAACATGGATTGACCTAGAGACTATCATACTAAGCGAAATAAGTCAGAAAGAGAAAGAGAAATACCATATTATTATCACTTATAGGTGGAATCTAAAATATACACAAATGAACATATCTGTGAAACAAAAACAGACTTACAGACATAGAGAACAGACTTGTGGTTGCCAAGGGGGAGGGAGGTGGGGAAGGGAAGGACTGGGAGTTTGGGATTAACAGATGCAAACTACTATATATAGGATGGATAAACAACAAGGTCCTACTGTATAGCACAGGGAACTGTATTCAATATCCTGTGATAGACTATAAGAGAAAAGAATATATATATGGATAACTGAGTCACTTTGCTGTCCAGCAGAAATTAAACACACCATTGTAAATCAACTAAACTTCAATAAAATTTAAAAATCAAACAGCAACAGCAACAAAGCCACAAAAAGCTGCGGGTGGGGGGAGCCATATAAAACAGGAAACTCCTTGTGCTATGGGCTTCTTCGAGTCCTCTCCAGAAGCTGCCTGCTTTGGTTCACTCTCCAGTGCCTTCAGGTTGTTGCTTTCTTTGTACTCTGTCCAGAGTTTGTGGGCTGTTAACTGTGGGTTGCTTGCTCTGGCAGGAGTTTACTGGGCTGAGCCAGAAGCAGAATCTCCTCTTGACTCTCCCCTTCCTCCTGCCATTGCTTTCCTTGGCTTTAAGTGAGAATGTTTTTAGTGAGGATAGCAGAAGTGATGGGATGGGAAGTTCCCTACCCAGGTACTTTCCCTGGAGAAGACTTCTTGCTTGGCCCATGTTCCCCTGAACCACGAATACGGCAGTGCGGGGAGGAGGATGCTTTCCTCCTGTATCATTGCTGGGCTCTAAGTGGATGGAGATTCCAGAGAGAAATGCCCTTGTGGTTCATAGGACAGAGCTGAAGTCTCCTCCTTTTTTCACTCTTTTCCTCCTTTCCCCCCCGCCGCCCCCACTTCTCAGTACTGTGCTGGGCACACGGTAGGCTTCCAGTAGCTCCTCATTGAAAAATAAAGTGGCTGTGACTAGCAAAGGTAGAGGACTGATGTTTCCTTCTGGCTCTGCTGCCCTCCGGGGTTGGCCAATTGCTGCCCCCCAGGAAGATCCTGTTTGGGCAAATTACACAAGAATCAACACAGACCTCGAGCCCTCCCTTTCCACAGGGAGAGGCAAATTGACATGAATGGCCATTTATAGCCCAAGCCAGAAGCAAAACTTTAAATGTTGCTGGGCCAAGGCAGGGGGGCTAATTAAGAGGGACATTCCTAAGTATCAGAACTGTGTCATTTGCAGACTAATGAACGGGTCTCGCTTAGAAAATTACCGTTTTCCCTACTTGCAGGTGAGGAAAACTGCTTATTGGATCAAGGTCTCTCCGGTTTGCCTTGGATTAAATTAACCACCCCGGGTTCCTTAACGGGCTTTCCCCTCTGACCCACTACATTCCACGGGCTTCCCTGGCCTCCTGGCAGGCTGGGCTCCGTCTGGTGGTGAATTCATCTGAGAGCAGCTTGCCCTGGTTATGATTTGTTTTACTTTGTTCTATTTTGTCTTGGGTATTTCCATCTTGGTGTCTTCTTAAAAGGGGGATTGTTTGTATGTTTTGTCTCTTCTTTGGTACAGCGCTGCCCAGGGGCGGGGGGGGGCTGGAGGAGCTGACTTCCAGAAAGGTCTTTTCAACCTCCTTCTCATGATTGTCCTTTGCTTCTGGAGGTGCCTCTAGAATTCTTTAGTTAATGGGCTATAAAGTGCTTTGAAAACACAAACTGTTAGGTGGCATCCGGCTGGACTCACTAATTATTTATGATTTCAGAAGAGCCAGTTAATTCACCAGGAGAGGGGGTTATATTGGCAGGGACTGTAAATCATTCAGGAGAACCATGTAAACAGCAGGGACCCCCGTCCCCCTGAAGCTCTGTATCCCCGGGGGATGCTACTGGTTAAACTGCACGGGGAGAGCTCTCTGCAGCCAGGCGGACGAGGTCTCCAGGCGGCACTACCTGCCACCTCTCTCCCCACGTTGCCTGGAGTTCGAAACCAGAGCCAGGGACCAGAAAGGGGGGGCCGGGGGGGGCGTCTCCAGATTCATCCACTTGCCTTAGAGCAAGACTGTGTTCAGACCCAAAGAGATGGGGTGACTCTTTTCCCCTGAAAACTCTCCAGAGGATTCCCTGAGAAAGGCCCCTCCGGCAGCTTCGAGATCTAGAATCAGAAAGGTGATGTGGGTTCTTCTTGCTGCTGCTAAAAGGCACCCCTGGGCCCTCTCCCCTCCCCTCGGCAGCCCTCTATACCTCCCTCACTAGGCGGAGGGCAGCTCTCTTACCCTCCCCACCGCCGCCCACAGTGTGTTCACTGCCACGGCCTTTCTTTCCTTCCTTCCCTCCTTCAATCACTATTTGTCCGGCGCCTCCCGTGTGCCGGGCGGGCCTGTGAAAACCCTGGGCCTCATCCCAATCCTGGCTCTCGACTCTGCCGAGGTGAGCGTGCTTCTCAGCCTGCCCCGCCCGCCCCGTCCAGGCTCAGCTGTCCCCACTTGAGAAGGGGCCCCCTCTTCCTGGCGCCCTAGAATCTGACCCCTTCCCCAGGCAGCCCATCCAGCGGAGACCTGGAAGGAAACCACGCCAGGCCTGCAACTCTGCTGAGCGGAAGACCACTGCCCCCCCCCCCCCCCCCCCCCCCCCCCCCCCCCCCCCCCCCCCCCCCCCAACCCTTTTTAATAAGGAAACCACGCCAGGCCTGCAACTCTGCTGAGCGGAAGACCACTGCCCCCCCCCCCCCCCACCCCCCCCACCCCCGCTTCCATCTCTCAGGCACATTTTAAGTACTGGGCTGAGGAAGAAAGTGCCTTCACAGCCTCGTGACTCATGATTTTTCTGCAGAAAGTAGCTGTACTCCAAGGCTCGTTCGTTTCTTATCTTCCTTCTTTTGTACCATCTTGGAACGTTCATTTTTCCCAGCCCCAAACACCCGGGACTAAGACTTCATCACGCCAGAAAAAGAATCTGCTGCCACGTGGTAATTCAGCCCCGAGAACAAAACAAAACAGATACCCAGCGCAAAAAATTACAGGCAGTGGCCCTAGAGGCAGTTGGTCAGGCTGCCCAAGTGAAATGAAATCATGGTGGCTGGCCTCCTTTTCCCCCTCCTGAGCTGGTGTCTGCACGTGCTGCTCAGAGCTAGGGCTGGTTGGGGTGTGGGGCAGGGGATAGAGGAATTTGCCCAGCTCAGGAGAGGAGGGGCTGCATGGGGAGGGGAAGGGGCCCTGGGAAGGCTGGGGCAGCCGAGCACTGGTTTTACAGTGTCCTGAGGCCAGTTTGCAAATAGCCTTTCTGGTCCCTTCACGGCATCCTGGCAAAGAGGTGGTACTGTTTCCACAAACTGGACTGTGTCCCTGCTCTTTGCACCCTGGCGAGCTGGGATGCAGGGGGAAAAGGTGTGTGTGTGTGTGTGTGTGTGTGTGTGTGTGTGTGCGCTGTCTGGGTGTGTGTATATGTGTGCATAGGTATATGGGTGCATGCATTTGTGTGCACGTGTGTACGTGGGTAGGTGAATGCATGTGTACGTGTTTGTGCACGCGTACGTGTGTGTTTGTATGTGTATGTGTACGCTTATTTCACGTGACCGTGGCCCAGAAACGTAGCTTCTGGGGGGCTGCCTGACCACCTTGCCCACTACCCTGTCTTCCCACGCCCCCATCCTGGGCATCCCCACCCTGGGAGCTTTATTCGAGACCGATCCCCGCAGCGACCACTCAGGCCCTGGGACCACGTGTAGTGGTCAGAACGAGACTGGGGATGGAGAAGGGAACAGAGCTTGGGAAGACGTGTGTGTTTCCTCTTCCTCTGGCGAGTAGCACACACAGTGGGTCTGCCTCAGCCCTTGACCCCACGTCCTCTAAGCGTTATGCAAAGAACTGGGTTCTACAGAGACACCAGTGCCGACTTACTTTGCCTTCAGGAGCACATAGCCTGGAGCGAACTCCAGCTTGCAGTGGCGGGGGGGGGCCTCGGGCAGTGGGCAGTACATCGGCAGGATGCCAGGGGATCTGGTTCCAGGCTCAGCTCAGCCAGAGACCTACTCGGGGGGCCTCAAACAAGTTACTTTACTTCTGGGGCCTCAAATTCACCATTTACAATGGAGAGTGTTCAAAGCAGTGATTTTTCAAGTTGTGTTCTTGCTGTACCTTTTCTAAGACCCTGAAGAGAATCCCACACGATCGAGTCACCTGTGTTAACGTTTATCGAGCACGCACTCACTGTGTGCCAGGCACGGTACTGGGGGCTGGGGAAATAAAAATGAGAACAAGAATAATGACAACAACAGAGGTGGCTGATACTTACAGAGCACCTACCCCGTGCCAGGCAGATTCATACGACAGTCAAGCCCTCTATGAACTGTCTTTGCGCGATGCCTACTTTGACGTGTTTTGTGGTGCCTGACCTCAAGTGTAGCCTGGACTCATAGTCTAGTCCAGAGCGAGACAAGATACGCCCAGACAGATCCCGTAGGATAGTTAAATCAAGTGCTAAGAAGGGTGCGTCATAGGATCCTTGGGGAGAGCCGAGGCAGGCCCGTGGTCCATCCTGGGGTTAGCGAAAGCTTTCTGGAGGGGCCCACCTGTGCTGAGTTGTGAAGCAGGGTGGGAACCAGGCTGGCAGAGGAGGCTGGGAGGGCATTCCAGGCTGAGCGAAGGCCTAGAGGCTGGAAATGCCATGCCTGGCAGGCTTGGGAGACTAAAGGCAGTCGGGTTTAAAGTCTAGGGGCCCAGGGGAGGGAGGGAAGGGTGGGGAAGGGCGAGGGGCAGCATGGGGCCGCTGGGGGCACTGGATGTATCTTCTGTAGCTTGTGTGCCTCGGGGCCGGGGGGCGGGGGGGGCGAGGGGTTTTCTTTTGTTTTTGTTTTAGTAGCTGATTTCTCTGCTGCGCTAGGAGAAGAAATCTAGTTAAGAAGTTCAGTTCCCTTCACTTCTCAGAGATCGCCCTCATCTAACCTTGCTTGCAGAAAATCCCTAAACTTAGTTGATTCCTTCCCTGTGGAATCCAGGAGGCCCCCCCCTCCCCGCCCCCGTCCATGTGCCCGCCCTCCTCTTTGCAGGGGGCTTAGCTAATGCATCCCAGCCCTGTCCTGCTGTGAGCCCAAAATAGAAGGGAAGGTAGGCAGCTGGCAGGGGGGTGAGGCCCGAGATGCCATTGGATGGGGGTTGGCTGGCCGACAAAGAGGTCCGGGACAGCACGATGGATGGATGGGCACAGGCCAGCGGGGGAGGGGCCCGGCCATGGGGGTGGGACCACACCATGGCTCTGATTTCAGAAACCTGCCTCCCAAATGCCTCCAAACAGCCGACAGCCATGGAAAGCGGATGAGATGGGATTAGAACATCCTTTTCCAAAGAGAGAGCACGGACCGCAGAGCGTGACAATACGGTCCCCTGTCCTGCTGGCTTTGTGGCTAATTCCGCCAGCCTGGAACCATCTCTCTCCAGGGGCCTGGGGCCAGGGGAAGGGGGAGGGAAGCCAGCGACTCACTGGCGTCTCCAGGGAGACAGGCTTGGAGCCAGAGAAGGCCTGAGCTGGTGGGGGGAGTAGGTTCCTCCAAAGGTCAACTTGCCCATCTCCCGGCCCCCTGCCCAACCACAGGATTATGGGGATCTTTTTCAGGGAAAATGAGCTTTGCTGTTTTTAACCCAGCCCTTATTTAACTCAGCAAGGAGAAAGTCTCCTCTGAGTAACTAAAATCTCCCATGCCACCAGGAAGCCACATTCAGGACTGAGTGGGGCTGGGGGGGGTGTCCACAGAGGCAGAGCCTGGGAGCCAGGATGGTGGGATCAGCCCCGGCTTGCATCCCCTGCTCCCCACCACCACCCCCCACCCCCGACCCTGAGCAGGAGAAAGGACTCTCCGTGCCCTCGGTGTTCTCATCTCTAAAATGGGATCATATTTCCTCCCCCCCCCCATAGGGTTAGTAGAAGAACGCATAGCACAGAGCCTGGTGCGTAAGAAACGCTGCTGCTATTACTATTGCTATTATTAATTATTATTATTATTTGGCTGGCTAGTCCTCTGGGCCCCAGCTCTGGCCCATAGCCCACTCTGGGAGTCCAGCTGGAGTGAGGGCCCTGACCTGGGACAGACTTCAGACCCCCACCCTGGTCTTGTCATCAGCAGCAGAACCCCCTTCCCTGGGCTCCTCCTCTGTCCCCACCCCAGCAGGGCCACAGGGTCCCGGAGAGGTGGTGGGACCCCACCTGGGCCAACTTGGAGCCGCACGGGCTACTGGGTCACGGCTATTGTATCCTTGTGTTGATCTACCCCCTTGAAGAGGATGCAGCAGGGGTGAGAGGAATTGATGTTTATTTTGATAATGAGTGCTCAATGCGTTTGCAAACTAATAAAATCAACTCATTAGGCTGCATGTTTAATTCACAATTGTACTGTGGGGAGACTTCCCTGGTGGCTGATGGGTAAGATGGGCTCCCTCCTGAGATGGCGGGAGCGTCTGTGGTATTTAAACTCTCCGTGACCAGCAGCATGGGGTGGGGACCTGCTCCTCCCTTTCCCCACGCAGGGTCCAGAAACCTGGAGAGGGCAGTGGGCGCCTTGTCCTGCAGGCGCTGCCCCAGAGACGCCTTCTTCTGCCCCCGGGACCCTGGGGTATCTCCCTCCAAGTGGGCTTCGGGGGGTGGAAGCAGGGGAGAGGCTGGGCGGGCCTGCCTCCCTTCAGAGCTGGCCAGGACGTGGTCCCAACAGGAAGGGTGGTGAGCGGTGGACCCCAAAGTGAAGTGGGCACGGGGGACCCCCTTCCTTGAGCCCCGATGACATGCAGAGCCTTGCTGGGGTCTTTCCGGTCCTCCCCTCGGGGGAAGCAGCAGGACAGCGCGATGAGGGATGGTGTCAGGACCACCAGTTTACAGATGGGGAGACTGAGGCTCAGAGAGCTCCGGCAGCTCGCGCAAGCTGTCGCAAGCCGTCGCAAGCCTGTCGCACGCGACAAGCCTGATCGCAAACTCAGGCCTCCGTCCACCGACCACGTGAGCAGCAACCACGGAGGGCCTGGTGTTGGGTCTCCCGAAGGCACCTGTCCCAGGGTTCCTGGGGTCCAGCAGGGAGGGGCACCCGGCCCCAGCCCTTTCTGCTTGGAGCTGGTCCGGGCGGCTCAGAGCAGGCCTGACCAAGCCAGAGAGAGATGCTGGCTCCATCGTGGTCCTCTGGAAAGTGTTGGGTGCCAGGCTGGGCGGACCTTCCGAGGGGTGGTCCTGCCCAGAGAGAGGCTTCCGGGGACAGCCTGGCCCCTGTCACAGCCCCACTGCCAGGAAAGAGGGACAGAACCCGGAAGCCCGAACCTGGGGGAGGAGTCCTTGGCCCTCAGTGGTGTCAGGGGGCAGAGAGAGAGAGCGAGATGACCCAAATCCCGCTCCCTGGGCTCTGACTCCGAGGGGAAGGGGCTGGAGGAGAATCAGAAGCTCATCTCTGTCCCCACACATCTACCTCAGGGCTGTGACCTTGGCCACATCATAGCTGCTCGGAGCGCCTGGGCGGACTCGTGCGTGATCACAGCAGGACCGTGGCATTTGTTGGGCACGATTTCTAGTAAAATGTAATCTCCCTCTGTGCAGAAAATAAGAGAATTGAGACGCGTAGCTGATCTCACATTCTTTGGAGAGTATTTCCACGTTTCTGACAGATCCTCATGTTCATCCTGAGAGGGTGCGGGGCACGTCTCCCCTCCACCTCCAACACACACATGCATGTATGCACACACGCCCTCCCCGTCCTTTCTGGACACACGTAACACACACGTGCACGTATGCGCACACGCCCTCCCAGTCCTTTCTGGAAACACGTAACACACACTATGTACGCATATGCCCTCACACACACAAACATATCTCATATACATGCAAACCCACACCAGTGGCACGCTTACACACATTTGTGCGTGAACACACGTAAGTGCTCCCCGCTTCCCTCCAGCTGCTCTGGGGAAGTCAGCAATGCCATCAACTCTCCTGGCCATCAGTGTCCTAACTGCAGCGAAGCAGCCCTGTGAGTCAGAGACCCAGAGAGTGACCCAGATACTGAGAATCACACCGTCCCTGGGATTTGCAGCTGCTTAGGATGTGTGATGGGACAAAATTGGGGCCGGCAGCAGAATAGCTAATTGATTATTTTCCCCCTTTCTGCATTGTCTAGGATGGGGCAAGCAGCTTTGGGACTTGGAGTGGGGGGACAGGGTGCATTTCGAGGTTTCCTGAGCTCCTGTCCAGGGGACATGGACCCCTTTGAAGAGCCAGTGAACCCCGTGGGTGCCTCTCTCCAGAAAAACACTTGCGTATGCCTGAGCAGGCAGCGTTTGGGGTATAATTTCAGGGGGGTTCAGCACCATGTCTGGGGACCCCTGGGGGGCAGTGGTTCCAAAGCATCCTAAGCTTTCAGTGCCTCCAGAGGTCAGTGACTTCCCCCCGGGACTTGGAAGAGGGAGATGGGGGCCTCCCCACGTCTTCTCAGGGCTGCCCTGCGTCATCCATCCCCTTTCTCTGGTGCCATGGCAGTTGTTTCCAGCGAGGCTGCATGTCCACACTCTGGGCCTGCTGTCCCACCAGCCCCAACCCTGCTCTGGGCCCTGGGAGCTGTTCTCATCTCCTAACAGCTGCCGCTGGATGCTGTACCAGGGCAGGGGGGGTGCCCAGATGGCGGGGGCTCTGTCTCCAGTGCCCTCGGGGGTCTCCATTTCCAGGAGCACCTCCTGCAACTCCTCCCCACGGTGTCCCCGTTGGGGGCTTGGAGAGCCTCTGGCACATAGATCAGAGGTCCCTGTCACCTCCCTCCAGGGTCATTCCTGATTTCTCCCATCTTGAAAAATAAACCTCTTGAGTCCACTTCCCCTGTCAGCTTCCACCCCATTTCTTTGCTCCTTTTGCAGCAAAAGGTCATGGAAAAGTTACTCATGCTCCCCGTCTCCAGTTCCCCGCCAGCCCCGTTTACTCTGAATCCTGCCCCTCCGCTGCTCTTATGGGGTGCCTTCCTGGTCCTTACCTTCGGTGGTCAGGACTCGACCTCTCTCTGTGAGGCGCCTCCCTCGCTGGCTCCTCCTCCTGGTCCAGCCTCTGACGTCAGGGCGTCCTGGGACTCAGGCTCTCATCCTTTCCCCGTGTGGCCCCATCACCTTGGTGATCTCATCCGGTCCCTGGGCCTGCGATGCCCACGTGTATCCCTCCAGCCCAGGCCTGTCTCTCAAACTCCAGACTCCTCTGTCCGGCTCCGCCTGAACCCCAAACTAACAACACCCAAGATCAAACTCCCTGTCTTCCCCCAACCTGCCCTCCCCCGGCAGCTCCGTGGAGGGCGGTGCCCAGGTGCAGTTGTCTGCAGCCAAAACCCTCAGGCCACCCTTGACTTCACTCTCTGTCTTAGGCCCACGTCTCCTCCAGTGGAATATACTCTAATTAAATTCGTATCTTTTATTAATATATGAGGAATCTGGCTGCTTCTCACCACCTTCTCTACTGCTACACAGGTCCCAGCCCACCATCATCTTGCCCTGGGCTGCTGTCATAGCCTCTTAAGACCAGACAGTAGCTACGGCGGCCCTTTCCAAATAGAAGTGACCCATTTCTTCTGGGTTGTGCTTAGTGCAGTTGCTTCTGAAGAGTAGGGTCTGGAAAGAAGAATTGAAAAAGTGACTTTACAGTGGCGGAACCTGACACAGCCCACCTCAGCCAGGTGACCCAGGTCCACATCATCAACGATAAGTCACATCGAGGGTACATACCCCTGATGTGACATGATGAGCAAAGGCACTTCACCTTGGGGGTCTCCCTCCCCCATACCCATAACCACAGCCTGACCAGGAGAAAAACATCAGACAAACCCACATGGAGGGACTTTCTACAAAATACCTGACCAGGAGTGCTCTGAAGTGTCCAGACCATCAGAAACAAGGAACGTCTGGAACCGTCACAGCCCAGAGGAGCCCAAGGAGACATGTCGACTAAATCCTGGATGGGATCCTGGAACCAACAAGGGACATGAGGGAAAAACTAGTGAAATCTGCACACACTGTGGAGTGTAGTTCCTAGTAATGTACCAGACTGGCACCTTAGCTGTGACAGATGTCCCATAGGATGTAAGACGGTCACAATAAGAGAAGCCGGGTGACTGGGGTAGACGGGAGCTCTTTGTTCTATTTTTGCAACTTTTCTGTAATCTACAACTGTTCTAATGTAAAATACTATTTTTAAAACCCAGGAATCAGAGCCTCTGTCCTCTGCTCAAAAGCCAGCAGTGTAGGGCTTCCCTGGTGGCGCAGTGGTGGAGAGTCCGCCTGCCGACGCAGGGGACGCGGGTTCGTGCCCCGGTCCGGGAGGATCCCACGTGCCGCGGAGCGGCCGGGCCCGTGAGCCGTGGCCGCTGAGCCTGCGCGTCCGGAGCCTGT
>NC_041227.1:127562230-127626914 GCF_002837175.3 Physeter macrocephalus
TCCGCAACGGGAGAGGCCACAACAGTGAGAGGCCCGCGTACCGCAAAAAAAAAAAAAAAAAAAGCCAGCAGTGTGAAAACCCCAGAGTCAATGGCACTGTCCTTACTGTGGCTTATGAGGCCACGCTGATCAGACTCTCTGCTGCTTCTTTGGGGCCCCCCGCTTCTCTCTCCCAGCTCAGCCAGGGGGCAGCTATCCTGCTCCGGACACGCGCCACGCAGCACCCCTGGAGAACCTTTGGGCCAGCTGGTTCGGCTGCTCTGAACGCTCCTCCCACAGAAAGCTGTCTGGTTCGATTCTAAGTGTCTGCTCAGGTGTCACGTCCTCAGTGGGGTCTAGCCCGACTGTAATCTTCCCCCAGCATCTGCTATCCGCACCCCCAGACCCCTCACCCTGCTTGAGACCCTTCTCTCTCCACATCACGTATCACCTTCTAACATAACCAGAGCACGTACCTATTTATCGTGTTTATTGTTTACTGTCGTCCCCCTCCTCAGAGTGTCACCTCCCCAAGGGCGGGGTCTTGGTCTCAATGTTTATGGGTGAATCAAATGCCCAGAACAGTGCCTGGTATGCGGTAGGCGCTGGACACGTACGTATCTTTGAGTGAATGAATGAATGAATGAATGAGGGCCTCCCCCTGCTTTCGGGGCAGGTCATAGTTAAACTAGTTAACAAGGGGACCAGCCATTCAGAGCGGGAACCTCACGTAGGCTCATGCCCGGCACTGCCTTCTGATTTGGGCTTGTTCATGTCAAGCCTGTCCTGGCAGGGAGCCTGATTCCTCTCCTCCCTCTTGGAGATCTAGAAGATTCTACAAAGCACTCTTGATCGCTTGCCGTCGACACCTCTCATCTGGCACCTGAGTCAGTAGTTGCCTCTTAGGGGCACATCTTATCTCCCAGAGAATGTGGGACGAGAGGCCACTCCTGGGAAGGGTATTGAATGAATCAGGGAGGAAGGGGGCGTCCTCTGTCACTGTCTAGTCCCAGGCTCCGGCTTGGAGCCTTAAATATTGGAGACCGTCACAGACGTTGGCTGTGGGGCCGTTGCACCGCTTCCTGTCATGGCAGCCTGCAAGGTTGTTTCTGTACTCCCATCTGGGACCCCTCTGCTGGACTTGGCCTTGGGAGTCTTCCCCTTGGCCTGGCCTTCCCCCAGCTCCTTCCTGGACCCTCAGCCTGGGTGCTTCCAGAATGAAAAATACCAGTTTCCATGACTAAGAGAATCATTATATTGGCTCTGTCTGTGATTTTTTCCCTTCCCCTCGCCATCCTCCAGACTGAAAATCTGGATTCCCCATGGATTTAGACAGTGGCTTTCCGAAAGGAAAGGCGCTCCGGAGTGAGCCAGACCGGGCTTGGGAGCCTAGTGTGACCATTTTCTAGCTGGGTCACGTTACTCAGTTTACGAAACCCCATTGAGCCTCCTGTGCAAAATGGAAGTAGCCACCCCGCCTGCACGGTTTGTTGTAAGGGTTAGGGATGATGTGTGGAAAACAGCAGAGGGTCTGGAGCACGGCAGGCACCGACTAGATGGAAGCTGGTATAGTCATATCCCCCTGGGAGCCCCTCTCAGCTGTCTGCTCGCCTCAGAAGAGGGGCTCCGCAGACCGCCCTTTGCCCCCTGCCACGTCCCATGTCCCCAGGGGGCTGCCTGCACCGGCTCCCTGGACCCCTCCTGACCCCACGCAAAGCAAAGGAATAACAAAGAACAAGCGTGACGGGCCCCCCACAAATAAACAGGATGTTTGCAAAGGAAAACCAACACAGCCCCATCTCTGCTAATTAGACCCATCAGCGCTTCAACAAGGCCCCCTCGTTTTGTTTGTTCGATGTGAGTGGATGGCTTTTTTCTTCTTTTCCTGAAAACACAGGAAGAAAAAAAGCAAACTCGGCGATGTACTGTGGTCTCACTGGATTGGCAGGGAAGTAGGGTGCCAGCTTTCTCAGACTCGGCTGATCCCCTGAGGCTGAGTCTGTAGGTGGGGAGAAGATCTGTAAGTCGCCCGGCAAACATTTGGAGCGTCTGTCGTGTGCCAGGCACTCCCCAAGGGGCTGGTGACATACACGTGGATGTGACCTGTCAGCACGGGCTCAGAGTTACTGAGGAACCCAGACACCCACACAGAATTGGGTTCTGGTGCATCCGGCTGCTGCCGCGCGGAGGTGTGCCGGGTAGCGCTGGGATTTAGAGCAGTGACGCGAAACCCACGCAGGACCAGGTAGCGAGGAAGCACTCCCGGGGGAGGTGATGCTGGGCTGATTGAGGAAAGGAGCGCGGGGAACTCTGGGACAGGAGTCATGGGTCACTCACCTCTGCCACCTCCTCCATCCCTTCACCGACGGCCCCACCTGCCTTCTCAGAGAGAAGAGAACCCCCTTGACTTCTAGCAAACCTTCTCTCCTCCTGTGTTTTCTCTTCCGCTCCCAATTCCTATGGTCAAGGCCGGGCCCTCCACCTGAGCCCGTATCCCGCCCCGCTCGCTGCTCAGGTGCCCCTGGCATCTGTACCTGCATCCTTTCTCTCTCTCTCTCTGCTGGGTCCCTCCCGTCGGCAAACACCTGCTGCGTCTCTTGCATCTTCACAGAGACTTCTCTTGGCTGCTTCGGCTCCCTCATGCCAAGCCTTCTTGCTGGTACCACCTGCGTTGGCCCACGCCCCTCCTTGAAGCTCCCCAGTCCAGGTTGCCTGTGATCTCGTGTTGCTAAATCCAGCGGACCCTTCAGTGGCCGTGGCCTCTTGCCCATCGTTGCCCAGGGGTGACCTCTCCCTTCTTCTTGGCTTCTTGGAGTCTGCCTGCCTCTTGGAGTTTCCTTCCCAGGCCCATTTTGGGGCCTCCTCTTCCTGCATCGGCCCCCTGAATGTGGGCATCTACCAGCGTTCCACATCTCCCCCTTCCCCCCCGTGGTTTCGGTTGCCATTGCTGTGCCAGCATCACCCTTGCCCACACTTCCTGCCAGAATGTCTGTGATGGCGGGACGTCTCTGTTTGAATGTGTCCTGCCCTTAGGACCACCCCAAACCGAGCCCCTGAGGTTTCTACACCCATGTGCCTGCTGTCCCCGAGAGAGACCCACCTGTCACCCAGTGGCTTAGACCTGGCGCCGTCCCTTCTCTCTCCTCTCCCCTGGCCCCTCTGCTTGAATAGCTCAGCAAGTCTTGCCCATCCTCCTGGACTTCTGCAACAACCCCTGGCTGTCCCCGGCCTTCAGCCCCAGGACTCGGCAGAGCTAGGAGAGGAGATGTCCGTGGGACTCCCAGAGCCACTTGTTCCTTCAAGCCCACCACCCACCGGGCTCTCGGGATGTGCTGGGTGTTGTCAGGTTGCTGTGTGTCGGGGGCCAGTGACTCCCCCGGGGCAGCCTGGGGTGCCACAAGCGTGCGCTTCCCTTTCCCATGCCCTGCGCGTGCTCTGTCGTCTCGGGAGAGGCTGTGAAGGATGTGGCAAGGGTGGAGAGGGCGTTCGTCTCTGAGTTGCCTTTTCCACCCTCCCGGGAACGTGGGCTGCCAGCCACACAGGCGGCCCCGCTGCACGGCCTGAATGGGGCTGTGTTCCTGAGCGACAACGGTCAAGGGCAGCTTGAGACGGAGTGTGTGTGAGCGCGTTATTTCCACGGACCCCCACCTGGAAACCACTCCCGGCCTCGCCCTGGAAACCAACACTCCCATGGCCGGCAGCTGGCCGGGGCGGGCATTCCCCCTGTGTGGCATCTCAGGGGACCTGCTGCCCACTTGGCCCTGGGTTCTGAGACAGCCATTGTCCTCCTGCCAAGTGACGTTGCCGGCAGGCTGCTGGGCCTCCCTCCTAGTCCCCATCCTCCTCCCTTTGACCCCTCTTTCCTGGGGCTCCTATGGAAAGGAGGCTCATTGATGATTACTGGCTTCTGTTCTCCCAGGAAGTGGCCCAGGTGGGGGATGTCCTAGAGGGTCCAGGTATGCCGGGGCCTGTGTTAGTAGGAGCCAGGCAGACCTGGGTTGGAATCCCCGCCACTCACAAGCTGTGTGACCTCTGGCAACTTCCTTAACCTCTCTGAGCCTTGGTTTTCTCTTCTTTAAAGTGGGACTAATGATACTTCTCCAATAGGGTAGTTTCAAAGCATAGAGAGAGTGAAATAATGTCTGAAGAGTACCTAGCACAGAACTATAAAATACCAGTCGCTGCTACTCTATTTATAGATTCAGAGTTGGCGGGGGCGGGGGGGGTGGGTGGGTGTGGGGGAGCATTGGGGGCCCAAGCTCCCAGGCACTCTGGGAAGGCCGTCCTGCCTGGTGTGGTATCACAGGCATCCCAGGGCGTTGGCCGTCTTGGGGCCCAGTGGTGGCTATATTTCAGAGGAGAAAGGAGTCATCTGCCATCTCATCAGTGTGGTAGGAACACAGAGTATTGTAGAATCTTCTAGGGGACGAGTGGATCCTCCCTCCAGGACAGGAATTCTTCTCCAGCACAGGGGGGACCAGCCTCTGCCTGGACACTCCCTCGGACTGGAAGCTTCTCCTTTGCCAGGCAGCCTCCTGGATCCCGGGCAGCATGGTCGCCCCTCTTCCCGGACGCACATCCCTTGTTTTGTCAACCCCTACTCTTCACAAAAGGGAAGCCCTCTGAGGGCAGGGCCTGGGCTGTCTTCGTCTCTGCACCCACACAGGCCAGCACATGGTAGCCTCGGGGGCGGGGGCTGACTTGCCCCCCCAAGGACTTGTGACCATTCCTGCAGACATTTTTGGATGTCCCAGGCTGGGAGGCCGTGGGCACTCCTGGCCTCTAGTGGGTAGAGGCCAAGGAGACACAGGACGCACCCCGTGATTAAGAATGATCCGGCCCAAACTGTCAGTCGTGCCGAGGGTGAGAAACTCTGCCTCAAATCAACATCCCGCTTTAAGAGCTGTGCCCAGACCTGAACACAGAACGACTTGTGTGGGTTTCCTGAGATCTAAAAGACTGAAAATGGAAGAAAACTCATCCAACTTCCTTTCCATCTGGCATCCAAAAGGAGAATTTTGCAAAGGAACTCCATACAAAGTGCTTAGATTTTTTTCTTCCTCCTGTGTATTCACTTATTGGCATCTACTAGGCACCCTGTGAATGGGCTGGAGAATCAGAGACACTGGGTCCGAGACTAGGGCCTTTTTTGTGGAGGCCCTATTTCAGGGCTGGGCTTGAAGCTGGGGTTGCCGTGAGGAAGATGGTCTCTGCCCTTCAGATGCTCAGGCCTTCCAGCCCCGGCTGCCTTCTTCACGGCGTGGCTGGAGTGAGGGGCCTGTGTTTCTTCTCAGCCTCCGGGACTCATGGAGGGATTCTTAGGGGAGAAGGGCTGGAAACTCCAGGCTCAGCGCTGTCCCTGCTCTCTTCCTGTGACCTCCGGGTGAACCGCTCCAACTTCTGGGCCGCAGTTTCCCAAACCTGCCCGTACCAGTCAGGGTTCTCCAGAGAAAGAAAAACCAAGAGACCATATAGAGACATATAGAAAGAGCTTTAGGTGAGGAATTGCCTCCTGTTATTATGGAAGCCGAGAAGCCCCATGATCTGCCGTCCGCAAGCTGCAGACCGGGGAAAGCCGCTGGTGTTGTTCTAGTCCGGGGGAGCCTGGGAAGCCAGTGGTGTAAGTCCCAGGTCAAGTCCAAAGGCCTGAGAACCAGGAGCCCGATGTCCAAGAGCAGGAAAAAATGGACGTCCCAGCTCAACCGAGAGCATCCACCCTTCCTCCACCTTTCTGGCTCTTGGGACCCTCAACAGATTTGTTGGTGTCCACCCATGTGGGCAGGGGCCCTCTGCTTGGCTCAGTTCACCAATTCAAATACTAATCTCTTCCGGAAGCACCCTCGCAGACACGCCCAGAAATGACATTTTACTAGCTCTCTGGGCACCCCTTAGCCCAGCCAAGTGAACACATAAAACTCACCGTGACACTGCCTACCCCACTACCCATCTGCGTGAGTTTCCTGTGGCTACCACCACCCAGGACCACAAACTGGGCAGCTGAAACCAGTTCAGGAAGCCAGAGGTCCAAAATCAAGGCACCGGCAGGGCTGGTTCCTTCCGGAGGCCCTGAGGGAGAAGCCAGTCCGTGGCTCTCCGGCGGTCCTTGGCTTGTAAGACGCGTCACTCCAACCTCTGCCTCCGTGGCCACACGGCCGTCTTCCCTGAATCTCTCTGTCTCCCGCCACCTTCTCTCTGGGTGTGTCTCTGTGTCCAGATTTCCCTCTTCTCAGAAGGGCACCAGGACTGGATTAGGGCCCGATCCAGGATGACCTCATCTTAACTGGATTACAGATACAACCACGCCATTTCCAAATAAGGTCGTATTCTGAGATGCTGGATGGACAGGACTTTGGGAGACACACTCTTTAGCCCGGTTCCCCACCTCGAGAGGTCGACGTGGTTAAACTCAGCTCGTTACTAACGGTGCGGGGACTAAAGGGCTGGAGGCCTGTCCCCTGGTGGACCAGCCCGGCTTGGGCAGAGACTGGAATGCACAGGAGGGAGCGGCCCCGGATTAGTGTGGGTCTGAGTAGCTCCAAGGACAGGCAAAGGATACCCAGGCAGGCGGGGCGGAGGGCACCTGTGGGTTTTCACGACAATGAACGCCTGTTGATGGGCTGTGGTTTGCGTGGGGACTTGATGCCGTATCGGGTTGTGTGCCTTGATTGGATGGCCACGAAGCCGTCGTGGATCGGGGGGGCGGGGAGCTGGCAGGAGCTGCCTGACGGCCTGTCCCCAGACTGTCCCAGGCCCCTTCGGAGTCACTCGGGGAGCTAGGGGTCGAGTGACCAGAGCCGGTGGGGCTCTGCCCTGGAGAGGCCTTGGGTGGGACGGCTCCGACCCTGCGACTCCTCCGTCCCCCAGAACCGGCAGCAGCCAGGAGGCCTGTTGGGAAGGCAGCCTATTTTTAATGAACAAATTACTGTCCTTGTTAACAGCACGAACAGGGCTTTGAGGGATCAAGGGAAGCGGGGCTTGGGAAACAGCCACTAATGTAATGAAGAGGATGCGTTCCAGATGTGGCCTCTGGCTCAGCAGACAGCTGCCTTGGCCTCCCGGGGGGCAACCCGGAGCTCCTGGCCGAGAAGGAGGATGAGGTGTGCGTGCCGATGGCAGGAGGGGGGTCGGGCTGCCCGAGGCTCAGGCCAAGTGGGGCCAGCATCCCTCCTTTCCCAACACAGGGACCCTCTTCCAGAGAAACTCCGGCATCTCCGCGGGCTAGTGGTTGCTCACGTAGCAGTCGCTGTTTGTGAAGACACGTGACATGTGGCTGCTGTGAATGCAGTACCGCCTGTAAATGGGTTTTTACCGTTTTAGTCACAACAGCAGCCTTGCGCTCTTGACAAATGGCCATAGGTGTGTGAGACGCGTCAATCCTGTCGGCGGATGGTGTGGGCTGCACGTGCGCTGCCCTGGCCCCCGTGTTGGGGACCACGGACTCACCTCTGTGCATGCCGGGGGCAGGCTGGGTTGCTCAGGGACTGTGGGGGGCCTCCGATTGTATCCTGAGTCCCGGGAAGGCGGGGAGGGCTCAGGATGGAGGAGCGCGTTTGGGCTCTGTGAGGGGAAAAACAAGTGGATTCATGTGTTTGCCCCCCTCTCCTCCCCTTTCCTTCCTGCCTCCGTCCCTCATCTCCCCTCTCCTTCTGCACACATGTGTTAAGCCATGCTGGGGACACAGTGCTGGGACAGGCCCGATGTGCAGGACACAACAGTGAAAAAGGCCCCCTCTTAGCCTTCCAGAAGCTCCTGGACTTCAGGTGGAGAAGCAGAAAAAGGGGGCGGTTCCTTCAAGGCGGGGGCTCCGTTTCCCACTTGCCCCTTAAGGAGAAAAGTCTGTTTTCAGTTGTCTTATCTTTGGGGGATCTGTTTTAAAGTTTCACTTAAAGAAGGGGGTCACCCCTTAAAAAAATTAAGAAGGAGGCCAAAGCTCCTGAGGCCTAATCCACTTACTTGCTGTGTGTTTCCAGGAGGCCAGAGAGGTGCTGGGACTCACCCAGGGGCTCAGTGTCAGTGACGGGCCTAGGCCAGCACCCGTGTGCCCTCACCAGCCCGTCCAGGCCCCTCCTTCCTTCCCCGGCGGCCGGTGGCTCACATGGAGGCTTGGGGGCTGGCCTGGAAGGGAGTCTGTTGCTCCCGGGAGGACCGTTCATGTCCCTGATAAAGGCAGAGGCCATCGATCCACGTTTGGCCCAGAGCTTCACACTTAACTTGCAGCTTCTCTTCTGAGAGGGTCATTTACTGACAATGACGGGTTTAAAGTGGGTCCAGTTTAGCAAGTGGTTTCTATAAAGAGCAGAGCCGTGTCCCCAGGGAGCGAGAGCCGGGCGGGGGCAGGGAGCCGAGGAGGACAGGCACTGTCTGTGTTCCGGATTTTATCGAGTCATAAACAAGGCTGGAGAATAAACAGTTAAAACTGGCTGGTGCACGGCGTTGCCTCGGCCAGCCGGCTGGCAGGAGGGCCTGTGCCGCCCGGGCCATCCAGCACCGGCCGAGTGGCCTGACCCGGGAGGGCAGGGGGGTTAGGTGCTAGGACTGACCTCTGACCCCGACCCCCAGCCCCAGCAGCTGCCCCTGAGCTCCTGCAGACCTTTGCATTCTGCACGTGCTCAGATGGTTCCCAGATAGCGATGGGGGCAGATGGTGTGCCGCTTGGTGGTGACCAGCTTTGGGGTAGGGGGATCCCTGGTACCTCCCCCTGGGGAGATGCGCTGAGAAAAGGCTGAGATTTAGGGCACCTGCCAGCAGCTCTTCACTCGGCCACCAACTGGCCTTGTGACCTCAGCGCAGTGACCCAAGCCCTCTGAGGGTCCTTTTTCTCATGTGCTAAAACTGGAAGGAGAATTTTTAACCTGCAGGGATGGCCCTGAAGTTAAATAAAACAGTAGAGCACAAAGTACAAGGTGAACACTCCTGTGAATATATAAGGATTCCCAACATCATCTTTATAGGTATTGGTAAATAGATAGATCTGTATATATAAATATACATGGCTCTCACTGGATGAGAGTTGAGAGCCAGAATGAATGGCATGGACCGTGATGTCTGTGGTTCCAGGAATTCCACGCCTTCTCTCTACCAGCCGGTTCCATACATAATCCCAGAAAGTCCTGTAAGCAAATATTAAGCTCCCCCCGTTTTACAAAACGGACATCGCAGAAGTTACATACTTTGCCCACAGTCAGACAGTTGTAAATGACGGGGCTGAGATTTGACCTTGGGTCTCCTGTGTCCCGATCCAGAAATCTTACAGCATCAGGCTCTCATCTGGCACCACGTCAGCTCCTCCTAAGTCAGCAGTGGGAGTGGCCAGAAGCCCGTGCCAGGCAGGGAGGTACTGGGTGGCCAGAAGTGAGGGACAGTCTCCGCCCTGCAGCCCCCCGTGAAATAGGGAAGAGCAGAAAGCATTCAAAAGTCAGGAGTGGGCTTCCCTGGTGGCACAGCGGTGGACAGTCCGCCTGCCGACGCAGGGGACGCGGGTTCGTGCCCCGGTCCGGAAAGATCCCACGTGCCGCGGAGCGGCTGGGCCCGTGAGCCATGGCCGCTGGGCCTGCGCGTCCGGAGCCTGTGCTCCGCAACGGGAGAGGCCACAACGGTGAGAGGCCCGCGTACCGCCAAAAAAAAAAAAAAAGGAGTGTTCAAGGTAAAGGAAATACAGGTGAGCCTAGGAGCAGCCCAGCTATTGGCAGGAGTGAGCACAGGTGCGATGTAGGTGAGCTGGGTCCAGGTGCACTGGCCCAGGCACCCGGGTGTGGACTTCGTACCGAATGGAGTTAGGAGATGGTCGTGAGCCCCCGGCTGAGAACCAGGGTCCCAGAAGGAACTTGTCGGGGTCCCGCCGTGCCTTCCTGGGTTGAGGGTGGGGGGAGGCAGGTGCCAGCCTCTGATGCCAAGGTCACCCCTCTCCTCCACCCTGCTCATCTCCCTCCTCTGCTGAGCCACTGCCGGGCTGTGACCGGGGCCTGCCGTGGGGAGCCTATGGAGGCTGAGGGCTGAAGGCGCCACCAGATGAGAGTGGTGGCAGGAGGAGGGTCAGTAGAGGCTGGTACCTGCCACCCTGGCCTGTGTGCCCTGTCCCTGTCCTTCCTCATCTCCTGGGGCGGGGGTGGGCATCAGAGTCATGTGGCCTCACTGAAAGTTGGGGCCTGCTGGGAGGGAAGGTGGCCATGGGCTCTGGACACTGCATTGCAGGCACCAGACCTGCCATCAGCCGACCAGCACTGTCCCTTCAAAGGCTGGGGAAGGGAGGAGGACAGAATGAATAAATACACGAATGCGTGGAGATGTAAACAGTGCATCGGAATAGGTGCTTTTGTACGGGTCACCTCAGTTCATAGTCCTGCCAACCCATTTTACAGATAAGGAAACCAAGGCTTACTAGGGTGAGTGAAGTGACCTGTCCCCGGTCTCTGGGCCAGGCGTGGAGCCCCACTGGACTTTGATGCCACGCCCTGCATCCTCTCCAGGTCGCCCAGCTAGGAGTCAGAGTAAGGACGGGACCCAGATGTACCCAACCCCGTACTGATCAGCAGATCACTCTGCAAGGCTGCTTTTCCACGGAGGCCCCGTGGCCTCCACACCCACGCGTAGGCCCTCGCTCCAGTCCGCCCGGTGCTCCACGTTGCCCAGCGGTTCCATTCCAGAGCTGCCCGGGACCCCCGTCTTGCAGACCTCCCGGTGCCCCTGGCCAGGACGCTCGACCTGCGCGTCTGCGCCCAGAACAGGCCGAGCATGTTAGGATGGGCAGCGGGTGGTGGGGGGGAGGCCTGCCTGGGATGTGAAGCTGGCAGGGCCTCGGGGTCAGTGGGCTCCCTGCATACCCGCCGCCCAAGGCCGGCATCTCTGATTTCTGTAATATCGCGTCTCAAGGGTTTCCTGGTCAGCACGCCTGGTCCGTGCTCTGGACGCCCTCAGGCTCCTGGGCGGCTGGTCCTGAGGGGCAGGGAGCCCGACAGGATGGGGCCTGTTCTCCCCCGCCCCCACTCAGTTCCCTGGCCCCTCGCTGCCCTCCTGGCTGCCTTCGTGCATTCCGGGAGGATGGGCCCTGGTTGGGGCCTGGCGAGGGAGGGGTGGCGGGTGACGGCAGGCCTGCACGGACGCTGCCCCTGCCAGGCCCGGCTCCCAACTGCCTCTCGTTCCCCCGTCAGTGGCAACTCCTGCTTCCCGCCCATCCCTGGGGCTGTGGTGAGCAGCTGGGGCCATCTGGGCTGGCCTGGGCCCCAGGCCGCCTTCCCGTGACTCCATAGCTCGTTAGGAAGCAGCTTGTGGCGCTGGCCGTGCTACTGAGCCCCTCGAGGTTGCCCTGCAGTGTCCCCGTGGCAGGGAGCGTCCGGCCACACGCAGAGCTGAGCGCCACTCACGCGGCCGCAGGGCGGGCGTCCGGGCAGCCTGGGGGGCCCCCTTTCTGAGCCTCGTCCCCCACTCCCTGGAGCTTCATGGGGGCTCGGACTCCGTGCTCGGCTGTCCTCTGGGCCCTCCCCCCATCGGGAGCCAGGGGGCAAGAGAACCGCGCGGCAAACAGCGGGGACGCGCGGCCCCCGGCCTGGGCCCACTGAACCCGCTGCTCCATCGGCCCCACGCACGCCCTCTGCTGCGCCCTTTCCATGTCTGACTGTCACACGGCTGGGGCACCTCATCCACGCTCTTCCCAGGACCACCTCCCAGGCCCCCCCCCCCGCATACACACAGACTACCCCCTTTACGCAGCCCATGTGTGGCCCCCAGGCCTGTTTCCCACGTGTTCATCTCACCGTCTTCTCACCCCTTCGCACAGATGCAGGCGCGTCCTCCCCACTTTCCAGCTACCTTTCCTTCTCATGCCCCTTCCCTCCCCCACGAATTCATTCATTCGCATCAACAAGTGCTAACTGAACACCCACCATATCTCAGGCTCTGTTCTAGGAGCTGACCAGAGAGTCATTGGAAAAAAAGAAACAGGCAGACATCTTTGTTCTCCTGACATTTACCTTCTGGTTGGGAGATAACCAACAGAATAGATAAGTGCGGTTTTTTTTGTTTTTTTGTTTTTTGTTTTTTTAGTTTAAACAACACAAATTATTATCTTACCATTCTGGTGGTTAGAAATATGACACAGGTCTCACTGAGTAAAATCAAGGTGTTAGCAGGTCTCTTTCTTTCTGGAGGCTGTGGGGAGAGTCTGTTTTCTTGCCTTTTCCAGCTTCTAGAGGCTTCTTGCATCTATGTTGTACACCTGAAATTAATATGATATTATAAATCAACTCTAATAAAAAGAAAAGAGAGAAAGTACATCAAGACAACATTTTCAGTATAACGTAAAAGAAGTTAGAATTCTAAAGTGATCGGTGTTTTAAGTAATATAAAGTCCTTATATTTTGAGACCACCTTATATATACAGTTGTAGGATGCTGAAATCTATTGATGTGGCCCTCCTATACCCAAAACACCCCTCCTCCTGGGGCCTCAGATGAAAGACAACCTAAAGTAATATAAGTTGCATCATAGGAGGATAAGTACAATTTATACGTATTAGATGCTGATAAGTTGCTATGGGGAGGGGGGAGGAGGGGGAATAAAGCAGGAAGGAAGAGAAGGCCTTTTCGGGTGTGTGGGGTGTGTGTGTGTCTGTGTGTGTGTGTGTGTGTGTGTGTGTGTGTGTCTGTGTGCACATATAAGTTGCATCATAGGAGGATAAGTACAATTTATACGTATTAGATGCTGATAAGTTGCTATGGGGAGGGGGGAGGAGGGGGAATAAAGCAGGAAGGAAGAGAAGGCCTTTTCGGGTGTGTGGGGTGTGTGTGTGTCTGTGTGTGTGTGTGTGTGTGTGTGTGTGTGTCTGTGTGCACGTGTATATGTGTGTATCTGTGTGTGCACGTGTATATGTGTGTATGTGTATCTGTATCTGTGTGCACGTGCCTATGTGTGTATCTGTGTGTACACGTGTATATGTGTGTCTGTGTGTGTGCATGTGTCTGTGTGTGTATATGTGTGTCTGTCTGTGTGTCTGTATGTGTATCTGTGTGTGCACGTGTATATGTGTGTGTCTGGGTGCATGTGTGTCTGTGTATGTGTGTGCACGTGTATATGTGTGTGTATGTGTATCTGTGTGCACGTGTGTGTGTGTGCATGTGTATGTGTGTGTGTCTGTGTGTGTGCGTGTCAGCCTTGAGGCATCTGATCTAGGACAGCCTGGTGACATGTGACTCAGGCCCTCTGGTACCCTGATCAGGAAGGCGACACTCCAGCCAGAGGTGGTTGGGCGTCCGGGCAGTGGTTCGGTGTCTGGCCTCTCTCTGGAGCCCATAAATCCTCACCAATGCCACCTCCTCCCCGCCCAACACTCGGCCTCAGAGGCTGGCGAGGGTGGACGGTCCATGGCTCGGCCCCAGAAGTTAGGCGGTTTGGCCATGACTAGGTTTGGGGAGGTGGTTTTTGAGATGGAAGTAAGAGCAGACAGACCTGGACTGGAATCCCAAACTTATCGCAGATTAACCGTGAGTTACAGAGTAATTTGTTTAACCTCTGAGCCTCTGTTTTTCCTTCTGTTCCGTGGGCAGGCTGAAACCTACCTTGTAAATTCCCCGTGGAGATTAAAGGAGACAAAGCAAAGACTCTCTGTGGTCTGTGCTCCAAGAGGGAAGAGCATTGAGACAAGAACTGGGTGGGTAAGTGAGGGCCAGGGACACCTTAAATAGAGGGCTGAGGAGCCAGGGCCGGCGCCAAGCCCCCTTTGTGTGCCCCGTCCCAGGAGGGAAGCAGAGGAAAGAGCAGGGCTGGAAACCAGCCCTCGTCACATGCCCAGGCCCCTGTGCGCTGCGATAGCCACTTCCCGCCTGCGTCTCTTAGAAGACTTCTGCCTCATCTAGTTATAACACCCCCTGTGATCCGATTACTCCGTGAAAGAAAGCCCAGATCTGATCAGAAGGCATCATGTGAGTGGCACGGGTTGGCGGTGGGGGGCACTGCAGAGAAGGGGTTCAACTTTGGCTGCCACCTGCTCCTCCCCGAGGCCTCTGACCCCGCCAAGCGGGGTGTCCTGCCTCTGGCAGGCCCGGCAGGTGCCGGGGGCAGAGTCCTGTGTCACCCCCGTCCTCCCCTGGTGCCCGGGAAAGCAGGTGCTGTCCGGCTGCCTCCAGCCCCCTGGCCTCGGAGGGGAAGCCTTCCCCTCACCCTGGCCCACCATCCTTGCTCCCTTGGGTGGGGCGTGCCCGCTTAGTAAGGAGGAAAGTTGCAATTGTGGCAACGAGTGTGGGCAGGGGCTCGGGGGAGGGTGAAGGGATGGGTGTTCAGAGTCGGCCAGCGACTTGAAGGACAGAGGTGTTTGGGCGCCTGCCCTGTGTGAACGCTTGGGAGCAGCTGTGAATCCCGGCTGCTGAGGGACCTGCAGAGACCCCCCCACCCCCCGCTCTGCTTCAGGTGACGTACACCTGGCAGAGGACGAGGATGGAGCCACCCACCTGTTGAGGGAAGACCTGGGGCAGGAGCCGGTTACGTCCCTCGGGGAAGGAGGGGGGCGGGGGAGGGGAAGGTCATGCTGGATGCTGGGTGCTTAGGGAAGGCCACCTGGGCCTCTCACTCACCACCTGTAGGATGGGCAGGCTGACCAGCTGGGCTCTGCACCCTCTTCCCGCATCACCCCGCTCCGTGTGCTGCAAACACTGTTCCTGGGTGAACAGAGGTTTCCAACACCCCAGAATATTGGGAGAAGGCCACGCGGACGGGCCACGAATCCATGACCCGTTATTCCGTACCTTCCCCAAAGCGCGTGGTGTCACCCAGGGTCCTCATTCTGGAGAGGGGGACAGGCCGGAAGCCACCAGGGCTTGCCTGCCCATCCGGTCACCCCTACTTACCTGTGCATCCCTGGCGAGCCGCCCTCGGTCCAGGCCGCCTCTCCCTGCCCTCTCCGCCCTTCTTCCCTCCGAGCTTGGCTCCCGGTACGCCCTGGTTAGACTCCAGACACAGTTGTGTAAGTGGGCTAACCAGGCAGGATGCTGACGGGGACAGATGGCTGGGGACATCGGCAGGGGCACAGAGAGAGGCTGTCACATCCTCGACCCGCTAGCCTGCCTAAAAAAATCAAAAAGCCTCCGTCTCTTTCCCTCCAATGCTCCCTCTGTGATTGGGTTCCGCTTTCATTTCAATCATTTTTATTATCCCAGTAAAATCTGCTCTTACACATTCGAATAGTACAGGTGTAATCCTGCTGGCAGGTATGGGGCAGCAACTTGTAGCCAGCCTCGAATTCCCCGATGAGGGGACACCGTGGCCTTGATCGTTCCAAGTGGTAGATGGTGCCAAGGTCACGGAGGCTTGTCTGTGGACTGCAAGACACGATACTTCTTTCTGGCTGTGGATTACCTTTCTCTGGGTGTTGAGGGGCTATTGGTGGAATACAAGTTGCAATTCCCTGACTGCGTCTTTATTGACAGATGAAGGCAGGCTCCTAGAGTCATCTTCAGATTCTTAAGTTGAACGTGGCCGCGGAAATCAACTCCCTCCTCTCTCCCAGACGCCCGCCCTGCGTCCCCAGAGGGGCCGAGTGTGCTGCTGGAGGCCTTTGATCTCTAGTTGAACGTCAACTGCATCGCCCCCGGCCCCGCTTACCTCCTTAGTGCTTGGTACTTTTCACCTGCAAGGTTTCCTAACAGCTGTGTGATCGCTGCCCTCTGGCTCTGTCCCCACGTCGCAGGTGAGCAGTCTCAGCCACGTGGAGAGCAGGAGGGGCCCCCAGGTGTCCTGGCGTCCAGTGCACTTTTCTAGTGCTTTTCCATGCTGTTGTCTATTCTTGCCCACCTGGTCTCTCCAGGTGCATAGGCTACCGGGTAAGATACAGGACGCCCAGGTAAATGTCAGTTTCAGATAAACAAGGACTCATCTCTTAGTATAAGTGTGTCCCAAGTATCAGGTGTATATGCTGCACTTCCTGCAGGTTTCGACTATCGAAAACCCCAGCTCTAACAGTCTGGGGTTGACGTTTAACCGGGTGTCCTGTTAACCCGGCACAATATGCCCCAACCGTCACTGGTCACCTGTGGGCTCCCCTGACCTCAGCAGACCCCTGCCCTGCCCCCTGGATGTGACCCCCACCCGGCGTAGGCAGCGAATCACCTAGCAAGGTGGGCACGCCGAGGAAGGGCAGATTTATCTGGGCCCTCTAGCTCCTGAGATTTCGCCTCTTTGATCCTTAGTTTCTGAAGGTTTGGAGTGTGTTGTAAATTCCAAGAGTCTAGGGTCTCAAGGGGCAGAGCGGGCTGTTCTCTACCACGGAAGGGTGGTGTCGCGTCTTTGGCATGTATCTGTGGGACCCGCAGGCGTTGGGGCATCATCTGCAACGGGGGAAGCAGATGCCTGGGAAGGAGGTATCCCTTGCCAGGGCTGTCCATTCTCGCGCCTCCCTGGTAGCCTCCCGCGTCTGCTCACGCCTGGATTCCGCTAACAGACCCCTCTGATGATCTGGCCTTTCCTTTCCTTTCCTTCCATCCCGCAGACAGCCGTCTGAGCCTTCTTGCTAAATGTCCTCTTGCATCAAATGCTTTCTGCTTCTCAAAGGACCCACTGGCTCCCCGTTTCCCATGGAGCCAGGACGTTGACCGGCCCCACCTTTTAAGAGTCTGTCATCGGCAGCCTCCTATCTGCCCGCTTGGCTGCCCCCAGGCCCTTGGCCATTTGCAAGAGGCCACATTCCAGAGAGGAATGGGCATGTTTGCAGGTATTTTCGGCCAGTAGCTGCCTGCTTTCTCTTGAAGGCTGTCCCCTTTCCAGCCCTTTTCAGTTCACCTGATTACGGCAAGGACAAAGGCATAATTAGATGCTAATGGCACTTAGCACCTCTATGACACCTGCAAGTCGCAGTGGCTCTACAGCACTGCTCAGGATGAACCAACTGCTCTGCCCTGCTGGCTGGGGATGGGGCTCCGTGACTGCCCAAACACACGCACTCTCGTCCCCCTTGCCCCATCTCACACCCCAAGTGGGGCTCCAGTTTCCAACGACCAGACCGGAGTTAACCCTGCTTCAGGGCCGGGCAGTGCTGACATATGAACAGCACTGCGAACAGGGCTGAGCGCCGTCCCGTGACTTCCTGTTTCATCCCCACCCAATGCTGTGTGGCAGGTGGCAGTGTCCCCACTTAGCAGATTAGGAAGCTGAGGCTTGAGGAATAAGGGACTTGCTCGAGACTCACACCACTGGTAAGTGGGAGAGCAGGATCCAGAGCCACCTCTGTCTGGTTCCAAGGCCACGTTCATTGCCCCACGCATTTCCTTCTGTTTCACTTCCCCAGCTCTGCAAATCTGAGCCACACCTCGAGGCTCAGCTCTCCCTCGGCGCCTCCCTCACTCCTGTTCTACGTCTCTAAATGCGTTGAGCGCCTATAAACGTGCACCTCAAAAGAGATCGGAAGAGACGCTGCCTTATGCTCCAGGGTTGTGTCTACGTGTGTGCGCTAATCTGAATCTCTCCCAGCTGGGCTGTGCATTTCTGGTGGCCTGGAAAGACGGCGTCACACCGTAAAGCCGCTGGCTCAGAGAGGAGCGTGTGGTCGGCACTAAATAACCACTCCTGGACAGATTGAGTGAGTGGTTGCAATGCCTGCAGTTTTTCTTTCTTGGCTTAAATAGATCATTGACTAACAAGTGAACATCTCCCCTTGAGAAAGTCGTGCGTGCCATCGCGGCGAGGGAGCCGCGGCTCCGGCTTTGGTTACTCTGGGCTTCCATCCCCGCTGTGCACTAGCTGTGAGACCTGGGGGCTCCTCTGTGCCACAGGTTCCCGGTCTGTAAAAGGGGCCACCGGAAGGGCCCCCCCCAACCCCGTCTCCGAGGTTTGCTGCGGGAGTGAAGTGGCTTCGTGTGTCGACAGCACCTACAGCGCGAGGAAAGGCGCCCTGTTACATCCAAAGCCTGGCATTGTGCCACCCTGGCCCTCGGGAACTCAGGGCCCTGTGACATTTCCTCACCCTCCTCAGATGTGAATTGCAAGGTAATCCTAGCCTGGGTGGATGGAGAGCAAGGTTTCTCAGCCTCGGCACCTCGGCACTTTGGACCGGCTCGTTCTGTGTGATGGGGGAAGGGAGGCGAGCTGTCCCGGGCCTTGGAGGATGTATAGCAGCATCCCTGGACGCTACCAGCTAGATGCCAATTATAACAACCAAGAATGCCTCCGGACATTTGCCCTGGGGGCTCAGGCCGGGTGACAACATTCTGCAACTGGAGAATGCATCAGACTCGCCTGGAGGGCTGGCTAAAGCACAGACCGCGTAGCCCCACCCTCAGAGTTGCTGATTCCTGGGGTCTGGGAAGGCCCCCAGAATCTGCGCCTCTAACGGGTTCCCAGGTGCTGCTGCTTCAGCTGTGCCAGGAACCCCCGCTTTGGGAACCATCGAACAAGAGTAAGATGGTCAGGCTTTAGAGATATTGAGGTTGCTGAACATGGTACTGAGAAGAGAGAGGACAGGAGAGGAGTTTCCGGGAGAGGTACCTCCCTACAGGTGGGAAGCATTAGGAACAAACGTGTAGATTTTACTGAAGAAAAAAAAAAAAACAAAAAACAAAACCAGTAACAACAGACTCAGAAGCAGTGAGGAGACTTTGAAAGGAGAGCGGCTGCACGCTTAGGCGAGGAGAAGCTCATTCAGGGAGATTTCTGTGAGCCAGCTCCAGAGGAGCCTGACAGAGGGCCTGATGGGCGTGAGGAGGGCTGTTTGCCCAGGAGCCGAGGGTGGGGGTGCCTGGACCCAGACAGAAAGGCTCATTTCCTGAAGGGCCAGAAGAGCCTGGAGAGACAGGCACTCAGCTCTGGATGGGAAAAGCAGCTCCAGAAGTGGCCGCGGACTCCCGTCTCATCTGTGAATGAACCCGCGCCAGGATGACATGAGTCCCCGCGAGAGTAACGGAGATAATGTACAGAGACGGCCACGAGGCTTCCCGTGGCCCAGAGGAAATCGTGGGAAACACTCACCTACTCAGCAGAGTGGTGATGCCGGCGTGACCCAGGGGGAGAGCGGTGTCGAGGGGGCACCCTGTGGTGGTGGCAGCTCAGAGTAACTTAGCAGCTGCAGCTGGCCTGGCAGGAGCATCTTCCATCCAGACTCTGCCTTGGCCCATCCGTGGTCACGTCCAGGCAGCTCCTGGCTCCACCTCTGTCCTGTGGCTGGTGGACACACACGGGGGAGGGCATTCAGCTGACCAGGAGTAGAAAGCAGGCTGAGCGGAACTTGCTCAGGGACCAGCCCAGTGACCCTGGACTCCAGAGTCTCAAGATGGAATTCCAGGGGTGTGGAATTTGAGTCAAGGTCTGTATCCAGGTTCCTCTATTTGGAGCTAGACAGATGATCTTGGGAGGGGTCACTTAGTAAAAGATCTTTACCCTGTGTGGCACCTACCGGGCCTTTTACATATTACATTTATCCCATTTTCACATCAGAAGTACAGGACAAATCCCCTTGGAGCGATGAAGAGACTGAGGGTCAGAGCGGCAGCTAGAATGCGGCAGAGCAAGAATTCCATCCCGATCTGACTCGAAAGAACGTGTTCGACTTCATTTTTCTATCTCTAAAATGAGGTTCATGCTCCCAAGCCATTCCCTCCTAGAGCTGTCATGGGAATCAGATGGGATAAAAATGTATGAAAATATAAGCTATATGAACGCCAGAGGTTATATTCATGACGATTAAACTTCTGCACCGTCAGGTTTTAAGAGCCAGCCGTGCTCCGCTCAGAACATCAGGGGCGATGGTTCAGTCTACCCACTTGGTCGGCCAGGGGTCTGGTGCGGGAACTCAAGCTGGGGCTGCCCCCCAGATAGGTACCTCCCCACCCCACGCAGTCTGCTGAAGCATCAGAAATTAAATTTCACGGCTGGGTGCACAGAGATAGCAACTCGAGCTCCATGTGTTTATGGCTCGAGGAGGAGATAAGATTTGATTAAGAAGACTGCTATTAATTTATGGCAAGTACACTGGCTCTAAGGAAGAGGCTGCTTTTAATTAATAGCCAGAAGGAATTTACACTCTTGGTCTCAGCGAGGGGGAGAAGGGTGGACGGAGGGGGCAGTGGAGCAAAGTGAATGATGTGGATGGATTGATCCAACCACACACAGGCCTTTCTTTCGAAGGGAATATACACATACGTAAAGGGCAGCAGGAAGAAGAGAGGTGTTCCAGCTCAGGAGCCTGGCAGGTGGGCTGGGAGAGCCAGCTGGCCCGAGAGGGATCAGGAGGAGGAAAGGACCCAGAAGAAGCGCTGACAATGTACCGAGCGCTCACTGGATGCCAGGCATCACGCTAAACCCTTTGTGTGGATCATGTTACCGCAGCCCTGTAAGCAGCTAGACAGTCATTTTTGGAGTACTACTATGAGTGTGCAGGAAGAAATGCAAACATTCCAAAAGGGTATTAGGTGACCGCTGAGTCTCCCCTCCCTGCCATTGACCTACCTTCCCGCTAAAGATCCAACTGTCCATTTCTTGTACCTTTCCAGGAGCATCCCAGATACATCTACACATATGAGCCTGTATCAGTACACATGAGGGTATGCTATCATTCTTTATGTTGCTCCAGTCTTATTCTTATTTTCGAGACAAGGTAACCGGGGGTCTCAGAGAGGTCTAGTAACTTTCCCAGAGTCACACAGCTCCTAAGGAGAGGAGCCCTGTTGCCAAACCTCAGTGCATGGCTCCTGAGCCCCTTTCTCATCATTATGGCTTTGCGCTGAGCACTGCCTTCAAGGTGTGACAGATGGAGTTGGGGTTCTTCCCACGGGGTGGGGTTGCTCCCCATGGACAGGAGGTGGGTAGGTACTGAGTACAGGGAGTAGCCAGGCCTGGTGGAGGGTGGGAGATGGTGAGAAAGGAACACCACAGGGATGCAGCCAGCACGTCCTCTGCGAGGTGGATGGGAGATTTGGGGGTTTTGTCCAGAGCTTGCCCTGATCCAGTGTCTTGGATCCCTACTTGCCCTCTCCTCATCCTAGGCTTCTAACAGTCACACAGTTTGAGATTCGAAAGGAGCCCGGGAGTGACTGCAGCTCAGACCACGGTCCGCGGATAAGCAGCATCAGTGTTGTCCAATGTTGACCAACTGAATCAGAATATTTGGGGCTGTGGCCCCAGGAATCTGTATTTAATCCCCCTTAGGTGATGCCTAGTCACGTTAGCTGAGAAGTACTGCATCATCCATCTTTTACAGAGAGTGACACTGAGGCCCCAAAAGGGATCCCGAGTTGTCCAAGGGCACACAGCTTATTTATGGCGATTGTAGGGCGTGGAAGGCTGGTCTTGGACAGACTCCTGATTCCCGTATGCCCTTTTTACTGAATCACCCCAGACCCTGGCACCCGTGGCAGGAAGTGCCTGGCCTGGGGGAAAGAGTATGCATTCTAAATCAGACAGGTCTACGTTCAAATCTTGTCTCTTGTCTCTAGCTGTGTAGCCTTGGGCAAGTTACTTAACCTCTCTGAGCTTCCATTCTTCACGTCTCCAACGGGAACAGCACCACCTTCCTTGCTGGGTGGCTGAGCAGACTCAGTGAACTGGTGCCAGGCAGTGTGACAGTGAGGAACCAGTGTCGGGTCACAGCTCCCTGACCTCCCCATGATGGAGAGCAGGGCCGCCTGAGCGGAAGGTGGATGGACTTGCGGTGCGGCGAGCTCTTTGGCTACGCTGGATCCTCCTCCGCCCCCTTCACCCCTGCCCCCTTTCATCTTCCATCAGAGACTGTTTCTAATCAGCCTAAGGACTGTGGAGTAGCTACCAGCATCCATCACCTGTAACAAATCAACAGGCTCTGCGACCTTTGACCCTTCCTCTTATAAATCACCCTCGCCTCTTCTGCTATGGAGACCCGAGGGCTGGGGTGGCCTGGGGTGGCAGGAGGGGCGGGGAAGCCCCTCGGGCAGATGGAGTCAGAGGGCGAGAAACGCCTGGAAGGTCAGAGCGGGGAGACCCTGTTGGCATATGGGGTCTGCCCCTCGCACTTTAGCGTTGAGGAGGTCGAGGCCCAGACGGGCGCACACGCTGCCCGAGCTTGCCGTGCAAGCCAGCGGCCCAGGAAGGAGGGCAGGGCGGGGCAGACGTGGCCTCAGCCCTCCTGGGCGCGGGCCCTTGCCCTCTTTTGGGAGGAGGGAGGGCAGGTTCACTGGATATTCAGGCCTGCAGAGTGCTGCCCTTTTCTCCCGAGGACACGAGCCTCTTTGGAAGAGAGGACACCCGGTAGCGCTAAGAGGAGTCTCCCCACACCTCCCTAGCCCTGGTCAGCCACGCCCACCTCCGCCCCCGCCCCCACCCTCATCGGGGCTTCCAGCCACCCGCCTCCGCCCCGTCCGGGAGCTGGGAGAAGCCTGGGTGAGGCTGCACCCCCGTGCCCAGCTCTGCAGGCTGGCCCCTGTGCGGGACACAACCGGGAGGTGGGGCTGGCACGCTTGCGGGGGCTGCTGGGTAGAGAACCCCCTTCCCTAGAGGGCTCCTCCCCCACCCCAAGCCTCCTCCGCTGATCCAGCCATTCCAGGTAGACTCTGTCCCCGGCGCCCTGTCATTCGAAGTCAGAATCTGCGTTGAGATGGAGACAGGTGCCCGGTGGCAGGCAGACCCGCGTGCCCACTCATCCGCCGGGACTCCTGAGCTGAGGGCGGAGTCCCAGCCGGAGCTGTGAATGGGCAGGGGCGCTCTCCCACCCGGGGCGTCCGCACAAGCCCAGGAACTCATTTGTCTGTGGGCACAGGCAAGACATCCCGCCCGGGGGGTCGCGTCTAACTTTTCCCCCCAGACTTTGAGGTCCCGGGGGGGCGGGGCAGGGGCTGGGACAGCGACTTGCTGGGTGGAGGCAGTTGTTCAGAGCCCTCCCTGCTCTTAGCTCTGGGGAGCTGACTTCTTACCATGGGGATGGGGGGTGCATTACAGAGACGCAGGGACTGCTCCAGAAGAAGGGGGTGCCTGCACCCCCATATCAGACCCCCCCCGCACTCACCAGCAGCACAAAGTGCTCACGCGAGCAGGCGAGAAGACGGCAGGGCCCCTGGTGCTGCACGTTATAAAGCCTGCATGAATCAGGCCTGGTCCTTGGGCGATCACGCATTCATTAAGTGACTACTGGATGCAAGAACACCGCAGGGGCCGAAAACCCCTGTTTGCTCTCAGGGAGCATACCGTCCGGAGGAGAAGGCGATGTTAGATGAAAATTATCTCATTGCTGTAGTGATTGGCCCGGTAAGGCAAGTTACAGGATTCTGTAAAAATACTCAAAAGGGGATCTGTGATCTAGAGGTGGGGGGCTGTCCAGGAAGGCTTCCTGAAGGAGGTGACAGTTAAGCTGATCCGCAAAGGATGTGTAGGAGTTAGTAGGCAAAGGGGTGATGGATGAGTCTCCTGGGAGCGCGTGTAGGGCTCCAGGCGCGGGCGGGAGGGAAGAGAAGGTCTCAGCCCCAAGGAGCTCACAGAGCGGATGGGGTAGGGGGCAGGCTGGCGAGACACAAGCCTCCCCCCACACACACACACACTTCTACACACAGAGGTGAGGGTGCAGTGCCGTGGCAGGGGCAGGGGGTGGAATCTTCTGGAAGGCTTCCTGGCTGGGTGGCTCTAAAGCCTTTATCAGAAGGGCAAGGGAGATACCCAGGGCGGGGGGAGAGCTCTCTGCTGGTGTGGGGGGGCCGGCTGAGTAGGAGGAGAGCGGGACCCCCAGGCACGGGGGCGGGCACAGCCCGTGTCCTTACACCGAGGCCGCCCGCACAGAGTCAAGGGTGAACGGGCAGGAGAGCGGGACCCTTCCCGGGCGCCCGGCTCCACCGCTGCCTCGCGCTCTTTTTCTGAGTAAGAGGATGGCGGAGCTTCTGCATTATTAATAGTGACACAGTAAACATTTTGGTAATCGTCACAGCCGCAGGCTCTGAGATGCAGCGCCAGCTGTTGCCAGCATGAAGAAAGAAGGCAAGACGCTCCTGCCTGCGTGGTGCACACCCCCAAACGCTTGCGCCTGTGCGCCTCACTCTCTGCTTTGTTTCACTTCTACACACAGAGGTGAGGGTGCAGTGCCGTGGCAGGGGCAGGGGGTGGAATCTTCTGGAAGGCTTCCTGGGTGGGTGGCTCTAAAGCCTTTATCAGAAGGGCAAGGGAGATACCCAGGGCGGGGGGAGAGCTCTCTGCTGGTGTGGGGGGGCCGGCTGAGTAGGAGGAGAGCGGGACCCCCAGGCACGGGGGCGGGCACAGCCCGTGTCCTTACACCGAGGCCGCCCGCACAGAGTCAAGGGTGAACGGGCAGGAGAGCGGGACCCTTCCCGGGCGCCCGGCTCCACCGCTGCCTCGCGCTCTTTTTCTGAGTAAGAGGATGGCGGAGCTTCTGCATTATTAATAGTGACACAGTAAACATTTTGGTAATCGTCACAGCCGCAGGCTCTGAGATGCAGCGCCAGCTGTTGCCAGCATGAAGAAAGAAGGCAAGACGCTCCTGCCTGCGTGGTGCACACCCCCAAACGCTTGCGCCTGTGCGCCTCACTCTCTGCTTTGTTTCTCCCCTCCCCCAAGAGATCAGACACTTCTGGGGCTTAGCCGGAAGTGGGGTGCTGGGTAGTAGAGAAGAGGGGTTGTCCCCACCCTACCCATCGGAGCCCCAGGTCAAGGTTCCTTCGTGTGAGCCGTGCAGCCTCCCAAATATCCCCCTCCCCAAGAACATGACTCCCTCACCCCAGCTCCCAGCCGCGGTGCAATCCCAGAGGTCCTGAGTCAGGCTGGGGCCGGGCTGGAAGGGCGGTTTTCCCATGGGATCCCAGGAGGGGCGTTTAGCAAAGCTGGCACTCGGGAGTGTTCCTCTTCCAGCGGGCCGTGGCAGCTCATCCAGGGACGGATGTCAGTCTGGAGGGAGAGGGTCTCCGTGTGGTGGCGGGGGCGATGTCCTTGGCTCTGCCCGGTCATCATTTCCATCAGTGACAGAGGGGCACGTGGCAGGTGGGCTGTCAGAGCTGAGCTGGGCCCTTGGCAGTTGGATTACAGACCAGGATTAGCCAAGGTCGTCACAGGGCATAGGAATGCATGTAGGTCCCCTCAGGGAGGCTCAGGAAATCCTTAAGAGCACAGACTCACCTTACTAGCACTTGGAGGGAGATGCCTTGGGGGCTTAGGAGGTTTTCCTAAATTTGCTGTGAGACTAGCCGTGTAATTTGCAAGACCTGGGGCGGAATGAAAATGTGGGACCCTTGTTTGAAAAGCAGACAAAAAAGTGCTGTTAAAGCTACAAAAATAGCCAGCTTTTTCCTTTCTTCTACGTGTCTCTTCTCATGTGCACGGGCCATCGTTCCAGTGCACAGAGGGGCCCCGACTTACGACGGCTCGACTTAGAATTTTTCGACTTTGGTCGCTGGCACGAAAGTGACGCGCAGCCAGTAGAAACCGTACTTCAGGTTTTGGACTTCGATCTTTTCCCAGCTGGCAGTATGCCGCCCAGTCCTCGCGCGTGGTGCTGGGCAGGGCAGTGACCACAGCTCCCAGGCAGCCCCGCTATCGTGCCAGTCAAAACCCAACGCGCTTAAAGCCATTCTGTAGCCAGACGACCATTCCGTGTTTCACTTTTAGTAATCAATCGGTGATGTGAGCTATTCGACACTTAATTATGAAGTAGGCTTTGTGTTAGATGATTTTGCCCAACTGTAGGCTAACGTAAGTGTTCGAGCACGTTCGAGGTCGGCGAGGCTAAGCTATGATGTAGGTTAGGTGTATCAAGTACACATTCAACTCATGATGAGCTCACTGGGATGTGACCCCATCGTAAATCGAAGAAGCCCCGTACTTCACTTACAAAACACAAGTTCAAAGATACAATTACTGAGAATTTCAAGACGGCGACCCCAGAGCACGAAACTAGGCACGGCCTCTTCCGAGCATGGGTCTCAAGTGACTGCATGGGTCTCACCACCCGCAAAACCGGCCCTGGTTCGGTGTGAGCCACTGTGTCACAGAGAAGCAAGTGCACTTGTGGGCAAGAAGACTGTCCCCACGAGGCAGGGGACAGCCCACGGTTCCCTGCTCAGGGTATGGGGCAGGGTGCTGGGGGCCACACATCAGAGGGACACTGACACCCTGGAGTGGGTGTCACGGATTTCAACGCGGAGGGCAAACCGTGTCATAGGCCGGGCGATGGGAGGAACGGACTCTGTGGTCCGGCAAAGAGGAATGTATGATGATGAATCTGCACGAGCCGAGAAGGAGGAGCACAGGATGAGATGGGAAGGTTACAGGGAGGCGAACCCACCCCCGATGGTCGGGGAAGGCCGCTTGGGCTGCTGTAACAAAGAACCACCCGCGGGGCAGCTTAACCACAGCCATTTATTGTCTCGGGTCTCAGGGTTCTGGAGGCTGGAAGTCCAGGATCAAGCCGTCAGCAGGGTTGGCTTCCTCCGAGGCGTCTGTCCATGGCTTGCAGGCGGCCGTCTTCTCCCTGTGGCTTCACGTGGTCTTCCCTCTGTGTCTGTGTCCTAATCTCTTCTTCCAAGGACACCAGTCACGCTGGATTAGAGCCCACCCATAGGACCTCATTTTACCTTCATTACCTCTGCAAGACCCTGTATCTAAATGCAGTCACATTCCGAAGTACTGGGGTGGGGGGAAGTTAGGACTTCAACGTCTGAATTCCAAGGGGGACACGGTTCAGCTCAGAACAGCTTCCCGGAGGAAGTGCTATCTGAGCTCAGATCTGAACAGTGAGTAGGAGGTTACTTAGGGAAAGGGAAAGGGGTGGCAACATCATCTGGGAAGGCCTGGGGGAGCAGCTGCAGGGTGCTGCCGAGGCAGGCGCTGTGCGGTGGGCGAGGGCGCTGGGGAAGATGGCAGTGAGTGACACCTGATGAGCTTGCAGAGGGTGGCAGGGGCCTGACCCCACGGGCCCCAATAAGAACGGTGCTCTTGGGCTTCCCTGGTGGCGCAGTGGTCGGGGGTCCGCCCGCCGATGCGGGGGACGCGGCTTCGCGCCCCGGTCCGGGAGGATCCCACGTGCCGCGGAGCGGCCGGGCCCGTGAGCCGTGGCCGCCGCGCCTGCGCGTCCGGAGCCTGCGCTCCGCGACGGGAGAGGCCACGGCGGCGAGAGGCCCGCGTACCGCAAAAAAAAAAAAAGAATGGTGTTCTCTATTCTCAGGACCTGGTGTGAGCTGCTCTGGAAAAGATGGCTTTGACTCTGGTGAGGAGAATGGACCGTATACTAGTCTGGATGCTCCAGAGGAAAAGAAGAAAAGGAGGCAAATTCCTCCTTTTGTTCTGTTCAGGCCCTCGGCAGATTGGACGATGTCCACTCACACTGGGGGTGGGGGGTGATTTACTGAGTATACTAGTCCGGATGCTCCAGAGGAAAAGAAGAAAAGGAGGCAAATTCCTCCTTTTGTTCTGTTCAGGCCCTCGGCAGATTGGACGATGTCCACTCACACTGGGGGTGGGGGGTGATTTACTGAGTCCACCAATTCTGGAGACACCCTAATGGACACACGCAGAAATGATGTTTAATCTGGGCACCCCGTGGTCCAGTCAAGTTGACACATGGAATTAACCGTCACGGGCTGGAAAGGCTACAGGAGGATGAAGGGGACAAGTAAGACTCTTGAAGGGGGCAGGCAAGAGATGGTGGCAGCAAGGGCTGGGGCTGCGGCAGCCGGGATGGAGAGATGTGAAAGAATGCCCGAGAGAAGAGGAAGAATTGACACGGCTTGGGGAGGAACTGGACAAGGGCAGTGATGGGCAGGGAGGTGTGGAGATGGCCCTTAGGACCCTGACCCGGCCAGCTAGGGGTGCCACGCCCTGAGGGAGCCCAGCTGGAGAGGAAGTCTGAGATGGAGATGGGGCAGGACGGTGGGAAGAGGGGCAGAGCTTGGTTTGGGACGTGGTAATTCCAAGGAGGTCTGGAGACACCAGGCAGCCGAGATGAATGAAGGTACAGACCCGGGCAGGCTGTCATGACCCAGGGGCAAGGCACAGAATGGGAAGAGGAGTTGGCCTCGACTGTGCCTTGAGACGGACCAGCATTAGTGGCTGGGCAGAGGAGGGTGAGCCCACCCTTACCTGTCCGACCTGCTCCAGCTAGCCCAGCTCCTCATGCACTGGGGCCAACCCCAGTCCCTGCCCCTGGCCCTTTGACCTGGGTGCCCCACTGTCCCAAGGGTTCCTGGACCTTCTGCTGTCTCAGGAGGAACCCCTACCCAGGCCTGGCCCACGGAATCTTGCCCTCACGGTTCCTCAAATAATAATACCCAGCAGCAGCACTTGCTATGTGTCATCAAGTCCTTAATCTCCACAACAAGCTCCATGAGGTCGGTACCGTGATGTATTAGTTTCCAAATGGCTGCTGTAACAAATTACCATAACCTTGGTAGCTTGAAACAACACACCTTAATTTTCTTACCGTTTTGGAGGTGAGAAGTCCAAAACGGGTCTCACTGGACTAAAATCAAGATATCTGGAGGGCTCAAAACTCAAGGGGAGAATCCATTTGCCTTTTCCGTGTCTCGAGGCCTCCTGCATTTCATCTTCCGTGCCAGCACTGGGCCGTTTGGTCTTTTCATGCTGTATCCCTCTGACACTGACTGCCTTTCTGCCTCCCTCTTCTTCACTTAAGGACCCTGGTAACCCAGGATCATCTCCCTAATTTAAAGTCAGCTGATTGGCAACATTCATTCCATCTTTCCAATGTAACATACCGTATTCACAGGTTCCGGGGATTAGGACGTGGACATCTTTGGGGGCATTATCCTGCTGACTGCATATGATCACCATCCCTATTTTTACAAATGAGGAAGCTGAGGCATAAGAAGATCAAGGAGTTACCCAGTGCCCTCAGCTAGCAGGAGAGGAGCCAGGATTCACGCCCCAGGCAGGCTGGCTGCCAAGTTGTGCACTAACCCCCACCCCCTTGCCTCTCTCAGGGAGGGATGAGGGATGCCTGGATCTCCCAGGGGTACCTGACCCTTTGATAAACGGTCCTGTAGGGTGGGGACCACACCCTCCAGTCTGCACACCAGCTGGGGGGCCGTCTCTTCCCCACTCTCTCGTAGCTTTTTTTTTTTTTTGGCGGTATGCGGGCCTCTCCCGTCGCGGAGCACAGGCTCCGGACGCGCAGGCTCAGCGGCCATGGCTCACGGGCCCGGCTGCTCCGCGGCACGTGGGATCTTCCCGGACCGGGGCACGAACCCGCGTCCCCTGCATCGGCAGGCGGACTCTCAACCACTGCGCCACCAGGGAAGCCCATCTCGTAGCTTTCTGAGGGCAGGGGCTGTGTTAACTTCCTGCCTTCGTGTCCCTGGGAGCCAGCCAGGGAGGTGGTGCTGAGCTGTAGCTGCAGGGCCCTGTGGTAGCCACCCCTTCATTCATTCATTCATTCATTCATTCAACCCACCTACGTCAGGCACCTAGGCACGTGTTGACTCTAGAGATGCCTGTCCCTCCCCCCAGGGGCTATAGTCCAGAGAGAAAGAAGCAAGGAGCCATGACAAGGGAGCGTGTTGGGTATGTGATGGGGCTCGGCACCTTCCTGGGGGAAAGTGTCTCAGCTGAAAGGTGGAGGACAAACGGGAGGTAATCAGATGAGCAGGAGGTGAACACAGATGGGTGGAATGTCGGCCATGAGGATTGGAGTCATGGGAAAGGTCAGTGGCAGTAAGAGGTAGATACCCCTTCCCCAGAAGGCTTCAAAGCAAGCTGGACAGCACCTGCTTGGATCGATCATTCACTCATTCATTCATTCATCAGTCAGATCTTTACCAAGCGCCGTCCGTGTGCAAGCATTGGGCTCTCGCTGGAGATGAGACGAAACAGACATGGTCCCCGTCCCTGTGGAACTCAGAGAACAGTAGGGAAGGCAGATAGTAAGCAAATCACGACACAAAGAAATATGTGATTAGAAAATATGGTGTATGCTAAGAAGGATGAGACCCGGGCGATAAGAAGAACCAGCACGGCAGAGATGGGGGGCTTCTCGGAGGGGGGACCCGCAAGGCCTGGAGGGTGATGGGTTCGAGGGCTCCAGGCAGAGAAAACAGCATGTGGGCCGGGTCAGTGGTTATTACACCGTGTCCTGAGGACCCCAGAATTCACAGGTGCTCCAGCCATCATGGCAAGTGGGGATGGGTCAGGGTGGGGAGTGAGGGGACAGCATCACGGATAGACCTTGGACCCGCCACCCTAAACCCTCTTTGCAGGAGGGCATCTGCCCTTTGCTCTGTTTTATCTGTTGGGACCCTTATGGGATTTTATTAGGATCAAGGCTTAAGACTGTTTGAAAGCTCTGATCTGGGGGGAGACTATATCTGGTCCAAGCCCCGGGGGTCTCACCTGCCTGGAGTTTAGACCCCAGAAAGGCACATCCTCTCTAACGACGGGCAGAATGTCCCCACCGTAGAAAGGAGGGAGTCTGTGTGGGGACCGGCCCAACCAGTATTTCTGGGGCGCCGGGCACACCGCAGGGGAGTCTGTCCATCTGGCTGTCTTTCAGGTTGGGTGTCAGGCCAGGTTGGGATGTGGAGATCCTGGCCCATGCTGTCACGGGGGGCACAGAGCCGCTGCCGTGGGGGACCCTGGTCTCGGAGGGCAGGGCGGGTGGGCTGGCCGGGCCCCAGCTGGGTTCACCTTTCCCGGAAGCCAGGCCGGGCGGGAAGCAGCATTTCCAGTAAGAAGAAGGCTCAGCCCCTGCTAGCTTGGCACGCCCCACGCTCTAGGAGCAGGGCTTTCTCTGTTCCTCAGTGTCCTTCATGAGTGCTGTGGAGAGCCGTTCGCAGCTAAGTGGGCTGTAATGGCTTTCTGCGGTCATTAGACACAGGCCATTGGGAGCGCCTGCCGGGCCGCCGGGCTGGGCTCCTGTCTGCTCCCCCCAGACCCAGATCGATGAGCCAGGAGTGGGCCTCGGTGGGCCACCACCTCCCCGAGCACAGGCGGTCCCTGGGGACCACGCCGGGGCTCACAGCAGCCACCCTCGACCCCAGGTCACGAGCTGGCCCGGAGTGGAGAGCTCCCCAGAGCAGGAACCCCAAAGTGGACACAGAGCATGTGGGGCTGGCTACGCTGCTGGAGGCCTGGGCTTGGCCAGGGGGCCCTTTTAGGATTAAATCTGATTCAGTCCAGTGAGGGTTGGGGGAACATGGGAATGGGAGAGTAGGGCCGCCCCTGTGGGCTCCTCCATTAGAGACAGACCTGGCTTTGATCTCGGTTGTGCCACAGGCAAGCGATTGTCCCTCTCTGAACCTCAGTCTCCCCATCTGTAAAATGGAGCTAGAACAGCACCGTTGGCAGGGTGGGTCTGAGGATGCAGGGAGGTGATGCAGGTGAGGTGCTAGCGTGTAGTCAGGGCTCAGCAGAGGGTGGCAGCTACGTCACCATCAGCATCACCATCAGCATCAGCATCAGCATCAGCATCAGCATCACCATCAGCATCAGCATCACCATCAGCATCAGCATCACCATCAGCATCAGCATCACCATCAGCATCAGCATCACCATCAGCATCACCATCATCTCGTCATCACCACCGTTCTAAGAGGGATACTCAGTGGGTCTCACTGTCATGTTTTTGGTTTTTGTTGTTGCCGGTTGGGCGGTTTCGCTAATCCAGCATCAAAGGGCAAAGCTGAGCCAGCCTCACGCACCCTCACATGCATTCAGAAACGATTTATTGAGCGTCTGCTCTGTGTTGGGCTTTGGAGAAACAGAGCAAGGAGCTCATAAGTGGATTCTGGGCTGGGTGCAGGGGGTGGTGGGAGTACTGTCCTGAGGCCGGGCTGGGTTTAGGAGGCAGGCATGTGAGCGTGGCACGGAGGGGAACGGGGATGTGGCAGGGCTGTGCCCATGGGGCGTTTGCCCTGCATCCACCTTGCCCGGCACAGGCTCGCTTTCTCCCCAGGACCGTGGGCCGGTCCCGAGGGCTCTGAGAGAGTAACAGGGGCTGTCTGACTCTCTGCCTTCCCCCAGCCAAAGCTGGGAGAGTTAGGGCTCTGAGGTCTCACTGCTCCTTCCTCGCCCAGAGTGAGTGTCCTGCGTCCCGTTCTGCAGCCCCCTGTAACTCAAGCCCTGCTGCAGAGAGGCTCCTCCGACACTCTTATCACCCCCATGTCTTCTGGAGCTGAGAGCGGGGGATGGCTATGCATTTCCTAGAAATCCGGGAAAAGGATGAGAGGTGGAAGGTTACAAACTCACAGGGCTGGGCTTGCATCTTTGTCCCAAGGGCCTTTACCGAGGGTTCTCACTGCCCACCTGTGTGAGCCGGATTGACCCAGTTCTCTTCCTTTGTCTGGAATTTTCCAGACTGCAGCATAATGTCCTCAGTGCTTCTCAACCCAGGCCACACCTTAAAATCACCTGGAGGGGCTTTAAAAATTTCTAATACCTGGACCTGAACCCACCCCCACCCCCGCTGATTTTGATTTAATTCATCTGGGGTGGTGATTGTTTTCTGAATGCCCCCTACACAGATGAATCCGATGTGCAGCCAGGGTTAACAGGCATGAATATAAAGGAAAGAAAATGGGCTTTGGAGTTGGGCGTCCAACACTGGCTCCCCCACTTACTGTGTGACCTTAGGTGAGTTGCTCAACATCTCTGAACTTTAGTGCTGATTTCCATTTTTTAAAAATGAATTAATAGGCAAATCACAATGGAGACAAGAGTTCCCGGTTCTTCAGGAGATAACTGTTGAGTGTCAATTAAGAAAATGCGTGCAAAAGCACTTAACATCAGCCAGGTGCTTTTGTAGCCTCAGCCCCCTCTGTAGCGAGAGGACAGTATATTGTCATATCATCTATCACAAAGTGTGCATGCAGCCTGCACAGAGGTAGACTCTGCTGTCCAGTGGTTTCTCAGGTAAAGTAGGAGTGATGGTCACGCTTTCTGTGGGTCACTAGGTTAATGGCTCTTACTCTTTGTATTTATTCTACTTGGGGCTCGTTGAGCACCTTGAATCTGCAATTTGTCTTTCTCCAAATTGGGGGCTATTCAGCCCTTATTCTTCAAATACTTTTTCTGCCCCTATTTTCTCTCCTCTCTTTCTAGGACGTCATTTATATAGATGTTAGATGTTTAGATACAGTTCCTGAGGCCCTGGGTTTGGTGCTTTGTTTTATGTTTTTTTAGTCCTTTTTTTTTTTTTTTTTTTTTTTTTGTCCTTCAGATTAGATATTTTCTATTGATCAATCTTCACATTCACTGACTCTTTCTTCTGTTCTCGTCAATGAATTGTTAAGCCTATCCAGTCAGTTTTTAATTTCAGATCCTGCATTTTTCAATTCTGGAATTTTTACTTGATTCTTTTTAATAGTTTTTATTTCTCTACTGAGATTCCCTGTTTGGACACTCAGTGCAGGTATATTTTCCTTTATGTCCTTGAGGACAGTTAGAATAGCTGTTTTAGAACAGTCTGTATTGATTTCTCTTATGTAGGGATCACATTTTTCTCTCTCTTTGTGTGCCTAGAAGTTTGGGGCTATATCCTGGACATTGTGAGTGATAGGTGGTGAAAACTCTGGATTTTCTTGCATTACCCTGAAGTGCATTGATTAAAAACAAACAAAAACAGTTAATTTGGCTGGACTCAAACTCCAAACTTTGTCTCTCCTGTGGTGGCCAGTAGCAGAACTCTCTGTTCAGTTTTTGTGGCCTTGGCTGGGCTGCTTAGAGCAGCCCTTGTGTGGATATTTCAAAGGTTGGCCTAAGATTTGGGTAGAGTTTATACACGGAATTTGAGCCCCCTCGCTCTGGCTCTTTTCTTTCTGGGATTCCCACCCTCACTTTCCAGTTACTGTAGTCGCTCCAAACTCTGTCCTCTAGCTCTTTAAGTCAGTAAGATTTGGGGGTTTCTATCTGGATTTTAGTTGCCCCCCTTGGCAGAGGCTGGAGGCTGCCCTCAACAGAACCCCATACATATGGCAAACTCACCCAAGCGCCATTCCTATTTTCTAAGCATTGACTCCCCTCCCTTGTCACCTGCTTCTGGCTGCTCTCCAATGCCTTCAGGCACTGGTTTATAGTTGTTATCTGCTGGAGGGGGCTTGGTCTGATAGCAGCCACCTTTACCAGAAGCCCAGGCAGGCCCAGCTGTTTGGTGTCTCAAGCTCATAGGTAGTAGGCAGGGAGGACACCAGGCATCTCTCTGAGTTATACCTGCACCCAGTGGCATTCGTTGCAACAGTTGTTCATAACATATAGCCAAACATTCCAGAGGCTCAGACCCAGGAGAGAATGCAGAAATGCGGATGGGTCTCACTTTTAAGAAAAAGGGGGCTTCATACTCTAAGCCAGCCCTGTCCAGTCGAACTTTCTATGGTGATAGGCATGTGCTATATTCTGCACAGCCCAGCTTGGCAGCCACTAGCCACATGTGGTCAGTGTGACCGAGAAACTAAATTTTTAATTTTATTTCATTTTAGTGAACAGCAAGGTCCTACTGTATAGCACAGGGAACTATATTCAATATCCGCTAACCATAATGGAAAGGAATAGTTAAAAAAAGAATGTATATATACGTATAACTGAATCACTTTGCTACACAGCAGAAATTAACACAACATTGTAAATCAACCATACTTCAGTAAAAAATGTTTATGTCATTTCAAGGATAAGTTAAAATTTCAGTAGCTTCATGTGGCTAGTGGCTGCTGTATTAGTACAGGAGGTCTAAGCAAATTCAAGAAATCTGTCTGCATTGACAGAAAAACAGAAAACAGGGTAACTGTAAAAAAGAATTACAAAAAGATTTACTGTAAGAAAGAAGAAGAAAATAAAACTCAGCTAGGGCGTTTGAAATAGGATTTCATTTATTCCCTTCCCCCAAAACAGTACGTATACCTAGAACAGACCCTTTCAGGGTCCTGTTGCCCTGCGGAGTTGCTCATGGCATTTCAAACTGAGAGCTGTATTAAGGCAGCAGTTACAAAGGGACACAGAAGAGTGTTTTTAAGTTATTAATTCCCCAAAGATATTCGAGATAGGACATGATTTATAAAAATTAGATTTGCCTGTTACTTCTGGGGGAGCCTATCTCTAACTTGAAGTGAAGTTATCCATCTCTGGCTTTGTCTCAGCCCAGCGTTGCCCAGAAGCCATGCAGTTCCTGGGTGGTGGGCGCCTGCCCAAGGCTCCCTGCCAGCAGTGGTCTGAGGACCAGGCGGGGGCATTGTCCCCCCTCCTCCCGGGAGTAGTAAGCGGGCTGAGGTTCCAGCCAGACTGCCTGAGATGATATTCCAGCTTCAACACAGCGCTCTGGGCTTGGGTGCTTCTGTGTGCCTCAATGTACACATCTGTAAAATGGGGACAATAAGTCAGCCCACTTCCTAAGGCTGTTTAGAATGGAATGTGTAAGCATGTGATGAAGCATATAGAACACAGACACCTCATTTACAACAGCGCTTGGCACGTGGTAAAATGCTCAGTACGTCTTGCTGGTATTTCTCTTTCTTACTTACCCCTCCTCCATGCCCATGTTCTGTCTCCCTCTCCCCCGTCTTTCTGACTGTCCCCAAACCCCACGGCTCACCCCTTGTCTCCCCAGCCCTCATGCATCACCCTGGACAGACACTAGAACTGCCTCCACCCCCTCCTCCCCTGCCTGTCTGCTTCCCACCCCTTCCTTATCCTCTGAGAAGCATCTGACCTCGTGTTCCGTTCAGATTCCGTGTGGCTCTCGTTCTACCATATTTCCACCTGCCCTAATTCTTTCAGGGGACGTGGGAGGAAGGGGTGGGCGAATTGGATATAAAAAGAGAATAGAGCAAGACGGGAACAAGGGTCAGACGAGTGAGGCCCTCCCTTCAAGTACAACATTGAATGGCTGCCCAAGAAATTCAGTAATCAAGGTAAATAATGCTTCAATGCAATATTTTTAAAAATCCAAATTAATGCACAAGTTACATGATGAACAAAATATCAAAATGTTCACAAAAGACCGGATCTGACCCAGCCCCGCCCCCAGCACCAGCCCTGTCGGGGCCTGACTTTACTTAACATTTTGCTGTTTTGCTCATCGTGGAATGTCTTACGTTAACTTGTATTTTTTGAAACATTGCATTAAAAGATTTATCTTGATGACTCAGATTTGGGGCACCCCTCCCTGAAATTTGGCCCCGATGCCTCACTCTCCTCACCCTGATCCCGGCCCTGGAACAGAGTCCTTGCGAGCAGAGGCTCATTCTAGGGGAAGCCAGCTGCGGGGAGGAGGAGGGGGAGGGTCTCAACAGTCCCCAGGGAGCCCTCTCGGGCCGCTTGTTCCTTGTCCAGCCTCGTGGCCGCTAGAGGCTGGGCAGGGGCAGCCCTGAGCCACAGGAAGAGGGAAAAAGGAAGAAGCTCCCCATGACACGGTGATCTCGAGTGCCCCTAAATGACCCCTGGACCGTGTCCCTTTAGGGCCCGCCAAGACAACCGCAGGGTATGGCCTGAAGAAGGAAGCCGACTCTTCTCCGAGGCAGCCTGTGGAGGTGTGTCTTCTTGGCCGCCCCTGTGCGGCCACCTCCCTACTGGCGACCTCCCAGGCCCTGGGCGTCAGGACGGCTCCTCTCCCTAACCAGGCCCCTGTCTTGGTCTCCTCCTCCCCCTGCCCCTCCCCCTCGGCCTCTCCATCACCTGGGGGAGGCCGCACCGAGGGCTGGCCGCAGGCAAGGGTGGCTGGTGTCGGTGGACAGAGGCCAGAGGAGGGGCCGCAGCCCTGTCATTGTCTCCCATTGCACGCTCCCACAGCCCTCTCTCCAGACCCCAAATAGCTCCCCCAGCCCCACCCTTGGCACCACTAGAGATGCCCAAGCTGTGGGTGTCCGGGGCAGGGCGCTCGCCAGATCCCCCAGAGCCTGGGCAGGGCGGCTAGGAACAGGGCAGGCGTGTCCCCTCTTCCTGTACCTGCGGGGGAGAAGGGGGCCCCTGACATCCTGCAGGGAGCCAGCCCGGCCTATTGGCGTCGTCCTACTCTCTCTGCTTCCTGACCCCCACGGATGTCCTAGCTCCTGTGACGGTCCTTGCCGGCACGTGGGAGCTTTGGCCCGTCCCCCCAGTGGGGGAGCCCGGGTGTTCCTGAGTCAGGCCCGAGGGAAGGTGTGGGGCCCGGCATTTCTGGAGCAGCTGCTCTGTACCAGCCAGGGTATGCACACCCGTGATCTTAGGCCGCTTCCCAGTAACCCGTTAGGTGGGGCGCAGGGTCCCCCCGAATCCGCCGTCATCATGCAGGATGTTCGGCTGTTGAGGAAATAGCGCTGTCCTGACATCTCCGGAAGGTTCCGTGTTCCAGCCGCTGGAGGGTGGATGCCAGGCACAGCCTCAGCAGTCAGGACGCCCGGCCCTGCTCTGACCCCAGAGCCCGGGTGTCATCCTAGTCAAGTGGCACGTGCGTTCCCGCTTATTAAATATTCTAATGCCACCTGTCTGCAGTTTCTTCTCAGGATTTAAGGTAGTGGCACTGGAAGTGACGGCATCCCACAGATGAGAATGCTGAGGCTCTCGGGGCTGAGCCGTTGGATCAAGAGGCTAGATTTGAACTTGGCTCTCCGGGGGTCTGGAGCCTCTGCGCTGTTCTCTAGATTACACTCCTTCTAGACGGGGCCAAGGCAGGACTCTGGGGCACAGACCCACCTCCCCTGCGTGACAGCCTAGAGGACCCCCGACCCTGCATGCTCACCAGAGGTCAAGAGCAAATACTTTAACGGGGCCACAGCGACCTGGAGGCGCTCTGGCTTTGGGGACTAAAGGCTCTGAGCTGTCGGGCCCTCTCTCAGGTCCTGTCTTGGCAAGGTCTCTGTGGCATCGGGACCCTGGAGCACAGGCTTTTAGGGCCGTGTCCCTGTTAGGACAGGAAGGTGTGAACGGAAAGGCGGAAGAGGAGCTCGCCTTAGCTGCCCGTGCTGCTGAGTCTGCCGGCCTGGCCGTGGGGAGGCCCTTCGCAAGCTGGAAAGCAGCCGCCCTGAGGTGTAGTTTATCGTAGAGCGGGAGAAAGGGGGGAGGGGAGGGGACCTGCCCCCCATACCTCCTGCATCCTGGCTGGGAGCTTAAGCGCCCTCACCTGCGTATCCTTCCCAACCCCCTTTTCCTTCTCCCATGTCAGCAGAAAGTTCCCAATGTCAAGAGCCCTCAAAAAGAACACAAATTCTAATGTAATTTATATTATATTATAATTACTATACTTTATTATATTACATTCTGTTTATCCGCTCTTTGCTCTGCGCCAGACGCCGTGCCAACTGCTCGATCTGCATCATGCCATGTAACCCACTCTGTGGTGTACGTATTTCCGTCATCTCTCCGTTACTAGTGAGAAAACCCAGGGCTCAGAGAGGTTAAGTAATTTTCCCAGAGTTGCACTGTCAGTGTGTGCACTCAGGGGGTGTGCTGTCTTCTCGTCAGGGTTTCTCTGTCTGGGTGGGACTTGGCTTCCTCTCCCAGCCCCTGCGCCCCCCCAAGTCCCCTTTGGACCGAGACATACTTTCGGGGCCTAGCCCTTGCGCATGGGGGGCCCTGGTGCAGGTGGGAGATTCCAGTTGGGCAGCAGATGAAAGCAGCGTTTAGTTTTCTCTTTGTCCCCACAGAGAAGGCTCTCGGTTTTCCTTCTCTCATGTGTTTTCCTATCTCACTTTGTTTCTTGGTTGACTTTTCATCCTTTGAAATGAGACCGCATCCTGGGAGCCGGGCCACCAGCTGGAAGAGGCTGGAAGCAGTCAGGTCTGGGGCTGCAGTGGGTGGGAATCCCTCCCAACTGGGGTGACCCACAAACCCAGGAGTCAGGGCCAGGAACCCCCATCGGGGGAGGCTCAAGACCCCAGGCGGCAGCCTTCCCTCGGGGCTCCTGGGGGAAGTCCTGTTAGCTTGGACCCTGATTCAGCATGTGCCTGTGGAAGACTCTGTGGACCTTGGTTTCTTCATCTGTCTAATGGGCTAATAATGCCCAAGCTGTGACCATCACTGGCTGGATGATAAAAGGAGACACAGTCCATGTAAACGTGCTGGGACATTTGAAAGTGCCACGCAGGTATTAGAAACGGGTATTGTTCTGTCCTTTCCTTCCTTTTTTTTCCCCTTCCTTCCCTCCCTTCCTCCCTCCCTTTCTTTCTTCCAACTGAAGTTAGTTTCAGAGCAAAGCATCCATGTCCCTTTCCATGGCGGCCTGGGTAGAGTCATTGTCATTAATGGAGGAATTCTGGAAGGTTCCAGAGGAAACCCAGCAGAACCATATGCAGAGCTAAGCACAGGAGCACATTTGCAGATTGGCTGGCTCCTCCGGCATTTGCCCCGTGGAGCTACGGGGCTGAGAGTCTGTACTCTCTGTCGGTTCACTGGCAGAACCTTAGGCTTTTCTGCCCTTTGCACTAACCGGCAACCTTCCTGCTTCATCAGAAGGCGCTTCACTCGCACGCTTGGAGCTGGTGCTGCTCTGTGCCCCTAAGGCTGCCAGCCTCCCGGTGTTGGGGATGGGGCCTGAAGCAGATGGACAGAGTGTCATGGGGAGGGGGTCTCCTCGGAAGGAAGAAGAGGGCTTGGCTTTCCAGGGAGCCCTGGTGGTGAGGGGGTGAGAGAGGTTGGAGAAGGCGGCTCCACTCCGGCTGCCGTTTCTGCCGCTGGGTCCAGAGTTGCCCATCGCATCACTACGTGTAGAGGCTGCAAGCAGATCATAGGGAGGGCGGGACATTTGGACTCACAGAATTCAAGGGACCCCTCTTAATGGGATAAGAAATGAGAATGGCAGGGCTTTGAGCTTTGGGCTCTCAAGGGTCCAGTACTGTGCATCCTCTGTTGAAAGAGGAGCTTCTGATTAATAATAATAAAATAAGGAAGGAAGAAGAGGAAAGGAAAGAGGGAAGAAGGAGGAAGGGAGGGAGGGGGAAAGAGGGAAACTTCTTTTCAGGTCCAGCAACCCATACAAGGCCTTTGGTCTAAACTTCAGCAAGGTCCGGCCTCAGTCAACCAGGCCAGTCACGTTTATTGAGCACGTGCTGTGTGTGTTGTTATTCCGCGAGCTTCAGTCACTTAGGAGTATTGTGTTACTGCTAGTCCCATTTTACAGATAAGGAAGCTGAGGCTCAGAGAAGTTAAGTGACCTGCTCAGTTTCACAGCTGGAACATTCTGAGGAGTTCAAATGCATGCATGGCAGGCTGAGTGTCTGCCTTTCCTAAGTGCTGCATGGCCTTTCCTAGATTCTAAGAGAAGACAGTAATGGAGATTTAGTTCCCATGTCGATAGTAGCTTTATCCACTGAGTCCTGTCTAAATTCCTGGCACGTTTTAACTCACGATCTTCACAAAGGCCCTGTGAAGGAGTTTCCATTATAATCAGCACTCCCCCCCCCCTTTTACAGATAAGGAAACTGAGGCTCAGAAAATCCCCCAGAGTCTCAAAGGCAGTAGACGGCAGAGCTCAGATGTGAACCCAGGCAGTCGGGCCTCCGTGCTGTACTTCTTCCCAGGCAAGCTGGGTTATTCCTCCGACCACATTCCTTTTAAAACTGGCAGCGGATTTCCAAAGGGGACAGAAATGGAACAACCACAGGACAACGGCACGAGAATTAACGGATATTTTTCACAAGATGTGCGCTTAAAAATAAAGTCCCCTGTAGGTCAAACATGAGTGCCCCAACTGAAGATGATGCATGGTTCGTAAATACCCGGCTGCAAACGGCCTCTGTCCACACCCAAGAGAATGCCACCTGCTACGGCCTGTGCCCAGCCACTCCTGGTCTTATATGAGGCTGGAGGAGAGAGCTCTTGTGCTTCTGTCCTGTCTGGATAAGGTGAGCTCTGTGTAATCCATGGAAATCATCTTCCAGTATTTAAGCAAAAGTTCATAAGGTAAAAGCTCTCTGGGCTCTCGGAATTATTCACATTTAACGAAAGCTGTTTGCTGTGTTGCTCTGTTGATCTGTTTGTTTGGAAAGAACCTGCTGCTTACAATTTTGGTGGCTGGGCCTCCATCCCAGTGTCTGGTGTCACGAAAAGGGAGCGGAACGGTCCCTGAATGTCTCATTTCCTGGTGGCGACTTCCAGCACGCGACAGGGCTCTGCCAACTGTCCACCCCCAGCCTGAGCCCCCTGGGCAATGCCGTCGTGTCCCCCAAAGCCCTGGGCGTTTCCCAGGGCCCTCTGCACCCCCGACAGCCCCGCTCCCAGCGGGGACTGTCACTGCTTCCGGCCAGCAGGGAGGCCTGTTCCCCCGTCCCTCTCATCCTTTGGTCTCATTCCCAGGACCCCTACCCCAAGGTGCGCGGCTTGGAGACTCCAACCCTCCCCAGGTGTTTGGAATCTGCAGCATTTCAATTCCATGCTTGCTTTTTATGAAAGGGAGACGATCCATCTGCAGAATATTAAGTGGCTCAGGTGTCTCTGGGAGGCCGGCTGCTAATCCGCCAACATCTGCTACTTATGTGATCTTGGCGCCTAGCAGCCTCACTCCCCCGGCCCCCCACCCCGGCTGAGCTCCAGGGCCTTGAGACGGAAAACGAGAGGATGATTCGGGCAAGCCAAGCGCGCTCGCCCCATGGCGGGGGCGGGAATCATGACCTCCAAGTCCCCTCTGAGGCCCAGGGCAGGGACCTGGCCAAGACGAGCCACCCTAGGCAGACTCCTCCCTCTCATGGGCTTTAGCTCAGTGGACAGAGGAGGGGACAGGCTGCATGCGTCCGGGATCTAACATCAGGCTCCCAACACGCACCTCCTCCAGGCCGTGGGCTCCATTCACGTGCCACACCTTTGCATGAGCTGTTGTCCCCACCGGGGAGGTGCTTTGTTCCGCCCTCGACCTGTTCAAGTCCTAGCAGCCTTCAGGGCCAAGTCAAGGCTCGCGTCCTCCATGTGGCTCTCCCTGGCCCATCCGCACAGAGGGTGTCTCTGCCGTTCCTCCTCGTCTCCCTGGTCCCCACGATCTCACCTGCTGGATGTGACTTTTCTTGGGAGCAGGGCTGTGTACCCGCAGCCCGTAGCTCAGGGCTGGGTGTGCAGCTAGAAAACAGGTGCCCTTGGATTAACTAGGAGTGGGGATAATGGGGATTGGCACTGTCAGAGGGACAAACCCATAAAAGCTCCCCATTCCTCCTTCTTCCCTGCCTGGTTCCCCAGGCTGTCTGGGGACCAAGCCCCTGGCTGAGTTCAGAGCACATAGAATGGCTTCTGAAGATGGAAGAGACACAGACCCTGGCAGGAAGAAGCTCTCAGCTTCAATCCTGTCATAAAACCCACACCACATTGACTTAGTGACAGGTATAGAACAACCCACGAAGGAGTATAAATCTATACTCTTCAAACAGGACAGCCGAGAGCGCCACCAAGTTAAAAGGGAAAGAGCAGGTTTAATCAAAGCAGGCTTCCTGGAGAAGGTGGGCTTTGAGGCAGGACTGGACGAAGAGAACTCACATTTGCAGAGAAGGAAGAGGATGAGTTCCAGGGAAGGGAAGAGATACGTATAAAAGTGTATTTGTTTGTTAGAGATGCTGTAACAAACACCACAGACTGAGTGGTAAAAACAGAATTTTCTTTTCTCACAACCCTGGAGGCTCAGAGTCCAAGATCAAGGCGTTGACAGGGTTTGTTTCCTCTGAAGACCAGGAGGGAAGGCTCTGTTCCAGGCCTCTCTCTTTGGCTCGGAGATGGCCATCTTCTCCCCATGTCTTCACAGTGGTCGTTCCTCCACGCGTGTCTGTGTCCTGATCTCTTCTTATAAGGACACTGGTCACACTGGATTAGGGCCCATGCCAATGACCTCATGTAACCTTCATCACTGTTTTAAAGTTTCTATCTCCAAATAGTCCCAGTCTGAGATAAACGTGGCGGGGCGGCGGCGGGGGGCAGTTAGAGCTTCACCACTTGAATTGGAGGGGGAGCCTAATTCAGCCCATGCCAGAGTGGAAGGTGTCCCATGTAGTCTAGGTGCCGTGCTGCTGTGTACGGTGTAGATTCCCTTCTCCTACGTGCCTGGCACTGGGCTTCCAAGGGCAGGGACATCTTGTCCCTGTCGTTAGGAGCCCAAGGTCATGGGGAGAGCCCCTCTGGAAGGAGCAAAAGACCTGGGAGGGGGTGTCAACAAGACCAGCCTGGTGAGAGTTGGAGGAGATGGCCGGGTGTGTGAGTGCCCCGGGCATTTTTGGAGTTCCCGAAACCCGAGGCTGGGGGAAGCCCCCAGAGCAGGGCGCCTGGAGTCAGAGACCGTCAGGTGGTGATGAGCTGGTAAGGACGGAGGGGCTGCTCAAGGGGAGGGCACAGGTGGCCCCAGCCTCACGTCAGGCTTAGGGCCCCAGCATTCCTCGTAACCCTCCCCCTGTCCTGCCGTCCTCTCCCTTACTGGGAGAGACGGACCTCAGCGGGAAGGAGCCAGGCTTCCAGGAGGATGTGTTGGGGCCACCAAATGTCTCGCCCCAAAGAGGACTTCCGGGGACCAGACTTGCACCTGGGGTGGGAACCGTCCTGAGTTGCTCCCACCCCTGTATCCCATGTCCCCCACCCACCCTTCCTGCATCAGGAACTTCCAAAAGGGCTCGAGGAAAGCCGAGGCTTCAGCCCAGAGCTGGACTCACCCCGCCTGCACCCACCCAGGAAGGGAGTGATTTGGGTCCCTGGGCCAGGCCTGTGCTGTAAGGAGTCAGAGGTTGAGGCCCTCCACCTGCAGGAGGGCGGCAAGCCGGGCTCACAGGCCAGAGGAAGAAGGTCTCAGGTGGGATGGCCAGTGTGGCCAGTGCAGGGGTCAGGGCTTCGCCTCAGACCTTCCTCCTCTCCATCCTCACCTGTCCAGCCTCGTGCCATCTGTCTTTTCAAAGGGCAGCTCCCTGCATGGGGAGGGGGGGACTCCATCACGTGGGGGTGCACCCAGCAAAGGCTTATGGGTGACCCCCCCGCTAGGATGCTTACTAACTCAGTGATCATGGACAGAACTTGTTTGACCACTTGGGACCTCAGTTTCTTCATCTCTAGCCCAGGAATAATACCCACCTTTCAGGGTAGCCGTGGGGACTAAATAGGTAATGTGTGCCCAAAGGCCTTGACACTGAAATTGGTTCATCAGTGTCAGTTTCCCTACCGGAGGCAGCCTAGGGTTCCCACCACTGGCTCCTTGTGTCCTGTCTCCCCACTCTTGGCTCTAATGGAGTTCAGAATGGCAGACACCCAAGTGTGTTTCCATGCTCAGCAGCACATCCATGCCCAGAGTGGGGGACCCCAGAGCTCCCCGCTGGCCCTTTGCTCCCAGCCCTCACACCAGCCTCCACTCTGATCTGCATCCGTCCATCCATCCATCCATCCATCCATCCTTCCATACCTGGGAGCGGCATGAGGCTGGCACCGTCTGCCCTGGCCTGGGAGCTGGCGCATCTCTGAGTGCCAGCCAGAGGCTCAGGGTGACGGCTCTGGAGTTGAGAGCTTGCCAGGGAGAGAGCTTAGAGTGCAGTGTAAACGAAGCCAGAGCGAGAAGTGCAAATGAGTTGATTCAAAGATGAAGTCGCAGAGGGCACTCTGAGAAGCAGCCTACCTCGAGGCCAGCTGGCACCGTTGTACGTAGCATCCTCTTGCAGGCTCTGCTGTCAGCCTGGTCGGGTTCAGATCCCGTTCCCACATCCTCCCAGGGAGATCTGGGACAAGTAGCTTAATCTATTTGAGCCACAGTTTCTCATGTCTAAAGTGGGTGTGACAACAGCACTCTCTTGGGTGCTGGGAAGTTAATCCGGCTGGGACAGGATTGGCACCCAGTAAGTGATGGTCATGGTGATCGTCTGATTGGATTCTGGGATGGCAGGGACAGAGGCTCAGGGGTCCTTGAGTGCAGCCAGCCTTCAATTTCCTAGCAGCAGGCTGCCTTTTTTACGTATTACCTTTGCTCACTTTTCTTTGCTCCTCCAAGTGGCCCCGGGCTTTGGCTGTCTTACAGTTCAACGGGGTGATTTCCTGGAGGATCTGAGCTCCTGCTTCCCTCCTCCAGTGCAGAAGGAGCTGCATTTCTTGTCTCCCCTTCCCAGTGGCCACGGGGCGCTCAGCAAAGTGTGAGTGGAGGATGCGGCTGGAGAGATGGAATGAGCCTGGCGAAGTGAACGGAAGTGTGCTCTGGAAGGTTCTCCGGGGAGGTCGGGGGTTGATGCCCTGGCAGAGCGCTCTCAGTCATCACCTGGGCGTGTGGACGCCCACCTCCTCGGGTCCCCTGCCCCCTCCAATTTTCACTCATGACACAGATGTCATGAGTCCCCTCCAAGCTGCCTTAACATGAGGGAATTCTATCTCAAATATGTTGCACAAATGAATAATAAAAACAAAGGAAAATGACCCTCTTTATTGAAACTCATGAGTAAAACAATTATTCTGGTAATTGAAAAAATGTGTCATTAAATTAAATGCAGTGGTTCCTATTAAAATTTTAGTGCGTTTTTGCTGCTGACGGCTAGAGGCTGGTAGTTAGAGCCGAGAGTTTTGCTTTCTCTTTATTGTTTTTTAATCTCTCTGTGCTGCGGCCCTCCGACGATATTTTATGTCAAAGAGATTTAGAGCTGTGCTCCAGATGGGAGGGAGAAGCTGGCCGAGGGGTGGGGGGCGGGCAGCAGGGAACTGTGGCGGCATCTGCCTCTGATGCCAGGTTGACTGTCACTCTGGCCTCCCAGCCGTCTTGATTGGTCTCTTCAGCCATCTATCAGCCTGGTGGCAGCCAGTCACAGCCCTCTGAATCCGGTGTCTCCCTCCCCACCCTCCTCTCTGTCCTCCTCCTTACAGGAAAGGGCTTGGAGGGAGAAGGGAAGCCCGGAGTTGGGTCTCTGGGTGCCTGGGTCTCAGCTCCTTCTGGAAAGCAGCAGGGCGGGGTGGGTGGGGCAGACCTGAAGTTCTCCTTGCCCTTGTGGGGGCAATTGAGGAAGGTTCTGGAAGCTCTGTGTGCAGGCACCGTGAGGGCAGGGAGCTTGCCAGCTGCATCCGTAGCTCCCAGCATCATAAGTGATACAGTGGAGGCTTTTGATTCTTGTCGAGGAAGGAAGGGTGGGAGGGAGAGAGAAAAGGCTATTTAGTAGAGCCTGCTTGGTCCAGGATGGGTTAGGCGGAGAGTAATGAGACAGGAGAGCAGAAAACAGCCTGGAAAAGCTCTGGATTTCCTTTCCAGGCCTCCCTGCACCCCCTCCAGAGATGTTAGGAGGACGGAAAACCAAAGACAGGCTCCCTCTTCATTCCTGGCAGGAGCTGCGAGGCTCCTAGGCTGACTCACACAGTTGGTAACTGCCCTTGATGTGTTATTTGTCTCCATGGCTCGAACTGCATTTCTGTTCTTTGTCTGGGAGATTAAGCTCCTGATGGGCAAGGTCTCTGGCCGATGCAACCTGCCACCGTGTGCTTGATGACTCGGGCTGGGCGTGGGAGCTCCTGGGCATTTATCACCGAGGCACCAGAAGCTGCTAGGAGCCAAATGCCACTGTCCAGCACTGTCAGCTGAGCCCTCGGCGCTGGGCAGGAAGGAAAGCGGGGCGAGGGTCTCCGAGGCCCTGGCTTACATGCTTTGTGGCTTAAGGCTACCGTCCTGTGTCACAGGGGCCCGTCTTCCTGGTTTCCCAGGCTCCGGGTCAGCTGGCCTCAGATTGGGTGTGGCCAGTGGGAGGCACCAGCAGGTGGGAAAGAGAGAGAAGCTGGGGTGTCCCCCTCTCTGTGTCTCCACTGGCATTCCTCGCAGCTGCTGTGCTTTGTTCATGACTCCAGCTCCTAGCAGACAGGCGGCCCTGTTCTAGCTGCCCCCGGTGACCTGCCTTGGGTTCCAATGACCCAGCTTCCTCCTGGACCCTTCCAGCCTAAGGGTGGTAGAGCTTTCCTGTGTTGCTCATCTCTATGTTGTTCACTGTCCCCCATTTGCCTTCTCTTCTCTCCTGTAACCAGTTTCCTGTAGCAGATTCCTTGCGTTTTAATATGTCAAGTCGTTCCTCTTCCTGGTTGTACTCCAGCTAACACCTGCTCTATGAGCATCGCAGGGAGAGAAATGGGGGCAGCGGAGCTGCCCTGGCAGGGGTGGGGGTGGGAGAGGCTCCCTGCTGCCCAGGGGAGGTTGCTGTGTCCAGACAGGTGGCCACTCCTGACCAGCCCTCTCTACTGATCATTTTATGTTGATCCAGCCACACGGGACAGCGTCTCATTTCACGGTAATTGAGCTATTTTCCCAGTTGGGCAAAGGGTTAGCAGGTTAGGGCCCTTTCCTGGGAATGTAGCATCCAGCAGAATAAATTACAGAGCCATTAACCCTGGAGCAGAGCGGCTGGGGAGGCCAGGGGGAGCCATGCCCCCTGCCCCTTCCGGCCCCCCTACTTCCGTCTGCCCCTGTACCGCGTCAAGTTCAGCTTGAGTCCTCTTAGCCAGAACTCCATCAGGCATACTTCCGAGCAAGGCCAGTTCACCTTGATCTAGAAATAACCAGGGCACTAGACCAGAAAAGAGCAGGGAGAGTTGTGGAGGAAGGGAGCAGGTAGGGAGAGAGGCTGGGTGATGCAGCTAGACGCCAGCTGACCTGGAGCCTGGGAAACACAGGGCTTATCCACAGCAGAGAGGGGGAGGGTAAATGTTAGTTGAGCACCTGCTATGTGCCAGGTACTCTCACTTTCATCATCTGATTGAATTCTCACTATATTTTATGAAGTGGGAATCATTATTCTTTTTTTTTTAAGTAACTATTTTAATATTCTTTTTTCCTTTTTTTTTTAAACCCATTTGTTTATTTATTTATTTTTGGCTTTGTTGGGACTTCGTTTCTGTGCGAGGGCTTTCTCTAGTTGCGGCAAGCGGGGGCCACTCTTCATCGCGGTGCGCGGGCCTCTCACTGTCGCGGCCTCTCCCGTTGCGGAGCACAGGCTCCAGACACGCAGGCTCGGTAGTTGTGGCTCACGGGCCCAGTTGCTCCGCGGCATGTGGGATCTTCCCAGACCAGGGCTCGAACCCGTGTCCCCTGCGTTAGCAGGCAGATTCTCAACCACTGCGCCACCAGGGAAGCCCCCATTATTCTTATAGATTGAGGAATCTGAGGTTCAGAGATAGTCAGTGGCTGGTCCAAGGTCACACAGACAGGACCACTTACAGCCCACTCTCATCCTGCCTCTCTTCACTAATTCTCTTCCTTAGCACTTCCCACAAGACTTACTAAGTACCTGCACTGGACCTGAGGATGCCGGGAGCATGTAGTCAGCCCGCCCAGAGAGGGGCGCAGGTGCATGCACCGACATGTCATTCATTCATTGGTTCGTTCGTTCATCCACCAGATAGTCACTGAGTAGTTACTCTTTGCCCGGCACCGTCCAGGCGCTGGGATTAGAGTTGTGAATTTGTCAGGTATCTGTTTTCATCCTCACTGAGCCTACAGTCGAGCAAGGAAAACTCAACTCTAGGAAGACACGTGCACAGGAAGTAATGACAATAAAGCATGGGGAGGGTCATGGGCAGTGATGCTCGGAGAGAACCATTTCCAACAGTCTGCTGGGTGGTTCCCTGTGAAGGTTGGGGTCCTGTAGGGCTCAACCCTCAGACTCTCCTCTGCCCTATCCATCCACCTGCCACTCCCTGAGTGGCTCGTCACTTGCTGTCACCACACTGGTCACCTCTAAATCCAGGTCCACCCCAGATTACTCTCCTGAGCACAGAGCATCCTCCAACATCCTGCTGACTTTCTCCAGTTGAATGTACCTGAGAGTGGAGGGCAGCGGCGCCGCGCTCGGGAGTGTCTGACAGCCGGCTCTGGGCTGCTCTGGGCTCGTCGCATTTGCCAGTTTCCGTGGGGTAAGGGCTCCCACCGTGGCCGTTTTGGGCCACCAACCTGACATAACTGAACAGAGAACCGGAAAGAGAGATGCATGTGACCCTTCACGAGGTGGTACACCGCGGCTCCAGCACACACCCCACAAGACCACAGGAGCTTGCCATCTCCCTCCTCAAGCTGGAACCTTTTCCAGGGTTCCTGGTCTCAGTCTATGGCATCAACAGCCATTGTCCAAGCCAGAATCCTGGCCACTTCCAGCCAGTCAAATGCAGTCAGGTGGGACCTGCCACGTTCCCTCTGGCCTGTGGGTCTTTGCACGTGTCCCCGCTCTCTAGAGCACACCCGCATCTCTGCTTGGCTGACTCCCATCTGTCCTTCAAGTCTTGACTGAGACACCTCCTCCTCCAAGAAGCCTTCCCTGATGCTTCCAGCCTGGATTAACCCGCTTCTCTCCCTGCCATAGCACTTCATGGTGCCTTGCCCGAGCCTCTGGTCTGTGAGCAATTCGAGAGCAGGGATTGAACCTTTGTTGACAGCGCCTTGGACATGCCAGGCTCTCGGAGAATGGTTTCTGGGTGAATGAATGAAGGATCAAATTACTTAATAAAAATTAATTAATCAAGTAAAAGCTAAAGGGCAAAGAGTACCTACAGAACCCTGAGTGATGAAGTTGTGGGAAGATTTCTTCAACAGAGAGCAGCCCCAGGTGGCTGGCCACCTGCTCCACAGCAATCAAGGAAGGCTGCCTGGAAGAGGAAGCTGCCGCCTCTCTTCCCACTCCTCTCTCCTTCGCCCCCTCTCTGCTCCCCACTCTGGCTTCTCCCATCAGCCTAAGAGCTTCCTCACAAGGAAAGACTTGCTGGTTTTTGCCTTGGGCAGCGAAACCATTTATTTATCAGCCGGCAGCAGGGCCAGGGCGGGGACTGCTGATGCCCGGTGTCTCAGCGAACAATAAGAAGGCTGATGGTGGCATGGTGACAGGAGTCCTTGACGTGCCTCTTTAGGAGGCAACTGGGGTCGTCCCGAAACTCAGAGCGCTGAGAAGGAGAAAGCTGACAGCAGCAGCTGCTGGCGTGGATGACACATCTCAGGGTGTCTGAGCCTGTGACTGGGGCCAGGTGCCATCCGTCCCCTCCTTGGGACAGCAGCAGACCTGAGTGTACGGTCAAAGCCTTCAGTCACACAGGGGCTGAACCTTTGGTTGGTGAGAGGGAGGCCTGATTTTCCCCCCACGCCGGTTCCCCTGGACAGGGCTGGGCACTGGGCAGTGTCCAGGCCATGTCCTCAGGGGGGAGACAGGCTGTCCAGGGCCTCCCTGGGAGCAGGGCACGCTGCCCAGTGGGCAGCAAGAGCCAGCCACAGGGAACCCCAGCAAGCTCGGGCTGCGGAGGGTAGACGGGAGGCCGGTCAGGAGAGAGCACAGCACACCCGGCTTCTATACCAGACGGACCGTGGGCGTCGGTTTCAATATCCCTGAAACAGGATGGGGATTGTTTGTGTGCCCACCCGGGGAGAAGCCATCGCCCCGTGCCCAGGGATTTGAAGGGAGGGGCTTGGAGAGGAAACAAGGAAGCTGGGTTTGCTGCTGCACTGGCAGGCCATTGCGCTGGGGCGGGGGGGGTGACAGGATGGGGGTGAACAGCAGGGGCCTTTCCCTCCCAGCCGGGGCATCACGGGATCCTCCAAGCTTTGGGGGAGCGGAAAGGACGCAGGCCCCGGGCTTGAATTCCACCACTGCCACCTCCTAGCTCTGAGACACTGTGACTTAACCCCTGTCCACCTCAGCTGAGGACAGTCTAAAGTGGGCTGATAAAACTCGGCTGATATGATTAAGTCAGATGAAAACTGTCAGCAGCAGACAGCACCATGCCCGGCATCCTGAACTCTCAAAACACATTGCTCCTTCCCTGTCCCCCGCTACTGACCAGGAGCCCGCTGGAGGCCAGTGGGGGCCTTTAGGGACATCTTCGCGGCGTCTGCCCTTCTGGGGTGGGACAGGCAGGCCCTGACGGGGGTGGGGGGGATGCGGCGACTGGCTGCAGTCTCACCACCACCCTCCGCCTGCTGCAGTCCTGCCCTCGGCTCCCTAAACGGACACTGGGACCAGCACAGACGATTCTCCGGGAGATGCACGCTGGGGGGCCCAAAGGTGACTACCTAGAGCCTAGGCCCGGCGTCCCCGCTCCCAGGGGGACAGCACGGGGAAGCCATGAGGGTGCAGGCTGTGGGGCCAGCACCCGGGTTTGCGTCCAGCTCTGCCCCTGATGAGCTGTGTGGCCAGAGACATGCCTGCACCTCTCAGAGCAGCCCTGTTCTCTGATCTCTGACACCAGAGCGGTCGGGCATTTGGAAACCATCCACAGATTCTGAAATGTAAATTCCCCTCCAGACCACAGATCCTAGAATGTCAGGACTGGAAGGGGTTAGGGGCCCCCTGGCCTGGCCCCTCCACGGACCCACAAGGACCCCGAGGCCCGGAGACGGGAAGTCAGGTCTCCCCGCCAGCCCTGTCCTGCTGTCCTCTGGTCACCCAGGGACGGAGGAGGTGTGGTCCGAGCAGTGATCGGGAGGGGGCCATCCCTTCCCGGCCCAAGGACTTTCCCCTCCGCTTCAGGGCGTCAGCCCTCCAACGGCTCCCCACCTCTTGGTGAGTCTCACACCGTGGAAGGAGCAGCTGGCCCAGGTGTCATCTTAGAGCTAAAGTGCCCATTAAACCACCATCGGCTGCCAGGCCCGTGGAGTCCCGGGAGCCATGTTCGCAGACATGTCAGCCTAATGACTTAATTGAATTAATTGATCCTTTCCTCCCCCCCCGCCGGCCAGGAGAGGGAAAGCAGGGCTGAATTCTGCACCTCAGTCTGCCACCGCCCCCCACCCCGCCACCAGGCTGGGGAGGGGGAGGGCGGAGGGGGCGGCATGGCTGATCAGGCTTCCCTCCCCATCTCCTCCCTCTCCCTCCCCCGCCATCTTCCCCCACCCTCGCCTGAAACCCCCTTGGGGCTCCTTTTCCCCACCTCTCTCCAATTGTCTTCTTTTTAAAATGAAGACTTTACATTTTTAGGCTCCCATCGACATTGTGCAGGAAGTACAGAGATTTCCCGGAGACCCCCTGCCCCCCGCATGTTGCAATCGATGACCCTACATCGACACATCATTACCACCCAGAGTGCAGAGTTCACCTAACAGTGCACTCGCAGTGTTGTACAGTATGGGTTTGGACCGATGTATGGTGACATGTACCCACCATTACTGTATCACGCAGGCTAGTTTCACTGCCCTCAAAATCCTCTATGCCCCGGCGTCGTCCCTCCCTCCCCCCTCCCCGCTGGCAACCACTGATCTGTTTACTGCCTACATAGTTTTGCTTTCTCCAGAACGTCATACAGTTGGAATCATACAGCATGTAGCTTTTTCAGATTGGCTTCTGTTTATTAAGTCCATGCATGGTAATTAATTCACTCTACATTTACCGTTCCTCTCTTTTCATGGCTTGGTAGCTCATTTCTTTTTAGTGCTGAATAATATTCCGTTGTCTGGATGGACCACGGTTTATTTATCCATTCACCTACTGAAGGTCAGCCTGGTTGCTTCCAAGTTTTGGCAATTGTGAATAAAGCTGCTATAAATATTGCATGCAGGTTTTTGTGTCATCTGAAGTTTTCAGCTCCTCTGGGTAAAATACCGCAGTTGCCGGGTCACACGCTAAGAGCACGTTTAGTTTAGTAAGTAACCGCCGAACTGTCTTCCAGAGCGGCTGTACCGTTTTGCCTCCCCACCGGCAGTGAATGAGAGTTCCTGTTGCTCCACATCCTTATCAGCATTTGATGTTGTCAGTGTTTCAGATTTTGGCCATTCTCATAGGCGTGAGGTAGTACCTTGTTGCCTTAATTTGCATTTTTCCCTGATGACATAGGACGTGGAGCACCCTTTCATATGCTTTTTTGCCATCTGTCTTTCTTCTTCTCTGAGGTGTCTTTTGAGGTCTTTGGCCCATTCTTCAATTGCGCTGTTTGTTTTCTCATCGTTGGGTTTTAAGAGTTGCTTGTATAATTTGGATAACCGTCCTTTATCAGACGTGTTTTTGCAAACACCTTCTCCCAGTCTGCGGTTTGTCTGTCCATTCGCTGGACAGTCATCATCTTTTGAGGTGCGGTCCGAGTGTCTGGTGGGGCTTGGCCTCCTCTAAGTTCCCGGTTACAGAAGGCTTCGCCCACTGCAGCCTGCCTTTTCCAGAACCACTGGCTCCCAGCTCGTCCGTCCGACAGACCCTATTCCGAGAGGTTGAGTCCTGCAACCCCCCAGGCCACCTCAGAGACCTCTCCCAGCCCCAAGGCTATTTCCCCAGCTCTCTCCTGTTCACCGGGTGGGAATCCCTTCCGGGCCTCTCCCAGATGTGGTTTTAGGAAAGCCCCAGCTCTGTGGGAGGGATGGGGGTAGCCTGGGGGCGGCAGAGACCCTCCAGAAAGAAGGGTCGTGCCCCAGGGCACACCGTGAGGTTCTGGAGGAAGGAGGCCAGGGCCATCCAGACAGCTGGGCCGGATGTCCCTGGGCAGCCTCGTGTAGAGGAGAAACCCCCGCTGAGAGCAGCTGATGGCTGCATCACCCCGCCACTGGGGCCTGCCATTGCTTGGCCTTAATCAGCCTGGGCAAGCAGTGGGCGAGCTCTGCTGTCCCCTAATCACCTCCCAGTGTGACATTCGTCAGCCTTCGGGGGCCTGAGACTTGGGGGTGGGAGGGTGGGGGGAATCCTCCTGTGTCTGGTCCTTTTCCCACTTGAAGCAGGGCCCGTTTGGCTCAGATGTCCTGGTGCCCTCTCTCTCCCATCCCTGGTCCTTGTTCTTGACCCCCCTTGTCCCCAGTTGCCCCCCCCCCATTGTCTCTCAGGCACATTCATTAATTAATTAAGGAGAAAGTCTTAGGGAGAAGATGACACAGTTAGCTCTCCGCAGGCCCCCCCCCCCTGCTGCTGGGATGACCTATGTACGATGGGGCAGCTGGGGAGGAAAGGGCAGGAGGTTTGGGGAGTCCAGGGGGGCTAAGCTCCCGACGTCTCCCTCCCAGAGGCAGGGGTGTCCTGGGGGAGGGGAACCCCAACAGTTCATAGAGGGTGAGACATCCAGCCTTGAGAAGAGGATGTGAGGGTCCAAAGACCCTTCTCTGCAGGGGGACAGGCAAAGAGGATGGGGGAGGTCTCGGGGACCGCCATCAGCGATTGACTTCTGTCTGCTGAGGACCTGCTGCCCAGCGTTCTGGGCAAATGACCCGCCCTGGCGTAGGGGCTAGAGACCCGGGCTCTGACTCTGGCCGTGCCCCTGCGCTCCTCAGAGGTCTCATGTGAGCATTTCCCCTTCATGAGGCTCTGTGTTCTACCTGGGAGATGAAGGGGTTGGGTTTGATGATATCTGAGGTGGTTCATGGCATGCTTCTTGGCGTGATATGGCAGGATCCGGGGACTTCATGGTATCGCAGCCGTTTGTTCTTCCATCTCTCCATCCATCCATCCATCCATCCATCCATCCATCCATCTATGTATCCATCCATACATCATCCACCCGCCCCTCCATTCATCTGTCCGTCCATACATCCATCCATTAATCTGTCCATCCATTCGCCTGTCCTTCCATCTACCCACACACCTGTCCATCTGTCCTTATATCCATCTATCCATCCATCTACCCATCCATTTATCCATTCATCTGTCCATCCATACATACATACGTCTGTCCATCCATCTTTTCATCTGTCCATCTGTGTGCCTGTTCTTCCATCTACCCACACACCTGCCCATCCATCCATCCATCCATCCATCCATCCATCCATCCATCCATCCGTCTAACAGATGAAGCACCTGCTACCTGCCAGATCCTGCTGCAGACTCTGGCGATGACCCAGTGATCTGTGAAGAGGGGGAGCTGTGAGGACAGGCCCAGCCCGTCCACTGGGGAGTATCAAGGAAGGGTTCCCAAAGGAAGTCCTCAGAGCTGCCACCTGAAGGACGAGCGTGCCAGGCAAGCTTCGAAGTTTGTTGTGAGAATTTCAGTGAGTTCACCGAAGGCAAAGGAGGTGGAAAGCCTCTGTAAAGGCAGGTGACCATCCTCACGGGATGAACCTTTAGCATCTCCTCGTCTCCGGGTCCCCTGACCTCCAGCCCCATAAAAACCACTTCCTGTTGCCCAGTCGCACCACACTCATTTCTCTCCTTTGCTGGCCTTTCCGTTCTTCTCTAAGACCGCGCTGGTGTGACTTCCTTCACGTGGTGTTCCTTGTGTCCCCCGGACACTTCTCCCCCTTGCACTTTTTTTTTGTTTGTTTGTTTTTTGTTTTTTGCGGTACGCGGGCCTCTCACCGCTGCGGCCCCTCCCGCTGCGGAGCACAGGCTCCGGACGCGCAGGCTCAGCGGCCACGGCTCACGGGCCCAGCCGCTCCGCGGCACGTGGGATCTTCCCGGACCGGGGCGCGAACCCGCGGACCCCCACCACTGCGCCACCAGGGAAGGCCCCCCTGCAGTTGTGAAGCGCTCGGGTATGATCTGAGCCCCGCCACGGGGCATCGGTCACAGGGCCACCTGGGTGGCCTCACCCAGAAGGCGCCCAGTCCACGCTTGCGAAGGGCAGGGCCCAGGGCACAGCAGCTGCCTTGCCTCCCCCTCCTCCTGGAGCTCCTGGAGGACAGACCCGGCCCTCGTCCTCCCCCCGGCCCACCACCGTTGGAGCTGGTCAGGCCAGACTCTATGAGAGCGCGGGAGCCCCCAGCCCCTGCCCCAGGGCTGTGACCCAAATCAACAGCTCTGGGGTCAGATGTTCCGCCCCGGCCTACACCATCTTCTGTAATGATAGCTCCTGCATCCAGTGGGGGAAAGGTTTGGCGAACTGGATATTCACCTCTGAAGAGAGAGTCTCTGCGCAGTGGGAGAAGGGAGGCAAGAGCTGCCTGATGCCGCTTGAGTAGACTCTGGTTCTGCACTGTCGGGGCTGGGGGATGGGGCGGCGACGTCCGTCCTCGGAGCGTGAATCCTTTCCCAGGCGAGGTGGGGGTCCGGTGACCCCGCCCTGGCCTCCTCCTTCGGGGACACAGAGGGACCCGCCACACACCACACCTGAGCGGGGAGGAAGGTGAGCCTTGCTCACGTCAGGCCCCGTCCCTGCCCTGGAGCCCAGGTGGCTTCCTCCCTCCTCAGCCCATCCGGAGCCCCGGAGGCCTGGACCGGAGGGCAGGCAGGAGCAGGGATTGCCCCTCCCTGGGGGTCCCGGGGCCCGCTGCGTCTGCAGCCGGGGGGCTGTTTCCCAACGCGCGCGTCATGACTGACGAGCATTTGTGGGATTCCGGCCACCTCTGGGATCAGAGGATTCCTCCCACGAAGCTAATGAGCTTAAGCCTCAGGGCCCCTCCAGGACTACGCATAATTTTGTATCGGATAGTTTGTGTTCTCAAAGACAGCCGCCAGATTGCGTAAGCTTCAGGCCCCTTGCGGGCCTGGGATGGTGGCCAAGTGCCCAGGGCCCCTCCGCTGGGGGCTTGGTCTCCCCTTGATGCCTTGTAAGCCCGCCTTGCCCCTACCTGTTCTTGGAGGAATGGAGGCCCGGCCTGTCCAGCAGGGCCCTTCCCTGCCCGCCTGGCCCTGGCTGGGAGACTTGTCTCTTCTTAGTGAGCTGCTTCACCGGCACCCTCTACCAGGGCTATTCCAGGCAAGCGCAGGTGGGAAGACCCCTGCCCTGTCTTGTCCCTCCCTCTCCCCCCTCCCACGGAACAGCCATTCACGTCAGGAGCAGCCCCTGCTGCCGTGGGGCAGGTGCCAACCTCAGCCTTGCTCTCCAGCCGTGCCCCATCCCGGAACTGCTCAGAAGGCCCGGGGCTGGGCAGGCTGGAGGATGGGCCCTGCCAGACAAAGAGAGGCCCACGGAGGGTCTGAGAGCCTGCTCCCTTCCTCCACCACCATGGGGTTGGCGGGTCCCCGGCGCTTCAGAGGCCCTGGGAGCTGAGAATCCAGAAATACAGCCTCCCAATCGATGGCACTCGGCAGTGCACGACAGGTGCTTCACAGACTCCCAGCGACCCTGTGAAAGAGGTATGGTTGTCACCATTTATCAGCAGAGGCGACTGAGGCTCAGAGAGGTTAGGGGCTTGTCCTAAGGGCACACAGTCAAGAACAGGCCGGCGCTGACACCTCAGGCCCCACGCCCCCCGCGGTTTCCACCGGACCGAGCCCCATTGACTAGGATCTTACACTGACGTCTAAATCCATCCCGAATTTTCCGCGGGTGGATTCCCCTGGTGACGGCCTGCTTTGAAGTCCACCTGCCGCTCGGCACGGTCCGCCCAAGCCCCCTTCCTTCAGTTTGTGCATCCTCTGCACAAACCCGCTTTCATATCAAACCAAACCAAAGCAGGCCAAATCCGGAAGGTCAACACCGGGAGAAATGCAAAGCCAGCAGGGAGAGACAGGGAGGATGGGGTGAGCTGCGACCTTGAAGCCGGCCGTGAAGGTGTCTGTGGGCAAGTGACCTGGCCTCTCCGCAGGCCTCAGGCTCCTCATCTGTGAAATGGGGATGGGACAGCATCGCGCCTCCAAGACGGGGTGAGGATGCTGAAAGACGAGGTGGGTGAAGTGTTCAGTGCGGAGCCACTCTCGCTAAGTTTGCTCACTTTGGTCCTTCTGGTGTCACCCGCGGTTTGGGGATGATCCCTGCCTCTGCATCCGCTCGGCCAGCCGGGAGAGCTAGGGCCGGGCGCTGTTCTCCCTTTCAGAAGGTCGCGGAGCCCTTGGCATCAGCCTTCTGCGCGCGCTGCAGCCCGCCTTTCGCTGGCCCCCCAGCCCCCTTGGGCCCAGCCGCCTCTCCCCGGCCAGCACTGCCCTCATAGCAGCTGTGAAGGTGCCCCTGCCACGCTGGCCAGGAGTGGGGAGGGGGCATCCCACAGCAGCTGGCAGAGGCTCACTCACAGGGCGCCGGGCAGCTGTGCCCGGGCAGCTTGTTCTCCCGAGCTCACAGGGCGCAGCTGTGCGTCCAGGCTGCGGGGTGCGGTGGCTAGGGAATGAGCTGGGAGCCACGGCTGGGCACCTCCGCCTCTGGCTGGGGTGGGGCTCTGGGGCGTGGCTCTTGCCCCTGCTAGTCAAGATGCTGGCCCACTGACTGGTCTCCTTCTCCCTTCGCCTGCCTCCCAGACAGGGCTTGACCTGGGGAGTGGGCTGAAGCCCCCCAGGGGCAGAGAGGCCGTGGGAAGGTCTCTGGCCTGGGGCCCCAGGTCTGGGGGGTCTGCAACCAGTTGTTGGGTGTCCCAGCTAGCCTCCGTGTCTTCATTCATGAAATAGGTGTTCTAATAAATGGTGTACCTGGCACCATATTCTGTTGGCAACATCAGAGAGGTGTTAAAAAGATAAACCCCAGGGAAGCTACAATAGTATCGTTGTCACAGAAAGAGGAATCGCAGTCAGGTGCAATACGTGTGTTTATGCGGTGTGTGTGTGTCGGGGGGGACATCCTTTCCCCCTGGTCTTTAAGCATTAAAACAAACCAAGCAACCCTAGCTGAGAGACCATCTATAAAATACCTGAGACCATCAAAACTATAAGATCATCCAAAACAAGGAAGTCTGAGAAAGTGTCCCTGCGTCTAGGAGACTAGGGAGACAACTAAACGTTATGTGGGATCCGGGAGGGGGTCCCACAACAGAAGAGGGCCGTTTAGGGGAAAACCAACAAGAATCTGAGTAGACAATGTAGTTTCCTTAGTAAGAAGGTATCAGTATTGGTTCCTTAGCTGTAGTTTCCTTAGTAAGAAGGTATCAGTATTGGTTCCTTAGCTGTGACAAATGCACCGTGATAATGTGAGATGTTAACATAGGGGAAACCTATCAGGTGTATATGGGAACGTCTCTGAACTATCTTCGTAACTTTGCTGTACATCTGGATCTGTCCTAAAAACAAAAAGTTCATTAACAACAGTCACCACCTAATACTCCCTTCCTTCCGTCAGGACCGAGTGATAGGTTCCCCTTTCTATTTTCTATCTCTGTCTTGTATCCAACGTTAACCTTGACCTGCAGACACAAGACCGTCTCCGCAAACCTCGCTTCCATGCGTCTAGTCGTCGTGTCTAGTGGATTCCCCGGCTGCATAGCGACGGGAGGCCGCGGTGGCACCGACCCAGGGAGAGGTAACCTTGGGGCTGGAGAGGTGGATGGATTCTGGAATATGTCTTGGAGGAAGTGACCACAGAACTTGGTAACTGACTGGACACGGGGCTGAAGGAGACAGAGGATCCAGGCTGGCTCCTAGGCTGGGGCTCAAGCAACGAGGTTGATGGCAGCACCTCCCTAGGTGGACAGCTGTGGAAGGTAGGGGTTCAGAGTGTATGGGAAAAAATCAACTTGGGGACACGATGCACTCTTGGGACCTGTGTGAGTTTCCTGGGGCGGCTGTAACCAAGTACCACAAGCTGGGTGACTCAAAACAACAGAGGTTTATTGTCTCCCAGTTCTGAAGGTCAGAAGTCTAAGTTCACGGTGTCAGCAGGGCCGGGCTCCCTCTGAGATCCGGGTAGCATCCTTCCTTGCCTCTTCCTAGCTTCTGGTCAGCCTTGGCTTGTAGCGGCATCTCTCCAGTCTCTGCCCCGTCGTCACGTGGTCTTCTCCCTGCGTGTCTGCATCCAAATTTCCCTCTTCTTATAAGGACACCAGTCATGTTGGAGTAGGGCCCACCTTAACCATTTCGTTCCAATTTGGATACATCTGCAAAGACCCTATTTGCAAAGAAAGGTCACATTCACAGGTGCCAGGGGTGAGGCCTTCGACACGTTTTTGCTGGGCGCGGGGGCGGTGGATGGGTGGGGGGTGGAATGCAATTCAACCCGTAAAAGGGCTCTGGCTCCCACCCAAGCAAATGGCTTGTAACTGTGATGCCGGGTCCCTTTTTTTTTTTTTTTTTTTTTTTTTTTTTGCGTTACGCGGGCCTCTCCCTGGTGGGGCGTCCCCCCGTGTGGGGGCTGCCACTGGTGGGACTTTTTTTTTTTTTTTTGCTGTACGCGGGCCTCTCCCTGTTGTGGCGTCTCCCGTTGCGGAGCACAGGCTCCGGCTGCGCAGGCTCAGCGGCCACGGCTCACGGGCCCAGCCGCTCCGCGGCACGTGGGATCCTCCCGGACCGGGGCACGAACCCGCGTCCCCTTCATCGGCAGGCGGACTCTCAACCGCTGCGCCACCAGGGAAGCCCGCTTTTTTTTTTAAGCAAGGCGCCCCTGGGCCTGAGCCCCGTGCTGTTTGTCTCCCCGGCTCCCAGTTCGCAGCCTCTGCTTTCTCCTCCTGACCACCCCCTCCCCGTCCCCACCCTCTCCCACCGGCCTCTCCGGGCCTGGCTGTGCTCAACAGAGCGGGCTTGATGTACGGCTGAGTGTTTAATCCCTCTCCTTTCCCGCTGACCCTGCCGGGCCCTCCCCTCCCGGGCTGGTTCCCTCCCAGACTTTACCTCCCTTTGTTGACAAACGAATGATTTCTCACTCTTCCCATTTATGCTTGTTTTTCCTCTTTAAAGGGCCCGCTCAGCCTGGCCGGTGAGTGATGGCCAAACAAATTTCAAGCGACTAGGAAATGTCCCCAAGGCTTCTCCTTAGTTCTTTGGGAGATTGGGGTGGGGGGCTGGGGAGGGACATTTGGCTTCCTCTCCTCTTTGGGGCTGGAGGCTGCAGACCATCTGAGGCAGGAGGCCTGGGTGCTGCTCAGGACCGAGGGCCACCTCACCTGTCCTCTGTCCGCCCTTCTTCTGAGGTCACTAGCCCTCTTCCTCTTGGAGCGGTGGGGGCGGGGGGGGGCACTTTAACCCAGATAACACTCCCGGGTGTGCAGAGAGGACCAGAATGGCAACTGATGGTTGAGAAACTAAGCCCCTTGAAAGTCAGAGCAGTGATGAGGTGCCCACCGGAGCACTGGGTGGGGGAGTCCGGAGCCCTGGGGACACCAGGGCCGAAGTCCTCCCAGTCCTTTAAGTTTGAGAAGAGACAGCTGTGGCATACCATCGTGCCCAATAAAACGTCACTCCCTGCCTGCCCTCCTCCTCCTCTCCTACACCCTCACGCGGCAGAGTTTGGTGCTTTCAAAGGACTCATCGTATTTCTCAGGAGCAGCCCCTACTGAACACCCACTGTGGGCCAGCAGGGCCTGGGTGATCTGAGCGTGACCTTGACCTTGTTTGACACTGTTCATTAGGAGGCCAGAAGGTGGTTCGCTCAGTGAGTTGTCTTTGCTAATGTCACCCACGCATATTTACTTATTTACATATTTATTGAAAAGCTGTCCTTGCACATTTTAAAACTGGAGGCCTGGTTTAAGGCCCCAGCATCACAGAGTGAGTTCTTGGGAGAAGTCCCTTAGTGACCCCTTTTAAAAGGGGCAGAGAGACAAAGTGGGAAAGGGTGGGGGAGGACAGGCAGAGGAGAGGTACAGGGGAGCCTGGTATAGGGGTACCAACTCAGGAGCCAGACACACAGGTCTAAGGATCATCAGCTGTGTGACTTTGGGAAGGTAGTTAACCTCTCTGTGCCTCAGTCTCCCCATCTATAAAATGGGCACAATCATGGCACCTACTTGAGACCAGTCTGTCTGGCTTCTGAGTCAGTGTTCTAACCCCAAATATTCACTGGTCCTTCCTGCCAGGGGGTGAAAACCGCCATCCCTGGGGGTCATGGGTCTTCATCTGCCAGGTACCAGCCATCTGCCCCCAGAGCAAGTTACCTGTTCACACTCTCGTCATGTACAGAGCGGGTATAAAACCACACATCCTGCAGGTTGAACGGGACCACGTTCATCAGGCAGCTGGTGCTGTGGGCCAGGCTGGGGTCAGCCGTGCAGAAAGGCCAAGTCCATCCTCCCCTTCCTCATCCTCCTTTTCTTGAGCCACTGGGGGGCGGGGGTTGTGAGGGGAGAAGCTGTCCCCAAGGCCGGGCACATGCCTGCTTGCCTAGGCCTCAGTCTGCTGCAGGAAAGTGCCCCCCCACAGCCCCGAGAAAAAGCCCTCCCTTTCTTCCCAGCCCCCACCCTGCCGGCTGCATGGCCAGCCTCTCTGACCCTTCCCACCCCCTCGGCCTGCCTCTCCGTGATCAGATCTGGAGCCGATAAAAGGAGCCCTTATGAGCCGGGTCATTAGATCCCACTTTGGGAGATCAAAGCCTGGGGGCTGGGGAACAGGGTGGGGAGCGGAAAGCAGAGGAAGCAGGATTTGGGGCCGAGGGGGCTGCGAAATCGAGCTCTGGAGGCCCCAAAGTGAAATCGACAGATTGAAAATCTGCTTTGATGGCCTTTCCGTTTATCTCCGCCGTTAGCAGACACGTCCATTCGGCAGGGGCGAGGGGAGCGGGGCGGGAGGCTGGCCGAGTTTCAGGTTTGATTTCTCGGGGCTTATGATTCATCGTCTCTGCATAAAAAGGGATTAAAATCTGTGGTTGAGTATTAACGGAGCACCCAGACACACGTGTGTACACACACACACACACACACACACACACATATGCACGTGCATTGTTATCCCGGGCCGCTGGGTCAAGGTCCAGCCCCACTGTCCCCAGAGCCTCCGGGTGGGCTGTGCTCCTGCCCCCCAGCTGCCCTCCAAGCCGGTTAGGAGAAGGAGTCCCCGTGCTCCTTAATGAAGCGCAGGGACAGAGACCTGATCCCATTAGGGAGGATTAGATACTCAGGAGGCTGGGAGATTAGAATGTCAGCAGGAAGCGGCGGAGGAGGACCTCGGAGAGAAGGGGGCTGGTGCCTGCACCCTGTTCATAACCCCCCAACTTGGAAGAGGCCCCAGCAGCCCCTGGTCACCTGCCCCCATCGTGGGCAGGGGGTGGCAGGTGGAAGCTAGCTTTGTGCTGCTGGTTTCTCCACCTGTCTCCCCAGGGAAGGGGCCCCCCTGTGGGCCTTGGTGGGAGGAGTGAGGGGAAAGTGACCGATGAGTCTGCGGCCCCCTCGTTCGCTGGGGGGCAGGGGCTCCTGCTGTCTCTCTGTGGCCTACTTGGCCCGCTCTCCCTTTGCTTACAAAGGCGTCGGCACATCTCGTGGGCGGGCAGTGGGAGGTGGGAGGTGCCCAGGCGGCACAGCCAGGGGCTTGGAGAGCGGGAGCCCAGAGACGGGAGGCGGGTCCTTACCCCTCCTCAGGCTGGTGATTGTCTCTTAATTCGATTGGGGAGGGTTTGGGGGTGGACGGCGAGCGAGGAATCAAGCCAGCCTTGCCCGGGCTGGAAAAGAGCCTCTGAACTCCGTCACCCCCGAGTCCTGCCAGCCCGGCATCACACACCTTGCCGGGGTGGCAACTGCCTGCTTCCTTCTCTGGTTCTCCCGCTCAGCCAGGGGTTCTCAAAGTGTGGCCCCCGGGCCAGGGGCAGCAACAGCACCTGGGAACTTGTTAGAAACGCAGATTCCACCTGCTGCATCAGACACCCTGCAGGTGGGGCCCACCGTGTCTTCTAATAAGCTCCCTCGGCGATTCAGATACAGGCTCAAGGGTGAGACCCACTGCTCTCTGGTCCGTGAAGTGTGTGGGGCAGGGATCGGGCCTGTGTGCAGGGTGGGTGGAGCACCTGGAACGTGGCAAGTGTTTAAAAGATGGGAGCAAAGTGTCAGGATAGGTGTGGAGGGGAGGGGAGGAGTTAGGAAGAAAGGTGTGTCCTGGTGGGTGGGTGCGTTCCTTACCGAGGGCGGCGTACGTGACCCCAGCTGCCCACACCCCTGCCTTCCACGCCCACACAAGGCCAAGTCCACTCAAGGACAGTGACCACCTGTGCACCGAGCAGCTTTGGCTTCAGGGCCTCGGCTGGCCTGACCCAGGTTCCCAGTAAGCCCCGCCTGTCACAGCCACTGATAGATCTCTGCTACGTAGTCCTACTTTGGTGACACGCAGGCGGTGACTGTGCCTCTCTTCCCGCTCTGAGTCCAGCGATGTCCCACTGAGAGCTTAAAATGGGCCATGCTGGGAATATTTACACAGCGGAAATCAGCAAACACTGCAGCTTGGGGCTTTTTTATTTTTCTTTATTTTTCCCGGAGAGAGGGTTGTTAAACGTTCACCAGCGTGCGGATGCAGGTGAGGAAAGATGGGAAGAAAGGAATGGTCCATGTTGTCTGTGGGACAGGCAGCCTCCAGGACGCCGGACTCACACCACTCGCCGCTACATATGGAGACCAGACACCGTGCTCAAAAGGGAAACGCATCTCATGTGTCCTAATGGCGCCTCCATCAGGGAGCTGTCGACATGCCCATTTTACAGATGAGTAAACAAGCTCAGAGAAGTTAGGCGGCGTACCCTAAGCCGCACAGCAAGAAAGTGGCCCTGGGAGGGTACACTCAGGCTGTTGTCTCCCATAACCCAGCCCTCAGGGAAGGCCGAGGTGAGACACGCATACAACCTGCACGCTTGGACCTGAGGGCAAGCCTGTGTTTCCAACACACGGGCTAGGGTTTGGAGTGAGGTGACCTTGGTTCCCTGGCCAGAGCTGTAGCGGTCAGTGGTGTCTTTGGGGATGTCCCCAGGAGAGGGACGCCCGCCCCCCCGATTCCAGCTGTCCTGGGGGCCTCCTTGGAACAGCCCCAGCTCATATGCTCAGAGTAAGGCCTGCCTCTCAGAGGCTCATGCTGCTTCCCTGCTGGGCTCCCGGGACCCTGGACAGCAGCCCGCTGAGCTCATGGCGTGTCCCCAGGGAGGCCTAGAAGGCGCAGAAGAGTGCAGAGGCTGCCCCCCTCCCGCCCCAGCCCCCGCTGCCCACGCCTCATTACAAAAAGGGAGCTTTGGTGAATGGCAGCGGCTGTCTCTGCGTTGAGGGGAGGAGAGGTCAGGGCCAGGATGGCTGCCAGTGAGTGGGTGAGTTCTGCTCCCCTTTCCCTGGCAATACACAAGCCGCAGCAGCTACTCTTTGGTCCCCATGCATTCCTGCCTCGGCTGGGTCAGAGAGATGTTATCGGGTCTTTACCACGCGCTGTGCACTGTGCCGGGGGGACCGAATGAAAGAGCAGGCACCCGCAGCCCCTCCGGGGGCTTATTGGAAGAGTGGGGAGGGGGAGGGCAGGAGGGAAGGAGGGGGAGGGAAGGGGGAAGGGGGAGG
>NC_041227.1:127626996-127635907 GCF_002837175.3 Physeter macrocephalus
GGGGGAGGGGAGCAGGAGGAACAGAATGGCGCCTTGGCTCCAAGCAGAGGTGCAGATGCGGCCGGAGTCACTGTGCTCTTCCTGCTGCTGTGTTGTGTTTGGAAAGTGATGAATTTCAGCACCAGCTAATTAGTCTCTAATTAGCAAGTGGAGTGTAAACAGTCACAACAGATGGGGGAGAAAAGGCATTAGCAATAATGACCCTTCTTCTGGGGCAGAGTCTCAAAAAGAGGCACTTCCTTGCAGGAGCTGGAGGGCAGGCTGGAGGAGGCGGGGGCCACGGCGGTAGCTGCTGGCCACACGTGCCCCAGCGGGGACGGTGGCGTCTGCAGAGAAGGTGCCAGTCGGCGCCTGTAGGGGCGGGTCTGTGGCCCTGACGCGTCTGTAGCCGGGTGAGTCCACGCAGCAGCACGGAGCGCCTTGGAGAGGGAGTTTTGTAAGTGGAGGGAAGCCCCCCCCGAGGATAGGACCCTGGGAACCGGGGTGGAGCCGGAGCCAGGGCGGGGCCTAGAGGGCCTTGGGACCTGTGTCCAGGGACCTGCGGTTTCCCAGACTGTTGACACTCTTGCTAGGGACACACGCCTGTGTCACCGGCCACCGCCCGGTGACCGGACAGGCTGCCGGGAGATGTGCTCGCCTGCCTGCATCCGGGACTGCGGGACCAGGAATGCTGAGGAAGTGGCTTGGGATGCGGTGGCGGGCGCGTCTCCGTCAGCACCACCAGCTCAAGGGGACCCGGAAAGGAGGAGCTCTCTGAGTCTGGCCTGGCTGCGTGCTGCTCTCTGCCTGTGTCTGGTTGGGGCACGAGTGTTACCCGGAGGGAGTGGCCCCAAGAAAGGCGAGAGCCGGACGGGGCATCCGGGGAGATGGCTGGCGAGGGCAGCAGAGGTGGAGCCTGAGAGGGGGGAAGAGGCCCTCTGACGTTCACGCTCCTCTTTATTAAATGCCTTGATTAAGTGCTCCTCTGGGCAAACCGCTGGGCTTGAGGCCACTTTGTAAGTGGAGGGAAGCCCCCCCGAGGATAGGACCCTGGGAACCGGGGTGGAGCCGGAGCCAGGGCGGGGCCTAGAGGGCCTTGGGACCTGTGTCCAGGGACCTGCGGTTTCCCAGACTGTTGACACTCTTGCTAGGGACACACGCCTGTGTCACCGGCCACCGCCCGGTGACCGGACAGGCTGCCGGGAGATGTGCTCGCCTGCCTGCATCCGGGACTGCGGGACCAGGAATGCTGAGGAAGTGGCTTGGGATGCGGTGGCGGGCGCGTCTCCGTCAGCACCACCAGCTCAAGGGGACCCGGAAAGGAGGAGCTCTCTGAGTCTGGCCTGGCTGCGTGCTGCTCTCTGCCTGTGTCTGGTTGGGGCACGAGTGTTACCCGGAGGGAGTGGCCCCAAGAAAGGCGAGAGCCGGACGGGGCATCCGGGGAGATGGCTGGCGAGGGCAGCAGAGGTGGAGCCTGAGAGGGGGGAAGAGGCCCTCTGACGTTCACGCTCCTCTTTATTAAATGCCTTGATTAAGTGCTCCTCTGGGCAAACCGCTGGGCTTGAGGCCACAGAGAGTCCCCTGGGCTGGGGAAGCCTGGGACTGGAGACAGGCCTCCGACCCCGCCCCGGGCTGCGGCTCTGGCAACGGGCAGCCGTCCTCCCTCTCTGGAAAGCAACAAAGCCCAGCCTCGGGCTCCGTCTCCAGTGGGACGAGAGCCCCCAGCCCCCCCTTCCCTCGGCAAAACTGTCCCCTCTGTGGCCGCCCTCACAGCCTAATTAATAGGCCTGTTGTCTCATCATCCTGGCAGTCCTTGTGGGTAAGAAGGGCAATTTCATTGTCTGGCAGCATTATCCCAGCCCTGGTGACTTGTTAGCGAGATTGGTGGCATCTGCCCTGGCTCCTGGAAGCAGCCAGCTCCTCTCTGAAGGCTGGGCTCTCAGAGGCCTTCTGCCCCGGCACCTGATTCCGGGGCTGGAGATGGCCCCCAGCATCCTTCCTCTGTGGCCTCCCATTTGGAGAAGTGATTGGATCTCACTGTGGGGCCGTTTTCTCCGCTAGCGTGTGTTGAGGGCCTAGGATGCGGCGGGCACCCAGGCAGGCCCTGGAGCACGGGAACACGTGGATGTGGAGTGGAGCCAGCCCGAGTCTGGCCCAGGACGTCTCACCATTGACGTCTTAGCCGCATCATTCTTTGCTGTAGAGGCTGTCCTACATGTTATATTGTAAGATGTATCGCCGCCTCCCTGGTCCTACCCACTAGATCCTGATAGCACTAGCCACCCACTGCAGTTGTGACAACCAAAAATATCTCCAGACATCGCCAAGTGTCCCCTGGGAAGGTGGGCCCCCCTGGTTGAGAACTCCTGGTCTAGACAGGGAGAGAAATGCACAATGAGATCATTCGAAGGCGACCCAATGGAGGTGACGGTGCAGAGATGGAGGTGTGCAGCTTACCTGCCATGGGGTTCAGGTCGTAGTGCCCGGGGGAGGTTGCTGGGGGGACCATGCGGTGGGTTGACAGGAGCAGAGACCCAGGGGTAAGGCTGTGCGGTTGGGTAGGAAACCACGGTTGCCGGGTTCTTCTGTTTCGCCAGTATTTCCAGAACACTCATCATATGTCTGGTTCAGTGACAAAAAGGGTTTTGTACTCCTTGTTAAGGAGTATTTTATCCTATAGGCGATAGGGTGCCACGGAAGGAATTATAGCAAGAAGCACTGGATTGGAAATCCCTTTAATTACGTAGCGAGCTGGGTGATGGCCCTTTTCCCTTGGTGAGAACCTCCGCTTTTCCGCTGTCGGCTGTCGCATGGGTGCTGATCCCTCCCAGATCTTTCACCCTCACCTCTTGCCTGAATGAATCAACCCGATTTTGATGACCTCCAGGCTCTAAAGGTCAAGAGACCCAAAGCTGAGCTCGGGTCTCTGCCAGCTTGTAGAGTTCTCCCAGTTCTCCAGCACAGTTGGTAAAATTGTTTGCCCCGGCATCCCCGCCAGAGACCACGGTGTCCATCCTTGTCCCCCACGTCCCACGCCGACCAGACCCTACCCGAGCTTACAGCCCCTGCACCTGTTTATCGGGCCGTTGGTCTTCCATGGATCCTGGAGAGAAGAAGAAGCACGCCAGAGATGAAATAAGCAGGAGCAAAGCGTAAAGAATCTTGTTCCTCCCCTGTCTTCAAGCAATGGTCCAACCTAGAACGGGAGGCAGCTGGAAGGAGGGGGTCTCCCCCTCCCCCTCCCCCTCCATGCAGAGCTCCGCTCAACCCCACAGGCAGATGGGAATGGGTCCAGCATTAAGAAAGTTCCTCTCCTATCTTATCCCCAACTGCATTTGTTTCCTGTGGCTGCCATAACAAATTACCACAAAGTTTCTGGCTTAAAACCATAGAAATTTATTTTCTCACAATTCTGGAGCCAGAAGTCCAAAATCCAGGGGTCAGCAGGGTTGGTTTCTTCTGGAGGTTCTGAGGGAGAGTCTGTTCCAGGCCTCTCTCCCCCACTTCTGGTGGCGGCCAGCCATCCTTCACGTTTCTTGGCTTCTGGACACACAGCTCCAATCTCTGCCTCCATCTTCACATGCCCTTCTTCTTATGGTCTTATAAGGACACCGGGCATTGGATTCAAGCCCCACCCTAATCCAGTAGGACCTCATCTTAACTAATTCTATCTGCAAAGACTCTATTTCCAAGTTAAGGTCAGATTCTGAGGTTCCTGGTAGACATGAATTTGGGTGCAAGGGGGACCCCGTTCAACCCAGTACACCAGCCTAACTAGCTCTCATGTATTAAAAGCCTTCTCTAGGCCAGCTCCCTACCCTATCCTGTTTAATGATCACACCACCCTTAATCTTGACGTTGCTCCCTCCATTTCAGACCAGAAAATTGAGGCCTGGAGGGGTGGTGTGGATGTTCCAAAGTCTCCCGGCTCCAGGCGGTGGCGACGGGCCAAAGGCAGTCTCTCAGCATCCAGCCCCGTCCTCCCTCTGCTACACTTTACCTGCCTCCACGCTGGCCACTCCTTAACAGGGCGCCCTGGTGCCCGCTCATAAGCGCTTTTCGATACGAGCTCATCCACCCCCTCTCTCCCCAGAATCACCTTTCTTCTGGGCAGAGAAATATTTTCTCCTTAGGAATAAAAAGAGAGTCTGGGGGCTTCCCTGGTGGCACAGTGGTTGAGAGTCCGCCTGCCGATGCAGGGGACACGGGTTCCTGCCCCAGTCCGGGAGGATCCCACATGCCGTGGAGCGGCTGGGCCCGTGAGCCATGGCCGCTGAGCCTGTGCGTCCAGAGCCTGTGCTCCGCAACGGGAGAGGCCACAACAGCGAGAGGCCCGCGTACCACAAAAAAAGAAAAAAAAAAAAAAAGAGAATCAAGTCTCCCAAAAGGAGATGTTTACAGAAGCCTCAAAATTGTTTAAGAAGACTCAAGAAAGAGAGAGCAGAGAAAAACAATAATCAAGGCCCATGAGAGCCACCCAAGGGAGCTGCAGAAGTTGGGGAGAGTTCAGGGACCCCCCCAAAGAGGCAAAGCTGCAGGGGCAAGGCAGCTCCTCTAGCTGTCCCCTCTGTATCTGTGCCTCAGTGCAAAGCAGATGGATGTACCGATTGGTCCATACGTTGTCTGGGACGGGCCACGGCCAGAGAGACTCTTCTCTTAGCCCTCTTCTCACCCGGAAATAAACGCTTCGACCTTGAGGGGATACATGATGTATTTTGAGTGGATGAGCCATGGAGAGATTGATCTGCCGTTGCGGATGGTGGCTGTCTGGTGTCCAAGCGTCAGCAGAGGGTGGGGGCGGGATGGCGGATGGGCGGACATGGCCATAGGGGTAGAAGGAGCTGGACCGCGGGGGAAGGAGGCAGAGGGGCCCCTGCCGTCCCCGCTGGGATCCTTTCTCCGGCCTCCCCTGTGGACTCTTCCTGGAAGCAGAGGGGTGGTGCCATATGTGCCCGGCAGCTGGGGCTCCTGGGGTCGTGACCCCCTAAGCCCTGCCCCTCTTTGAGGGCTGGTGCTCTGTTACACCCTCCTGATTCTTAAACTCTCCTGGGAGAACACAGTTCAGGCAGCTCCCTGTTCAACTGGAGCTTAACGAGGGGGGGAGGTTTCCTTGGGACAAGCGACCGGGCGTTGGACTTGGCCAGACTTGGGTGTGAACCCCTCCTCGGATGGTCACACCCACGTGGTCTTGGACAGATCCTCAACCTCACTGCGCGGCTGTTTCCCCATCTGCTAGAAGGGTGGTAATGACTTTGAAGGGTTGCTGGGCAGATTTGTTGAGATGTGCATCTGAGGCCCCTGGTACAACCTGGCACAAGGCAGGCACTTAATACGAGTTAGTGCTTTCTCGGTGTGTGCACAGACCGTCAGGTGGGCCTCAGGACCCAGGATGGGTGCATAGCCCCCTGAGGCTTCGGAGCTTTGCTCAGCAGGGGTCAGAACCCCTTCCTCACCGCTCTCCCCTTCCTGTCTGGTGTGTGCTCCGTGCGCCTTCTCCAGCTCTGGGTCCCAGACCTGGACATCCACCTGGATATCCACACGCACCTAAACCTAGACTCAGCATCTTTCCCCCAAAGCAGCTCCTGCTCCAGGGTTTGGGTCTTAGGAACCATCACCACTGACCTTCTCCCTCGGACAAGCCCCACAGTCTAACGAGGACCGTCTCCATCCTGCCTCCAAAATAGCTTCCACGTCCTCGTGCTTCTCTCCACCGCGACTGTCCCTGATGCCGAAAACTCGGCCTCTGTGTACCGGTGCCAAATCGAATCTCAGAGACAGAGTTTTGGGAGAAGTCGAAAAGAATAGCGTTATTACTTCGCCAGGCAAAGTGGGGACACAGCGGGCTCCTGCCTCAAAAACTGTGTGTCCCAACCCGGAAGGATTTGGTGAGGAGTTTTATAGCAATGGTTCAAGGGTGGGGTTGCTGATAAAATTTGGGTGTGTGCAGGGCCTGTACTCCTTTACTCTGGCCTCGGGTGATCTCTTACTGAGCTTCTCTGGTTCCTTTAATCTGGCCTCAGGTGGTGGTCTTTGGAATGAAGAATGCTGACATCTTCCATTTGTTGGGGGTTTTAGTTCTGTAGAAGAACTCAAAGATATTGTTCTGCGTGTCCCTTGAGGTGGAACCAGGACCCTGCCCCAAGGCTGCACCATTGTTTCTTAACTGCTCCTCCCTTGTCTCTGCATCCCCTCCCTTCCCTGATTAGCAACTGTTCCGATCTGCCCTTTGGGATTCAGGGAGGGTCATGAAGGCTGGAGTCTGTTCCCTACAAACAAGGAATGGAGGACACAAAAGGCTTCCGTGCCCGGGAGGCCCACAGGGTCCTGCTCGGTTTCACCACCACCAGGGTCCAAGCTAAACCATCTCCTCTCTGCTCAGCATCATCTCTCTCTCTCTGGGCAGGGAGATACTTTCTCCCCAGGACTGAAAGAGGGTGAAGTCTCCAGGGACTTCCCTGGTGGCGCAGTGGTTAAGAATCCGCCTGCCAATGCAGGGGACACGGGTTCGATCCCTGGTTCTGGGAAATCCCACATGCCATGGAGCAACTAAGCCCGTCTGCCACAACTACTGAGCCCACGTGCTGCAACTACTGAAGCTGGCATGCCTACAGCCCGTGCTCCACAACAAGAGAAGCCACCGCAGTAAGAAGCCCGCGCGCCGCAACTAGAGAAAGCCCGCGCGCAGCAACGAAGACCCAACGCAGCCAAATAATAATAATAATAATAGTTAATAAATTTTTAAAAATTAAAAAGAAAAGAAAGTGAAGTCTCCAGAAGGAGGTATTGCTCCCCAGAGATCGTCTCTCCCTGGAGATCATCCCTCCCTGGACTCTCCAACAGCAGCCCCTGCACCATGGACTCCTGGCATCTGCTCTCATCTTCTTCCTTCCCTGCCCCTCCCGCCGCACTGCAGGAGGAACAGAGGAAACGGCACATGTCACTTCATGAGCTCCAAGACTGCATGGTCTTGGTCCCCACCCTGTCCCAGTGTGTCACGTGGAGGCCGGTGCGGAGCTGACGGTCCAGAGCCACTGGATTAATCCATGAGAGAATGACTCAGCAGGACCACCCTGACTGCCCCACTACCTCGGCAGCCCCCTCTGCCCCCAGGACCCACGGCACCTGGTCCGCAGGGCTGCGGTAGGCCGTGCTCCAAGATGCCTCACCCGTTTGAATGCCATCTCCCCAGCGGTGTGGCCATGTCTTTGTGTTCCAGGGCCTTGCGCGTAATTGGTGTTCACTGAGCAGAGGGGCCAGTGAGATGAGTCATGACCTTGAGACTGTCTGGGCTGAGAAGGTGCAGGTCCTTCATTCCATCCTCCTCAAGGGTCGTTCAAGACCGTCCTCAACTGGACTCTCCTCTGGGAAGCGGGGAGCAAAATTGAATTGGGAGAGGCGGGAGATGGAGCTTGGGCTGATCCTGCCACCCCAACAAGCCCCCAGGATGCACGGGCACGAACATATGCACGCGTGTGCGCGCACACACGCTCAGAAACGCCAGTGCCTCTCCACCGCCCTCGGGATGACATCCAAACTCCTGAGCACAATTGATAAGCCCTTTATTCTCTGGAACCTCAACCCTCCCCATTCATTTATTCAAAAACCCAGCTAGGAGATACCTCTGCATTTTCCCGTTTTTTCCTTGCCCCACTTCAATGAGGCAGGCGCTGTTATCTTCACCTCCTTCTCCTTAAATGAGGAAATCAGCTCAAAGGGACTAAGCGATTTGCCCAAGGTCGTGCAGCTCCTAATCGGAGAAGCCAGGGCTTGAATCCAAGTTCCCTCTGCAGAGGCCTGCGCCCATGGCCGCTGGGCCAGCTAGCCTCCCGCAGCCCTGCAGGCGCAACCCTGCACCCTCCATCCCCACCGTCCGGAAATACCTGAAGTTCCCAGAAGCCACTGTTCTCTCACGCTTCCTGGCTTTTGCACACATGGCACCCTCTGCCCATGACAGCCCCCGCCTGGTGCACATCCTGCCCTCCCTTTAGGATGCTGCTGGGACCAGCTTTCCTGATGGTCCCTCCAGGCCTGGGGGGCGAGCTGCGCCTGCGCCGTGGGCCTGATGTGTCACGGGCGCCCCTTCACGGTCACAGGGCTCATCCATCTCCCTGTGAGCCTGTGAGCAGCTGGAAGGCAGCGGTTTTCTTCCGGTTCACCGTGTCATCTCCCGGCACAGAGGAGGTGCTTAAAAAAAAACAGTTGCTGAATTAGGGAGTTGAGTGAACGACCGAATGAATGGAATGTGTACCTTATATTATGACTGAGGGCCACGGGCATTTGTGTGAGATGGACATCCAAGGCACAGATGAACGTCCAAGGCGCCCTCCTCTAGGGAGGAGGGTGGGGGCCTTCAGTGGCGATGGAGGAGCCAGTGCAGGACCTAGTGTCTGGAGAGAAGGCTCTGGGCCTGATGCTGAGGGAGCTGCTTTGAGGGAAGGCTACGGGGAGCGGAGAGTCAGGAGAGGCCGAGGGGGGCTGACAGGAAGGTCAGGAGGCCCAGCCTGGCCCCCACCACCTCCTCAGCTTCCTCGGCCTCCGTGAGCCGCTGCCCTGCTCTCTCCGCATCCCGCCTTCTCATTCATGCCTGTGACGGTCTCGCATGGGGCTTTTTTGGACCACATGCTTTATCCGTTGTCACCAGCCAAACAGCCCGATTATTTTAATTTATTGCCCTTTCCCGTCACTTGCAGGCTTCCCGTCCACGCCCCCCTTTCCCACGCTGGGTTCGCCCACCGCCGAAGCACGGCTCCCAGGTTGTCCTCTTCTCCCCACGCCCGAGCATGGCCGGCCAGGGAGCAGAGGTCTCCTGGGACCCTCCTGGCCTTGGCCCTTTGAGGACGGCTTCTGGAGCCCACCTTTTTTTTTTTTCTTTTGGTTATGCGGGCCTCTCACCGCTGTGGCCCCTCCCGCTGCGGAGCGCAGGCTCCGGACG
>NC_041227.1:127636250-127686101 GCF_002837175.3 Physeter macrocephalus
CGGCCCCTGCATCGGCAGGCGGACTCTCAACCGCTGCGCCACCAGGGAAGCCCAGAGCCCACCTTCTTATATCAGCTCCCCACGCTGGCAACAAGACCCTCACCCATCCTCAATCCTTGCCTCAAGTGCCAGCCCTTGCTCGCTCCTCGGCTCCCCAGGGAGGGATGGGCAGAGATGAGCCTGGCCGTGACCTCAAGGGAAACTGAGGCCAGGAGAACTAGCCTGCCTTGCCCAAGGTCACACAAGTCCTGGGGAAGTGGATCTCAGTCGCCCCAACCACATGCCGTGGGTGATGGTTTGGCCCCGGCTGGGGGCCTGACCTTGACCTTTCCCTTGGGACCCCAGGCAAGCCTGTGTCCACGGGAACGGTGTGCTCATGGTAGGAGCTGGAACTCTTGTCCCTGCCTCCCTGGGACTCGTGGGCGGTCGAGGACAGAGCACCCCGAGGTGGCTGCCTCGCCTTTGCAGCCCACTTCCGGGGTCACGGTGGAAGGAGCATGGACTCCGGGGACAGACAGCCTTGTGTTCCGACCCTAGTGCCCCACGCTGGCCATCTGTGTGGCCTGGGCTAAGACACTTCATGAATCGGAGCATCGGTTTTCCTATCTGTACAATGGACAGTCGTACCTACCTGGGCTCAGGGATCACACACACGGAGCATGGGGACACCTGGTCCTCAGAACCAAGGACAGAGGCTGGCTTCGGGGGTGTGGGACCCTGGCTGGGGGTCACTTCTCCAGCCGAGCCAGAGGGGAGAGGGCAGTAAGCGTACGATTCCTAGATCACCGTCTCTGGATGGCGGGCCCCTGCGGGGAAAGGGCGAGTGCAAGGAACATCTCATCTACTTCCTGAGCCCGGGAATGCTAAATATCCTCTAGCTGGCCGTGCCCCAATCGCCGGGGGAAGGCGGGGCCTCGGTCCCAGGAAGGAGGAAGGAAGGGGGCTGGCCGTGTGCGTGGGTGGGCGGTGGAGCGGCCGCTCTGCTCTGCTTCCCAGAAAGGCTCGGCTTCTGGGGAATGAATTGGAAAAGGCCGTGCGAGGCCATCCGTCACTCAGGTGCCTCCTGCCAACACGCCAGTCCCGGCTGCCGTGAGCCCCGTGGCCCGTGGGGTGTCGCCAGTCACCATGAGCGGAGCTGGGGCCCCGGGGCAGAGCAGCTGGCATGAGGCTGGGGTCAGGAGGGCACGCTGAGGACTGCGCGTCCGAGGTGACCAGTGAGCCTGGGCAGCGATCGGTCGGGGGCGGGGCGGGCGGAGATCGTAACAGAAGCCTCTGGAAACAAGAGAATTCCTTTCGCTCTCTCTTCATTCGGTATTGAGCTCCTACTCTGTGCAAGCAGCCAGGGAAGGGACCGAGGGCACAAAAATGACCGAGATGTGTCCCCTCACAGCTTGGAGTCCGGCTGGGGCGTTCAGAAGATGCGGGGACCCCCGAGGGTTCCTGTGGTGGCTCCGTGAACACAAAAGGGGGGCTCACTTCTACTGGGGGGAGCATCTGTGAAACCTCCGTAGAGCAGGGGGCTCCGCTCGATGCTGGCTTTTGCCGGGGGGGGGGTCACTTTGAGGGGGTGCATCACGTTCCCGGGGCGGTCATAACCACGTGCCACTGACTAGGTGGCTTAATACAACAGCAGGTTTTGCGTCACAGTTCTGGAGGCCGTGCTCTCTCTGAAGGCTGCATGGGAGACCCCTTCCTTCCCTATTCCGGTTCCTGGTGTTGTCAGCATTCCTCGGCTCGTCGAGGCTTCCCTCCAGTCTCTGCCTTTGGCATCACACGGCCGTCTTCCCCCGTGTCTCTCGCTCTGTGTATCAGTCATATTAGATTAGGACCTGCTCTGACCACCTCATCTTCACCTGATCACGTCTGCAAAGACCGTATTTCTCAATAAGCTTATAATCACGGATACCAGGGTTAGGACTTCAGTATATCTTTGGGGGAACATAGTACAACCATAACCGGGGGTACAGCGGGAATCCACAAAGACCATTCCGTGGCACCCAGACCTCGGTCCATCAAGGAGGGTGGAGGCCAGACTTGGAAGACAGCAGTGGACATCTGTTCAGCCCTTGTGCCCATTTTATAGACGGGAGAAATGAGGCCAAGAGCTATCAAAGTGAGACGGGGTGACTTGGTGTCAGAAAAGCTAGGCTCGAATCCTCCCTGAAAGCCCTCGTCCTCAGTTTCCCCGTCTGCCGACAAAAGGGGCTGGACTAGGCAAGTTGTACGGGCGCTCCCCGCTTGGGGTGGTGCACGGAGCCAGTGGGAGGCCACGGGCGCTCGTTTGTTGGGGTCAGAGCTGGGACGGGCTGGCCTGCAGCCCAGGCCTCTGTCTGATGTCCAGCCCCAGCCGCCGCCTCCTTCCTCGCCCCCCGCACACAGGAGGGCTGGGGACCGGGGTCAGGAACATAAACCCCATTTTGACGTGAACCGTGGCACCCGTGGAGATGCTCTTGGTCAACCTGGCGTGTCTCTCATTAGTATGAATTTCCTGGGTCTCCGTGTCTCTCATTTGCCGTCGGCATCAGCTGCCAGGCCCAGGCAGAGGGCTGGGGAGCCCGATTAGATCTGGGGACACGGCGTAAGGAGCGAGAGAAGGGAGGGGAGCCGCTGAGCAGAGGGGAGGCCCCCTGACCCCCCCGGGCGGGGAACGGCCAGGGGATCGACAGCGGCCAGCAGATACCGGAGGCTCCTCCTGCAGCCTCTGGCTTGGCCACCTTTCACACACCACAGATGGGCTCTGGGTTTTCAGAGTGACAGAATGAAGGGGCAGGGCGGGGGGTCCCGGCTGGCTCCCGGGCGAGGATTATGAATGCGGCCTCTGGAGCAGGGTGGGGACACCGCCACCTGTCTCTGCCCCTCCCCACCACCCCCTCCTTTCAGCGGGTTCCCTCGGCCTCTCCAAGCCGGCGGCCGGGCCGCTGTCCGGAAAGGCCACCTGCCACCAGGGCACGTGAGCCGAGGCGGCCAAGCCAGGGCCCGGCGGGCGGCGGGGGCAGCTGCAGCCTGGGCCAGGGGTCAGGACGCCCTCGTGAGGTTCAGCCTCATCCCCCCTGCGCTGGGGGCCACCCACCCGCCCGCATCTTGGGCTGAGTTCGCCTCCTCCCCTCCTCCTCCTGAGTTCACGCTCCGGGTTGGCTGTTGGTGACCCTGTGGGTTTGGTAGAAGCATCGAGAAAGCTGACTTGCGGTGTTTATCCGTAACTCCACCCCGGCCACTTCCCAGGCACCAGACGTGGGAGGGACTCAGCCCTGCCAGACGCCATCCCGCCCTGGACCACGGGACGGTTCATCCTACCCCACGCTGCTGCGTGGTGAGAATGAGAAAATGCACCTGAGGCCCGGAGCGGAGCGCAGGATCCTCCCCAGACCCCGTAGGGTGAACGCTCCGCCGGGCCTGGGATCCTGGTCTTTGAAGTTCTATCCCAGCGAATCCTACCTGGCGAGGGGAGTGATGCAGGACTCCTCGTGCACCGAGGAAGCGACAGCCCAGAAAACTCAGGTGCTGACTCAGTTCGTAAGCACAGAGAGGGGACCCCATGGTCCACCTGCAAAGCTGAGGCTTTCTGCCCTCATTCTTTTTTTTTCTTTTTTTAAATATTTTGGCTGCACCACGCGGGGTGTGGGATCTTAGCTCCCCGACCAGGGATCGGACCCGCACCCCCTGCCCTGGAAGCGCAGAGTCTGAACCACTGGACCGCCAGGGAAGGCCCTCTGCACTCATTCGAACAGCCTGTCAACTTGGGCAGCGGGGTCACTCGCAGCCAGGATGGGCTTTTAGCCGTGTGCCCCTGAGCCTGCTTAGAAACCCAGCCCACCCTCCGTAACCTACAGAGTGGGCCCCTCGCCCGAATTGGGAGGGGCCCTGAGCATCCCATCAGGGGAGGGCAGGAAGGAGGTGAAGGCAAGAGCCAGGTGACTTCTTAGGATGTGAAAGAGCTGTTAGAACTTCTCCCTGCCCTCGCCACTAAGGAGCGTATGGGGCCGGGGGCAGAGAGTGGGGAGGGGGAGGGCTGGAGGGGGCTGAGTGGAAACGGGGACAGGGAAAGACCTTGTCACCAGATTTACTTGGTTTTTTCTCAGCTGAGATAAGACTCATGTTGTAAAATCAATGGCTTCCAAGAGAACAATTCTGTTGCACCGAGTACCTCTGCAGTGTGGTACAGCCAGCATCTCTACTTAATTCCAGAACGTTTCCATCTCCCCGAAAGGACACCCTGTACCCATTAAAGCAGTCACTCCCCATCCCCCTTCTCCCGACCACCTGGCAGCCGCCAATCTCTGTCCCGTCTCTGCATTTATCTCTTCCGGATGTTGCATACACATTGAATCATACATGCGCACTCTTCGATGGGAAGACAGAGAAGTGTGGCCCGAGCCTCCTGCATACTCCACCCCAAAGCCCCTGCCTGCTGGAAAGCCCCCAGGCCTGCTCAGAGGAAGCCGGCAGGTCTGCCCCGGCCCCTGGGTATGGCTGCCTCCACGTGGCTGTGCCCAGTGGTGACTGGGCGCCCGAGCCCTGGGCTTGGTCTCAGCGCGGCAGCTAACGTGGGCCCCTGGGCATCTCTCCTGCTAAGTGAGAGGTTGAAGGGCCGGGTCTCGATGACTGCTGTGCCACCACTACCACCCCCGCCCCGTGAGGTTCAGAGGCAAGAAATGGGACTTTGTGTGATGGCAAAGGCAGCCTAGATCAGAGATCCAGAAACTCTTTCTAAAACAGGAGGAAAGAGAGAGACAGTGGCACCTGCTCCTGGTCCGGCAGGGGCAGCAAGGACTCGGTCCCTGCCAGGCCTGGGGGGCTTTCTGCCAGTGACCGGGGCCAGTACGGCAGGCAAGGAAGGCAGTCAGGGCTGCACCAGGGCCTGTTTCCCTCCGATTGGGCACGGCCCCCAGGTGGTGGCAGCTGGAAAGGAGGGTGGCATGAGTGCCCGTGCAGTGACTGGGGAGGGGCCGTGTGTGCCGGCAGGCGCGTGCGGGCTTCTTTGTATCATCCAGCTTGTAAATTGCTCGGCGCCTGTAACTGCTGAAAGGGCCATCGAGCTGCGCGGTGTTATTATTTATGATGAAGCGCTGAGGTGCCTGCCAGGGACTGGAATGGGCTGAGCGCTGCACGGGATGGACGGCAAATTGAACTCCAATTTTCTGCTCCGCGGTCTTTGTTACACGCCACAAAGCGCCGGTACACTGGGGTCAGCAGCCTGGTGAACGTGTGCTCTTCCTGGTGGCGGCAGCTCCACCTCGCAGCCTCCCCCCAGGCCCAGCCGCAGACTCCTTCCCTGTGATCCAGGCGCAGCGCTGACCTCAGAGGCCTTGCGGGAGGGCAGGCGGCCGTGGGTTCGAAACCCGGCCCTGACTCTCGGGTGACCCGTCTCCTCTGCGCTTCCGATGAGAGACGTAGAAGGGCAGGAATCATAACTCGCCCCCGAGGTGGCCAGGAGGATTAAAAGAGAAAACACAGGGAGGTCGGCGTGCATTAAGCCTGCAACAAACACGTCCTCTTCTCTTCCCTTCTCCCAAGGCTGAGCTGCCCACCTGACCCAGGGAAGGGGAGGCGGGGCGGAGCCACTGATGGAAAGCACCCATCTGGGGGTGGTGAGGCCAGCTGCCCACCCAGGAAGTTGGTGCTGACGCTAAGTCACGTTTTCCACCCGCTTCCCTCACTCCCTGTCTCCCCTTCCTCAGGCCCGGAGCACCATCTTTCTTGAGGGCATGGCCTTTCTCAAGGGTGGGAAAGAGGCAGAAAAGGAGGTTACCCTTGGAAAGCGTGCCACCCTAAGCTTGGGAACGCTGTCCACTCTCTTCGCACAGCCCTCTGCGCCCTGTGTCCGACGGGGCCGTCGCTGGCCAAGGTAGACCCCGGGGATCCCCAGCCTGTGGGTTCTTGGAAGCACCCCCGAGCCTCCCAGCCCTTTTGCCCTCGGCTTTTCCAGGCCAGTGGGTGGCGGACGTTTCTCCATCACCAGAGCTTAGGGGACAGGCTGAGAGTGGTACCCACGGGGTGGAGAGAACTCACCTGCTAGGGAATCTTCAAGAGGATCAGCTGGGGGTGTGACAGATGCCATGTGGGACAAGTCTCCGTGGGCCTGGCCGGGCAGCTGACCCCCAAAGCTGAGCTTTGGCAAAGCCCTTCATCCCTGGGGGTCTCAGGTCCCAGCTGTGAAACTGGAGAATTGCTCCAAGCTGGTGTCCCTCCTGGGGGTCACCGGGGGGAAGGTGAGTGTCATCCACACGGCATCGTGGAGCTTCTTGGAAGAGATTCCAGGAGTTAGTGAAAATTTCATTGTCACTGCTTTTATGGCTGAAATGAATCCGAACACACTAAAATGATAATAGCACCATTAGGCAAAAGCATTCTAATCGATGCTATAAGTTTAATCTCTGAACCCTCCAGCTGAAGTGTATGACAGGGCTCCCTTCCCCTCTGTTAATTGCAAAATAAACCCATCGGAAATGAGAACCATCTTTTTTCCACGCAAGGCTGGGGACGTTTTGGCGTTAATTTACCTGTGCGGTCCAGGCGGGAGGCCCCGGCTGGGAGATGGGTGTGCAGAGGTTACACCAGGTAAGGATGAGGAATAATAGCAAACCCCCTTGTGTGGGTGTGTTGTGTCAGGCACTGGCCGAACCCCTTGCCCTCTCCATAGGCCTATGAGACAGGCACCGCTATTATCCCATTTTTCCATTGAGGACGCTGAGATGCGGAGGGGTTCCAGAGAGACGTCCGGGGTCACATAGCTAGTGAGTAGCCGAGCCAGGATTCAAGTCCAAGTAACCCCACTCCCAGGTCACAGACCACACTACTGCTCAGACCTGGCAATGCCCGAGCTGGAAGAACATAGAGGAATGTCAGCTCTCGAGAGGGAGGTGGCCTGGCCGAGTTCAACAGCAAGTTCACTTGGCTTTTTCCTTCGTGGCTCTGGGGCCTCCTGCATGTCAGACTCATTGCCAAGCTCTGGGACCAGGGAGGCGAAGGAGCCCCATCCCCATCTTCCCATGGCTGACACACTAGCATGGGAGTCACCACGCCTGCGGCTCTCATGTGCGTCCTGCATGCTGTAAGGGGCGTAATCCCCGGAGTCTGAGGGCCGTGGAGTTGGACAGCAGGAAGAGAGTTACAGAGCACAGCACATCGGAGCCTCGGAGGGGCACCGGGCAGGACTGTGGCTTTTTTTTTTTTTTTTGGCTGGATGTACAGTCGGCGAGCTGGCTCGGGGGAGGGAGGCTGAGAGCTTGGGACACACCCCCGCCCTTCACCAGCCTGGGCCCCTCGGCCCCACTCGTCATTCCCCAGGGCCGTGTCGGGGCTCGGTTGTGCTGGCTACCCTGGTGGCTGGGCGCCCCCTAATCAGATTAGATGCGTATTCAAACAAATTGATGATCCGTTCCCTTAGATGCTTTTTGAACACGCTTTTCTGAGCGAGAAATGCATTCGGCAGCAGCTGTGGAGGCCGAGGCATAATTGACTGCCGCCCCCCGCCAGGCCCCCCACGTCAGAAGGTGCCTGGGTCCTGAAGGTCACCGGCGAGGATTAGATTAAGGACGGCGAGAGCCTTCTTTCCTAGCTAATGAAGCACTTGGCATGCAGGCAGCACCGAGGCTGAGCTGGACCGGGCATCTGCCAGGAGACAGGGAAGGGGCATAAATTAGCATCTCATTTGTGGGCGAGGCAGGGAGGGGAAGGGAAGCCGGAGGGGAGGGACCAGGGGGCTGGGGGGCTTCGAGGCCCTGGCTGGGCGGGCAGGAGCCGGCAGGCCGTGTCGGGCATGGGGGTGGGAGGGGGAGGGGCACAGCCGCGGAGCCCGGGGTCCTCTGCCTGCGAGCGTCTGCCTGCTGTGTGCACGCCCCGAACGTGCCTTTTGGGGGCGGGGCTCAAACACCCCCGTGCATGGCTGCTCTTCCGGGTCCCACAGCTTCCCTGCTCCTGAGCCCCCGCCCGGGCAGCTCCCCGGCTCAGCACCCCGCCGGCTCTTGAGGAAGAAGAATCGCTGACAGGATGCAAAAGCTCCTGCAGCTCCGGCTCTTCCTACCCCGGTCCTGCACCTTTGCGCAAGGCTTTAGCAGCCATCCCTAAGCAAGACTTGGTTCTTGAGCCAGCTTGGAGCGGCCGTGAGGGAGCTGGATTCATCAGATTTGAGGCATTCAGGAGACTGGCCTCTCTCAGCGGGATGCCTCCAAGTCGGGGGTGGGGGTGGGGGGGGGAAACGGGTGGGGCAGCGATAGCGCCCCCGGCCCCCGTTTCCCCATCTCCTCCCCATGCAGTCGCCTCCAGGGGTCTGAAGGGCAGAAAAAGCATCCCGTAGGTGCCAAGCACTGAGCTGCGAATCTGACATACGTTCGCTTGCTTGGTCCCCCCAGCTGCCTCTGGGGCAGGGGGGTTGGGAGCCCTTCCGCGGACAGACAGGTGAGGCTTGGCAGGTTACCCCGCTCAAGGGCACACTTTAGGTGGCATAGCAACTGGCATTTAAACCCAGTGTCTCTTCTCGTCCCCCACCGGGACCTTCAAGCCAGACCCTAGGGAAAGGGTGGTACCTGGGGCCTTACGTGGGGCGCAGAGCTTTGGGATGGGGGCCCCAGGTCAGCGGCTCCTTCCCAAGAAGCCCCCGGGGCTCCGACCCCTGCCTCGTTTTACTTGACCCCTTCCTCCCACATCTATTCATCTGCTGCACTCTGGCCTCCCCTAATCCCAGGCTTCTCTCCCTGCGCCCCACTAGCCCAACCCTCCAAAACCCCACCACCCCTAGGTGGACTCGTCTCCCCTGGGCGGTTCTGCCCCATCAACCTTGCAGCATCCTCTGGACTCATGCCCGGCCAGCCTGCCTGGTTCACCCTCACCCCCGATCTAGTCCTAGGGCCGTGACATTGGAGGCTGGGGTAAGAATGCCCCTGCCACACAACCGGCGTGGCCCCTGCTTGTGGCTTCAAAGCCACGACCCTGAGAGAGGCCACGGGTCGGGATGTGAAGAGTGGGACAGCTCAAGGAAGCCCCATGTCACCTACAGAAAGGTCCAGAACTCTAGAACCTGCCAGATCTGGGCTTCCATCTGTGTGGCAAGTTCAAAAGACCAGCCGTTCCTGAGTGTCAGCCTTCTCGTCTGTAAAATGGGGATAAAGGTAGGACCATCCTTGAGAAGTTCTCTTGACACTTAACTGAAGAGATGGACATAAAGCACTTCACGTGTGGGAAGTTCCATAGGTCGTATGAAATACAGGCAGCAGGAATAGACGTGTAGGGAGAAGTGGGGTTTGTGGAGAGGGGCCTGTCCTGAGCCCCTGCTTCCTCTGACCCGGGGCCCAGCCTGCTTAGGTCTGTGGCCGCCAGCCAGCTCCAGGGAGGGGACCAGCTAGGAGGGCATGGAGGTCAATCCAGGACAAAGGTGACCGTGCAGAGGCTAGGGGATGGTGAGCTGAGAAAGTTTGAGAGAATCCCAACCCCCTCCCCGTCCCCGAGCTTTCCAGAGACACTCCCGATGGCTGTGTAGTTACTACGTGCCCGGAAGGGAGAGCTGCTAAAAGAGAGAGGCTTTGGGGTCTTTCAGAGCTGGGAAGGGGACTGGTCCAGGCCCGCTGCCCCGTGAAGCTGGCTCTGGAGGGCAGATGGACACCTATTGGCCAACTAATTGCCCTGGTGGTGGGTGGAGGTCTTCACCCTGACTGGCACTGCCAGCTGGCAAGGGTCTGGCTCCAGGGGAGGCGGGGTTCCCAGGCCCGGGCTGGCTGGGAAGTCAAATTCCAGGAGAGATTGGGGGAGACCCCTAGAGAAAGATGACATTATTGTGCTGGGGGCTGAAGGGAGGGGAGAGGTTGAAGTTGAGATAAGCGTCTGTGTGGGGCCATTTAGCCTGGAGCTTGAAGTAGAAGGATGACGATAAGTGTATTTAGTGGGAATTTGGAGGAAAAGTCAGCCAGGGGGCCCCTGAGCTGTTCTGGGTAACGAGAAGGAAGCCCAGGACTGAGGCCTCTCGTCCACCTCTGAAGGCCGCTCTTCCTTCAAGAGGCTCAGGCTCTGGTGGCCAGGGACCCCCAGCCACGCCACACCCCCGTGTCCCATGCACACGGAAGGCCTGTCCTTTCCTGCATCGCCAGCAGGGCTGCCCGCGGCTGTTGACCCCGCCCAGTCACATACGTGTTTGCATCTGTGTGCACACATCTGATTATAAATAAGCAATAAACACATTTGATTATAAATAAGCAATCCATACCAGTGGGACGCAACAGAAAAGTTGCAAAAAAGCGTAGAGTAAAAAGTAAACCCCTCCCCACCCAGCCCCCAGCCACCCAGTTCTCCTCCCTAAAGCATCACTGAGCCCAGTTTCTTATGTGGCCCCCTAGAAAAAGCCTGCGCCTATACAGGCAAATCTATTTTTATCCTTGAAAAAAACAAACAAACAAACAAACTTGTGCACAACTGGTAGCAGATTACACACCCCATTCTACACCTTGCTTTTTTCACTTAACAGTAGCTCTCAAAATTTGTTCCAGAGCCTTTCGCTATAGAGAATGCTATTGTATGGAGGTGCAGTCATTTCTTTAACCATCATCACCCTCTTGACAGACATTCAGGTCATTTCCAAGCTTTTGCTGTTACAAAACATAGTGTTGCCCTGAAATGCTGTCACTTCACTCGTGCACGGGTGTGTGTGGAGGAGAAATTCCTCGAAGAATTGGCGGGTGGGGAGGTGCATTCTTAGTTTTGATAGAATTGCCAAATTGTTCTGCATAGGTGTGATACCAAGGACAGTCCCCAAAGCTCTGTCTGCGGCACCTGGGTCTCCACAGGCTGGCCAGCCCGGAGTATTATCACACTTTCAGATCTTGGCCGAAGTGATAGAAAAAAAAAAAAGTGTCTTATTGAGTTTGCCTTGCCTTTCTCTTATCACTGGGTTCAGCATCTTTGTCTATGTTTCGGAGTTATTTGTAATTCTTTTCTGTGAACGGTTCATATCCTTTGCCCATTTCTCTGTTGGTTTGTTCATCTTTTTCTTATTGATTTATGGGAATATTTTTTGTATCAGGAAAATGAGCTCTTTGTCCATGATAGAAGTTGCAGATATTTTCCCCCCGTTTGTCATTTGTTGCTTTTTGTTTATGGGCATTTTTTTTCCATGCAATATTTTTATATAGTTGAAGGTATCAGTTTGTTTTATGACTTTCTGGAGTTTGTGTAGTACTTAGAAAGTACTTGGCAAATTCTTTGCTTCGCCAAGATTGTATATTTTTAAACCCCGGTGATTTTTTTTCTAGTTCTTTTAGAATTTCATTTTTCTTGTTTAAAACATGGATCCATCTAGAATTTATTTTGAGGTAATGTGTGAGGAAGAGATTCAGCTTGATTTTTTATTCCCCCAGATGGCATCCTGGTTTTTCCAAGGCCATTTGTTGAATAATTGATCTATCCCCCACTGACCTGAAATTCTACTTTCATCCTGTCTTAAATATCCCATATATATTGGGGCATATTTCTGGACTCTCTCGTTCATTGCCTCATCAGTCTATTTGGACAAGAACACACTTCTTTAATTATTGCAGCTTTGTAATATAGTTCAGTGTCTGTGCTAGTCTCCTCTGCTTACCATTCTTTTTCAGAATTTTCTTGGCTATTCTTTTGTGGTCTTTTAAAATGTGAACTTTCAAATCACTTTGTCTAGTTAAAAAATCCTCTGTGTGTGTGTTTTCAAAGTGTTGATTCTGTCCACTGTTCTCCATTTCCAGTTATCCCTTCCCACTGAGAACGTGGCTTGGAGGCCTGTTGTGTACAGTAGTCCAAGTTGTGTACTGCACAGTCCTAGAACTAAGGTTGAGAGGAGCTGCTGGCCCCTGCCAACAGGGTATGAGCTCTTCCCTCCAGGAAATCTGCCCATCCGCATATCCGATCAAGAATAGTAATAGCTGCCTCTCCTGTAGCATGCGCCAGGCACTTTCCTAAGCACTTTATGTTTTTTCATTTATTTAAGCCTCACAACAAATATATCCCCAATTTACAGCTAAGGAAACTGAGGTGCAAAAAGTCGAAGTAACTTGCCCAAGGTCAATGATTTATGTTACCCGCCTGTGCAGTGATGACACAGAAATCTGTTCCTGCTCATAAGCGCGCGCACACGCGCACACACACACACACACACACACAGATAGATTCACACTCAGACATACAGATACACATGCTGTCAGATATGCATGCAGACATACACAGAGACACACACGTGAACACATACCTAGGTACATACACAGATGCACACAGGCACAGACGCTCAAAGACACGCACACACACAGACACAAACGCACACACTGCTGTTCCCACCAGCATCCTTTTCCCATCGGAGTCTTTCCTTCGATGGCTCACGCACTCCCAGTCCCCCTGCTTTGGGGCAGGGCCAGCCCATCCAGGAAAACCGCCTGGCTGGACTCCCTGCCCTGGCTCTCAGCTCTGCATAGGGCCTCCCTCCCACATCCCTGTACCCAGAGAGGAGGGGGCCTTTAGCCTTTCAGGAAAAGGAGGCGTGACCGCATAGCAGGGACTTGGGGAGGGGAGCCTCGGCTTCTGCCAGACCGCCTTGTTAGGATAACGTGGGATGAGGGATGCAGCTCTGAGCTGGGTACCCAGCAGGTTCTCAGGAAAAGCTAACCACATCCGTCCCCCTTCCACTTGCCCCAGGTCATTGTCTCCAGCGGCCTCTGGAATCAACCCATCCGAGCAAAAGCCATTCGGCTCCAGTCTGGCACCCCACCCCACCCCCGGGAGAGCCTGAGGAACGAACTGGCAAATGCAGACATGGGGGCGCATCGCCCAGGGAGCCGGGTTGCGGAGGCGAGGGTTTGGGTGCAGAGCGCGTGTGCCCGCGCGCACCGACTGTTCTGGCTCTGAGTCGGCCCCCGCCTCGAAGGGATTTAATCAGTGGGGGCTGGGAATGTTGTTGTTTTAAAACAAACAGGGGATGACAGGAACTAACAGAGGGTTCTTAAAAACGCGATTCAAAGGGCTCTTTGAAAGCTGCTGGAGAATGAATGCGCCTTTGAAGTGCGAACGTGTCCATTTGTTAAACTGAGAGCCAGCCGGCTGCCTCCGAGGGGTGGGGAATCGCTTTCCTTGGCAAGCGGGGGCTTGCCTCCCTCTCTGCCCTCCGCCACCTCCAGAGGTGCGGTAGGACCCCCGAAGCGAGGGAGCCGGCGTGGCGGCCACTCTCCCAGGACACACTCTAGAAGAGGCGCCTTTTCTTTTTTAACATTTTTATTGAAGTATAATTGCTTTACAATGTTGTGTTAGTTTCTGCTTTACAACAAAGTGAATCAGCTATATGCGTACATGTATCTCCATATCCCCTCCCTCTTGCGTCTCCCTCCCACCCTCCCTATCCCAGCCCTCTAGGTGGTCACAAAGCACCGAGCTGATCTCCCTGTGCTATGCGGCTGCTTCCCACTAGCTACCTATTTTACATCTGGTAGTGTATGTACATCCGTGCCACTCTCTCACTTCGTCCCAGCTTACCCTTCCCCCAACCCCCGTGTTCTCAAGTCCATTCTCTACATCTGCGTCTTTATTCCTGTCCTGCCCCTAGGCTCTTCATATCAAGAGGCGCCTTTTCAACCACCTTGAAGGCAGTGTGCTCACATGACAGTCGTTAAGAGTGAGGGAGAGACCTGCCAATAGGCAGCGTCAACTCCGAGATGGGAACACGCACGGTCACACAGAGAGACGAGGTGGGGCAGGCTGGTCCGGGGTGCGCCTCTCGCGCGTGTCTGCACCTGCTCTCCAGTGGCCCCCACGGGGAGGGTCAGTAGCAGGGATGGGGTTCAAGGAAGACTCAGCCGCGCAGTCTCCAGTGGAGACGGAGGGCTTGGGGAAGCTGTGCAGCCCGCGGGTTGACCTGGGCCCCAGACCTGCGTTACGGCTTGTCTTGAGTTGTCAGTCTGTGTGTAAGCTCAGAGTGAGGCTTTGTCACAGATGCTGAACCTTATCTGAAAACCAAGGGTGCCCAATTCTGGTTAAATCTGAAGGTGAGGCCCCACTCATGCTCCAGAGACTCAACGTGTGATGCAGGAGGGGCCCCGATGCCCCCACACCCGGTGGGCTGACCAGCCTGCCGGGCCGCATCTTCATTCACTCCCTGCCACCCTTGAAGTCACCCCCTCCCCGACTCCTGACACGTGCCTCTTCCTCTGCTTTGGTTTGTTCCATATCTTAGGCCAAAAGAAGAGTGTCTTATGGTTTTCACCCTCTGGACCCCCAGGGGAAAGTTAGCGCTTGGACCGAGGCATACCTGGGGCATCAGCCAGCGCCGAGGATGATGGAACACCCACCCTGGTGGGGACACCCGCTCTTTGATGTTGGGAAAGAAATGAACATTTGCAGAACATTTACTCTGGGCCAAGCACGGACCTAGCATTTTCACAATTCCTATCTCATTGAACCCTTGAGAGTTCAAGGTGGCTATTTCTCTTCCCGTGTCTCCTGGTGGAGAAACTGAGACTCAGAAAGATGAATGCTTGTGCACGCCCAGGCAGCTGGGAGTCGCAGGCTGAGCACAGACGGGATGTGGTGCCAGTACCACTCCCCCACCATGGGGCTGAGGGTCAGGACACCTGGTGCCTGGCTTGCCAGCAGCTTCCTGGCTTTGAGCACTGCCCACCCCTCGGGGCACAGTGTGACGGGTGGAAGGTGCTTGCACTTGGGTCTGGCAAGTCTGGACCTGACTCCCCTTTAGCGGCACGTGGCCGTGGGGTCCCCAAGCCGTATCCCTTACCACAACGGGAGCGCTGCTGTGAGCGCCAGGTGATAAGTGGGTGAGCTGGTGAATGGTGCTTTCTGGAGCTCGCTCCCTCCATCTGTCAAACGCAAGCGCTCGGCAGAGGAACAAACTCTGGGAGTCTCGCCTCAAACCCATCTTCTCCTCCATCCACGTTCCACCTTCATCAGGGCAGGTGCAGGACTAGGTGCTCAGCCTGCAGGGCTGGCTCCTCCCCTTCCAGCTGTGTTACCCTGGGCGGGTTTCTAACCGCTCTCTAAAAGGTGGATTATGATCCTGTCTAGCTGTGGGCTTGCGTGTGGATTAAATGAGCGTATGTTAAAGCCCCAGGAACAGCCCAGAACCTAGCAGGTGCTTTAGTCCTTGTGCTGTTTCCAGATCCTGGCTCCTGCCCCAGCCCAGCCCAGCCCCTAGAGGGCAGGTCTGCTCAGTGATGGGCTTGGACGCCCTCTCCGCGTTCCCCCCTCTCTCCCTGTCCTTTTGTCAACCCCCTTGTCTGTTTCACTTCTGCCCTTTTGCCCACTGGCCAGAGGGCAGAAGGCCTCTATTTCCACCCAAAGCTGTTGGTCTGAGTGGTCCTCTGAAGTCCGGGATCCGGAGTGCGTTGTCTCCGTCGAGGGCAGCCGCGGCGGGGGGGGCTCGTGCTTGGCTGGACTGAGTCAGGTCACAGGGTTAGGGTAGGGAGCATAGCAACCGCTGGACCCCCACCCCGGCCCAGCAGTGCCGTTTCCTCCGCCCCGACGGCGATCTGGTGGGCGAACGGGGAGGCCGAGGCAGGCTGGCCCGGGACCCAGGATGGAAGATCAAGCAGCCTGGCAGTGGAGGGGACCCACTGGAGGGACTCTGCCCTTGATGCCTTTGCAGGGTTTCCTCCAGCCCTGGGAAGCAGGATTCAGGACACCACCATCACCTGCCGCTTCTGTCAACGCAGGTGTCCCTGTTTCCCTTTCCCTTGTGACATTTATATTCCCTTTGGCTGAAGTGCAGTAAGCGTCGTTCCCCTGCGCGCCCCCCCCCCCCCCCCCCCGCCGCCCCCCGCTTAGCCTGGCAGTGGAGGGGACCCACTGGAGGGACTCTGCCCTTGATGCCTTTGCAGGGTTTCCTCCAGCCCTGGGAAGCAGGATTCAGGACACCACCATCACCTGCCGCTTCTGTCAACGCAGGTGTCCCTGTTTCCCTTTCCCTTGTGACATTTATATTCCCTTTGGCTGAAGTGCAGTAAGCGTCGTTCCCCTGCGCGCCCCCCCCCCCCCCCCCGCCGCCCGCCGCTTCTGCTCTGGAAGGAGAAACCAGAAGCAAAGGGTATGGACTGGATGGGGATCCCGAGGGGAGAGAGATGGAAGGTACTGGAGCGGGGCGGGGCAGCAGTGGTGGTGAGCCTGGTGGGGTCTAGGCGGAGGGTGGCGGGGAGAGCTCACTCTACACACAAGCCCTGACGTCACGCTGACCTGAGTTCAAGTGCTTCCCAGGCCTGTGACCTTGGCAGGTGACCCGCTGCAGGAGAGCCAGGGATAACCAGCAGTGTTGTGTCTCTGTTTCCCGCAGATGACGTGGCCCCCTACTTCAAGACGGAGCCGGTGCGAACACAGGTGCACCTGGAGGGGAACCGCCTGGTACTCACGTGCATGGCCGAGGGCAGCTGGCCCCTGGAGTTCAAGTGGCTCCACAACAGCAGGGAGCTGACCGAGTTCTCGCTGGAGTACAGGCAAGCGTGCCGCCCCTCTCTTCCCACGCAGCCGCCAGGGTCCTGCTGTGTCCTGGGGGGGTGCCGGGGCAGTGGGCAGGGCCGCCGTGTGGCAGTTTGGGTGGGGGAGCCCCTGCTCCAGTGTTGCTGGGGTGACAGTAGTAGGGGGCCAAGGCCGCCCTTGCCCGGGCTGAGAAGACGCTGCCCTGCCGCACCCAGCAGAAGATGGCTGGGTGGCCAGGCACCCGTGGACAGGGCAGAGGTGATGACTGACGTAGGGGAGCCCGCTGCCGGCAGCTAGACTGTGGCCACGGCTGTGACCAGGTCCCCACCTCCCCTCCCCACTGAGAAGAGCCCTGCTCTCTCGGGGGAGCCATTGGAGGGGCCTGGGTCCAGCAGAGGGGTAGGGCATGCAGCTACCTGGGGTCTGTAAGGGGCGGACAGACTCTATTTGGGAGGGCAGTTCAGGGGGGACATGGAGGCGGGACCTCCCCCCCAGGGCCTTTGCGCTTATCTCCTCTCCCTGCCGTGCCCTTGCGCTGGGCTCTGGGTTGGGCTGCCCTTCCTTCCCCAGGACACTGCCAGGTGGGGATAAGGGAGAACAGAGAGAGAGAGAGAGAGAAACAGGGTCTCAGTGAGGGCAACTTTGCTACTAGAAGGGCAAGCAGTGGGGCAGCTACTTCCCAGGCCGGGTAGCCCCCAGCCTTTCTCCCGGCTCCCCTTCCCCTGCTCCTGTCCCCCTGTCTCGGCCTTTTTTATTGGCTCCTGACCCTGTGCCCGGTGATTAATCCCCAGGCCTGACGTGGGTAATTGGTTTTGGTGGGGAAACAAGATTGTCTTGCCCTGAGGATGTTGATACAAACCTGCCACCAGGGACAGGAATGCAAATGAGAGGAGGGGGATTTAATTGCTTGAGAATCGGGCCTTTCCAGAAAGCCATCCTTTTCTTCATGAAGCAGGGAGGCCAGAGTTTGGGGTGACCCCCGTGCCCAGGTTCCTTCCGCTGAGCCCTGGCCTGGATGGGATGGTGATGAGAGCCGAAAATTCGGCCTCTGTGCCCCAGTGCCAAATCTCAGAGACAGAGTTTGGGGTGAAGTGGAAAAGAATAGCTTAACTGCTTTGCCAGGCAAAGGGGGACACAGTGGGCTCATGCCCTCAAAAACTGTGTCCCAACCTGTGATGATTTGGTGAGGAGTTTTATAGCAATAGTTCAAGGGTGGGGTTACTGATAAGATTAGGGTGTATGCAGGGCCTGCACTCCTCAGGTGGTCTCTTTTTTTTAATATATAAATTTATTTATTATTTATTTTTGGCTGCGTTGGGTCTTTGTTGCTGCGTGCAGGCTTTCTCTAGTTGCGGCGAGCGGGGGCTGCTCTTGATTGCGGTGCGCGGGCTTCTCACTGCGGTGGCTTCTCTTGTTGCGGAGCCCGGGCTGTAGGCGTGCGGGCTTCAGTAGTTGTGGCACGCGGGCTCTGTAGTTGTGGCGCACGGGCCGGACCAGGGCTCGAACCCATGTCCCCTGTATCCGCAGGCGGCCCCTCAGGTGGTCTCTTGATGAGCTTCTGTGGTTCTTGAGGTTATCGAACTGTGACCTTCTCTCTGAAATGAAGAATGCTTCATCAGATAGTTCATCTTCCATTTGTTGGGGGTTCTAGTTCTGTAGAAGAGCTCAAAGATATTGTTCTGTGTATCCGTTGAGGAGGAACCAGGACCCTGCCCCAAGGCTGCACCATTGTTTCGCGTGCAGGCTTTCTCTAGTTGCGGCGAGCGGGGGCTGCTCTTGATTGCGGTGCGCGGGCTTCTCACTGCGGTGGCTTCTCTTGTTGCGGAGCCCGGGCTGTAGGCGTGCGGGCTTCAGTAGTTGTGGCACGCGGGCTCTGTAGTTGTGGCGCACGGGCCGGACCAGGGCTCGAACCCATGTCCCCTGTATCCGCAGGCGGCCCCTCAGGTGGTCTCTTGATGAGCTTCTGTGGTTCTTGAGGTTATCGAACTGTGACCTTCTCTCTGAAATGAAGAATGCTTCATCAGATAGTTCATCTTCCATTTGTTGGGGGTTCTAGTTCTGTAGAAGAGCTCAAAGATATTGTTCTGTGTATCCGTTGAGGAGGAACCAGGACCCTGCCCCAAGGCTGCACCATTGTTTCTTAACTGCTCCTCCCTTGTCTCTGCACCCCCTCCCTTCCCTGATTAGTAACTGTTCCGATCTGCCCTTTGGGACTCAGGGAAGGTCATGGAGGCTGAAGGCTATTCCGTAAAAACAAGAAATGGGGGACACAGAAAGACTTTGGTGCCCAGGAGCCCCACAAGGTTCTGCTTGGTTTCAGTGGGAGTGGCCACTTTGGCAAAGGAGGGGGCAGGAGACCACCCTCCCCTCTGTGGATGGTGAGAGACCTGGACCAGGATGCAGGAGGCCCTCCGGTGCTGGCCACTCCGGGCCTCGGTTCTCCAGGGAGCCACAGGAGACCAGAGGGGCCTCCCAGGGTGGTCCCCGTGATGGTCTTCGGCTGGGGCCCAGGGCCGTTCCCGAATGCTGTCTGGCACCCTGGGCAGTTTTGACAGTGTCCATGAAAAGCCCCTGCAGCCGCTTGGATGGTGCACATGCCTGAACGGGCACCCCAGGAGCATGCCGATGGCATACCACACTCTTGGTGGTGTCCTTGCCCTTGACTTGAGCTGGAGGCAGGACCCAGGAGGAGGAGGAGAGTTGGTTCTTCATCTGTTTCACAGCCATTCTTTTGGTGCCTGAAGCTGCAAGGATGTGGGGTGGGCATTACACAGAAGCCGATTCTGGCTCGGCTTCAGGTTCAGACTTGCCCGGCGATGGAATGGGCTTCCTCTGGACCCGGTCAGCAACCTGTCCCTGGAGGCGTCCAGATGGTTGTCAGGGTGCAACTGTTGATGATGGTAATGATGATAACAGTCATCGGCAATGAAAAAGAATTTATTACCTGGCAGACGTTATGATGGGCGCTCTGAGAGCATCTCGTTTAATACTGCCAGCAATCCTGTGGGTGGGTTCCAGTGTTTTCTCCGTTCTGCAGACGAGCAAACTGAGGTTTAGAGAGATGAAACAGTCCACCCAAGGTCAGGTTGTTGAGCTGGGCTTCACGTATAAGTCAGATGACTACAGGGCTTGAATTCTTTACCGTCCGCCACACTGCCTCTCGTTGAAGAAAGATTGAAGCCATCGCCTCCTCCGTGTGTGTCCTAAGCATCTTTCTGCTAACTGTGCTCTGCACGTTCTAGAAAACAAAGCTCCATTTCAGAGCTTGGCTGGGTGGAAGTTACTCAGGGAGACGTAAATGGACGTCCATTCGGGAAACTCAGCCTCCAGCCTCCTCACCCCCAGAAAGGCCGGCTGTTACAGCAGGGTGCCTGCCCTGTGCCCGAGGACAAGTCAATCAGGATTTTCCTCTAATCAAAAATATGCTTGGGGGCTTCCCTGGTGGCGCAGTGGTTGGGAGTCCGCCTGCCGATGCAGGGGACCCGGGTTCGCGCCCCGGTCCGGGGGGATCCCACATGCCGCGGAGCGGCTGGGCCCGTGAGCCATGGCCGCTGGGCCTGCGTGTCTGGAGCCTGTGCTCCGCAACGGGAGAGGCCACACAACTACTGAGCCTGTGTGCCACAACTACTGAAGCCCATGCGCCTAGAGCCCGTGCTCCACAACAGAGAGAAGCCACCACAATGAGAAGCCCGTGCACCACAACAAAGACCCAACACAGCCAAAAATAAATAAATTAATTTAATTTTTTTAAAAAAATGAGCTGTTCTCACAGGGAAAGATCTACACTCCTCAGTGTGGCCTTCAGAACTCTTCATGTTCTGCTCCTGATAGCACCTGCTTTAGCCCCTGCTGTTCCCATCTGAGGTAACACATTCCCACCAAACAGGACCCTCACACCACAGGTCCCAGGACAGTTCCTTCCACATGCCCTTTTTTCTGCCTTTGTCCAAACTGTCCTGTCCCCTCCACTTGGAATATTGCCCCTTTCAGGACCTTCCTTCTCTCTCCTGCAGTGTTCCAGCTGTTGGAAAGCCTTTCCTGATAGTGCACATATGTGTTCTCAATAAATCTCTCTCTCTCTCTCTCTCTCTCTCTCTCTCAAACACACACACACACATATATTATTATGAATACTTTGTCCAAACTGTCCTGTCCCCTCCACTTGGAATATTGCCCCTTTCAGGACCTTCCTTCTCTCTCCTGCAGGGTTCCAGCTGTTGGAAAGCCTTTCCTGATAGTGCACATATGTGTTCTCAATAAATCTCTCTCTCTCTCTCTCTCTCTCTCTCTCAAACACACACACACTCATTTCTGCCTCTCTCTGCCCTTTGTGACTGTCCATAATACATCCCATTATACTTTGCCTTCTAATTATTTACATGAGAGCCTGCAAATAAACCACAGAATGAAGTGAGAGCCTCAGGCACCTTGGAGGTTCCAGGAATCTCAGGTTCCTGGAGGTTCCAGGAATCTCAGAACCAAGAACTTGATACTGCCAGGCCCTCTCCCCTCTGGGCTGCTCAGCTGTGCCCGCCTCTGGGTTCAGACTTCACTCTCATGCGGTGAGTGACACTGAGAAGTTTGGGAATCACAGGCTCACAGCCACATGATTTCAGAGTAGAAGGAATTTCCCCATAGGAGTTCCACGTAGAAAGTCCCAGGGAAGGATTCTGATTGGTCCAGCTTGGATCTGCCCTGCCCAATCCCGATGGGAAGCAGCATGGAGTGCTGTGATTGGCCAGGCCTGCATCATGTGTCTACTCCGAGCCATAGGACATTGCGTGGCAGGCCCCACACCAGAGCCACGTGGTGGAAAGGAGGGTGAGACCTCTTAGCAGAAGAAGGGAAAAGGGTGGTGGGGCAGACAGTAGCCCCCTGTGTCCACTTTACCACCCCTGCCTCCTGTGAGGGCCTGGCTCATAGCAGGTATTTTTCCTTCCTTCTTCCTTTGTTTTTAATTTTGAAAATTTTCAAATCTTGGAAGAATTATAAGATAGTACCATAAACACCTGTATACCTTTTTACCATTCCCCAGTTGTTAATATTTTGTATCATTTGTACTCTCTCTTGCTCATTCTATGCACACGTAGATGCACGCATCTTTTTTGCTGAATTATTTAAGAGTTAGTTGCAGACATCATGTCAATTCACCCCTAAGTAGAATTTCCTAAAAGCAAGGCATTTTCCTACAGAACTACCACACAATTTTCACACTCAGGAAATTGCACATTGATATAATTCTACTGTCTGACACACAGTCCACATTCAAATTTGTCCATCTGTCCCAATTATATCCTTTGTGGACATTGTTATTGTTGTTGTTCAACACAGGATCTGATCAAGGACCACACATTGGATTTAGTTGTCATGACTCTTTAGACTCCTTAAATCTAGAACTATTGCTCATTTTTCTTTCCTGTCTTTCATGGCATTGACATTTTTGAGAGTTCAGCCAGTTTTGCAAGATGTCCTCCAAGAATATGACGTAGATATATATCCATTTCAATGCTTCACAATTACAGGCACCGGAAGTCAGTTTGCACCATTATCAGTGATGGTAGGTCTTACTAACTGGTCAAGGTAATGTTCACTAGATTTCTCCCTTGTCCAGGTATTGATGTATCCTCTCCCCTTTGAATGATACCTTGAGACTCTGTGAATATTCTCCTCCCCAGAAATCTCTCACCGAGTGGTTTAATAGTCATGGATGAGTCTTACCTGAATCAATTATTACCAAGGTGGTTGTGATAAGCAGATTTTCCATCATTCCTTTTACTTATATTAGTTGGCTCTTTCTTTTTCTTTCTTTCTTTCTTTCTTTCTTTCTTTCTTTCTTTCTTTCTTTCTTTCTTTCTTTTCCTTTCTTTCTTTTCTTTCTTTCATTTATTTTTGGCTGTGTTGGGTCTTTATTGCTGTGCGCGGGCTTTCTCTAGTTGCGGTGAGCAGGGGCTACTCTTCATTGCAGCGTGCGGACTTCTCATTGTCGTGGAGCACGGGCTCTAGGTGCGCAGGGTTCAGCAGTTGTGGCACGTGGGCTCAGTAGTTGTGGCTTGTGGGCTCTAGAGCTCAGGCGCAGTAGTGGTGCACGGGCTTAGTTGCTCCGCAGAATGTGGTATCTTCCCGGGCCAGGGCTCGAACCCGTGTCCCCTGCATTGGCAGGCAGATTCTTAACCACTGCGCCACCAGGGAAACCCAGTTGGCATTCTTTCTTGAAAGAGATCTTTCCTTTCTCATGCCCTTTAAAATAATTTAGCATCAGTACAAACTCACGGATGATTTTTTCTATTTAATTTTTCCTAATTTAATCCACTCCCGTCATTATTTGGACGCTCGTAGTAACGTGCTCACCTCTCTCCTCCACCTGTGCTGTCCTTACACACCTCTTCTACCTGATACTCCAAGGTTCAGCATCAGCATCCCCTCAATAGGAAGCTCAGTCCCGACCCTGACTCACCGTATGCCTTTGGGCAAACTACTTCATCCTGCCTCAGTTGCCCAGTCTGTTAAATGGGAACAATAAAACAAGTAGCTACCTCCCAGGGGTGGAGAAGCTCCATGAGATCTAATATGCGGAAGGGTGTCTGGTCATCGATGGCTCTGTAAGTGGAAAGGGTGGCCTGAAAGCCACCAAATAAATCCCGAATCCCGTCTACCTCTCTCCCCACCTTACTCTTTCTGGCCCCAGCCTCATTCCCACCCTCCTGGGAAGTCTGGGCTCTTCTTCCTCAACAAAGCCAGAATCCCATCTGTCTATATGCAACCTCTTCGGGGTTGAACTGACTCCAATTTGACCGTGAGTTTGGACATCTTGTCTGAAAATTGAAGGCTGCTGGTGAGAAAGCTGAAGTGCAGGAATTAGTTACGATGGGCATAAATTGAATTTTAATAGAGCTGTACATGGCATGGAGCCAGCGTACTGAGGCAGAGGGAAGGTAGTAATGAAAAGTTAACGAGTTTAGAAATGTCGTAATCCTGCGGGAGGGATGGGGGAGGTGCACCAGGAGGAGGAAGAGGCCCCCAGCCAAGCGTGCTGTCCTCTCCCTGACCCGGAAGCCCCTCTTCCTGCTCCTAAGGGTCCGGGGTTGGGGGGAGGCTGCAGGGAGTTGCCCTGCTCGCCCCGCCTGTGCACGCAAGGGGGCCCGCAGCAGCGGGGTGGGAGCAGAGTTTGAGGGACCCTCCGACGACACCCCGTGCTGCCCGTGAGGAAGGTAGTAACGAGGGTGGGGTTTCTCGCCCTGGGCGTTCCTAACGTGGGGGGCGGGGTTATTCTTTGTTGTGCACTGTAGGGTGGTAGCAGCATCCGTGGCCTGGACCCACTAGATGCTGGGAGTCCCGTCCCCGAAATGTGACAGCCAAAAATGTCTCCAGACGCTGCCAAATGTGCCCTGGGGGGGCTACATCACCCCCACTGAGAAGCAGTGATGTAGAGCGAGGCAGCAGTGCACCCCAGACTCTCCTAGCTGGAGCCAGAGTCAGGGGCCTGGCGTGGGAGGGAGAGGCTGGGTGTGGCTGGCCACCCTCTGGTCCCTCTTGGGGTCTCTCCTGCCCCCAGTAGACTGGACTTCCTGTGGCACAGAGTTGCTTTCGTCGATGCTGCCTTTGCATTTGGTCCTCGGTGTGGGATGCGCAGGGCGGGTGTGACAGCTCCGTTGCTCAGACGAGGCCAGAGGCCCAGAGACCCCGAGAGCCTGGCCCACGCTCAGTCATCCCGTGGCCGGAAGGCACCAGCTCCCCCAGGTGTCAGTACTGTACCCTGGTCTCCTCTGGGCAGCCCTGCTCTTGAAAGCCTCGGTGAAGGCTGAGGCCATTGGTGGAAGGGGTCTCAGTGGCCTGGAGCAGCCCAGGCCCGGTCCCTACAGGCGCCCAAGAGCACCTCCTGACGGGGTCCTGAGGCCCTAAAACCTGGCCTATCCCACTCCCGGGGGTGGAGGCCTCCCCTTGCTTTAGGACAGGTCCTTCCTGGACCCCAGGGGACCAGCCACTCTGATGGGGAGTGACAGGAGAAGCCGGGAGCGAGGCGGGCAGGAGGCAGAGAGGCCCCGGAGGACCAGGGCAGGTGGTGGACAGCGGGGGGCACGGCTGGCTCCCCCGGCCACAGGGTGTCGTTGCAATAATTATGCCAGTTAAGATGAATAAGTTCAAAATGTGAGGGGAAAGAGGGAAAAAAAGGAGAAAGAGATTCTAAAACACTGGCTGTCTCGGTTTCCGTGGCAACCTGTTTCCTCACTCTCGCTAATGGGTCCTGGCTTGGGCAGGGGGTGGGCCCCCCACTGCCGAGGCAGCCGGAGATGGATGGTAGGTGTTACCTTGCTGGACTCGAGCACAGGGCAGTGTGGGCCGGGGGACACACACGCCTGGGGCCTTGGGAGAGTCCCAGCCACGGGATGGCTCCCTGGCGCCCCGGGCCAAGCTCGCCACCTTACAGGCCACCATGGCCTGAGAGGAAGACGACTTGCCCCGGAGACGGGGCGTGAGTTGATGTCAGGGTTAGAATTCACGCCCAGGCCCCCTGAGTCTCCATCCAGCGCTGCTTGGATTTCGTCAGCCTACGAGTATGGGCGAACGCGCAGACTCCGAGGTCCAGTTAGATTCAGTGATTTTTTCCTTCGTCAGGTTGAGCATCTCAGGATATGCGGGGGACGCGCCAAGCTAGGGGTGGGGGGCATTCCCAGGCCCTGGGTCTCAGGCTCTGCCTGCTTCTTTCTCTCTCCTTGGGTATCCGCCGAGTCCTCTTGATGTCCCTGTGGTTCAGGACATCATTCCGAGGCTTGACAGCCCTGAGAGCCCTTGGGAGTGGGGCAGGGAGGGCATTTCCCTGAAGCCGTCGGTTCCCCCTGAAGCTGGGGCAGGCGGGGAGGAGCCGCCTCCTGTGTCCTCACTGACACTTGTGCAGCTGGCACAGCTCTGGGGCCCCATCCATGGCCCACGTGAGCCCTCGTTACTGAGTTTAATGCTCACTGGGTGGTTGGGGGAGGATGTTACTAGGCCTCCCATTGTATAGATGGAGAAACTGAGGCCCAGGGGGTAAAGTGACACATCCAGGGCCATGCTGCAAATCAGGGCTGGAGCAAGGGACATAGACCCGCTGGCGGCCCCGCTACACGGAACAGTCTAGAACGCACAGGTGTGCACACATGAGCCACACCCTCTCTCCCCCTCCTCTCCTCCTACTTTCTGATCCGGGCAGCCCTGGGGTCAGGTGGCTACGTCCGCCCAGACTCCCCAGAGTGCAGACAGATCACGCACATGAAGCGTCACCGCTGCCTTTCATGATAAGGCTCCCGAGGAAGGCTGCTCTCTGATGAACCAGTGTGCAAAGATGGGCATAGGGCGGCGGACGCGTGATGGTGACGAGGGTCCCTGGGGAGGGCTGGGCCGTGGCCCCCAGCAGAGGCACATACGTTTGTCACGAGGGAGATCTCAGTGCGTGGAAATGAGACGTTCATTCTCCCTCCTCACACAGCCGCTCTGGAGACTCCAGGTTGCCCTGAGAGCCTCCCTCTTTCCTCCCCACTCCCCAGATCTTCCTGGAGGCACCCCCCAACCTTGGCTCTCAGCCAGGACACAAAAACTAATTAGATCTTGACTGTGTTCTGCACTCAGGCAGGCAAATGGTCTAGACAGATGCCTGGGGAGTTGGTAATGACCCCTGCTTCCTGGGGGCTGACTTGGTGCCTGACTCCTCCCCCTCCCCACCCATACCCCTCAGAGACCCATCAGGCCCGTTCATGGGATTTCTCAGTGTGGGAGGATTCAGGTGGTCTCTCCCCTGTGTCTTCGTCCAGCCAGGAGGAGTCTCTGCTGTGACCCACTTTCTGCTTTCTGACTGATGGGGTGCCGGGGGTTCTGTGATTCTGAACTTCCCACCCTAGCCAAGGAAGAGGTCTGCTCCCAGCCGGCTGGCCAGGTCCCCTGGGGCACAGAGCCTCCTGGGGGTGGGCTTGGAGGAGGGGTGGGAGGTTGGGAGCAGGGGTTACAGCTCCAACCAGCAGCCCCTGGGGGCTGGGAGATGCCAGAGAGTTCTACAGCTCAGTGTGAGCAGGGAGCAGGGAGGGGTTTCCTGCCTGCAGAACAGGGACGCGTACCCAAGAAAGACAGTCTCCCCAGAGGAGATCGGGCACAGTCCCTGGAGGTCGGCCCACAGTACGGCACGTCCAGAAGCTTCAGCCACTGCAGCTACTCCTTTACCTTCGACCCCTAGGGAGCATATACAAAGAGCAGGGACCATGCCCGCAGGAGACGCCCAGCCTGGCCTCTGCCACAGCTTCTGGTCGCTTGCCTGCTGCTGTCTAGGAAACCACCCCAAACCTCGGTCACCTAGACAGCCGTGATTTGTCGCTTCTGTGCTGGTCCCCCCCGGGTGCTCTCATGAAGTTGCGTCCAGCGGGTGGTCAGCAGGAGCTGGGCACGGCGGGGACGGCTGGGCTGCCTGTCTCTCTTCCTGTGGTTTACCATCCTTTGTGGCATGGTGGTCTGGGGCGGTGGTCTGAGAGGGCCATCGTGGACGCTGCAAGGCTCCTGAGGCCTGGCCTTTGGAATGTTCCACCACATTCTGTGGGTGAAGGCAAGTCACGAGAGGCTAGGCCAGGTTTACGGGAGCGTGGACGCCACATCCCCACTGGAGCGGCCGCCACACACCCACTGGAGCGGCCGCAAAGCGTTCGGACCACACCCTTCAGGCTCCCAGCTCCACCGAGGTCTGGCCGGTGCCTGGCAGCCCGCGCAGATCACCTTTTCCAGATGGCGGCTCACAGGCGGGTCCCCGGGGCCCCATTAGCGCGGTTCTGGTCTAGCTCTTCCACCACGTATCTCTGAAGTCACCTTCTCCGGTGACTTTGGAAAGCCCAGAGAGGATGGGCAAAGGTCAGAGGTGAGTCGTGCTGGACCAAGGCCAGAACGGTCAGGGCCGCTGGGGTTGTTTGTGGGGCCCCCTGCCCAGGGTCTGAGCAGATGTTGGGAAGGACGGAGAGGCGGGGGGTTGGCTCTGACCCTTGGGCTCAGGGCAGCCTCCGTCATAGCTCCTGACACTGGATGTCGCGGCAGCCGCAGCTCAGACGCTACTCCTCAGGCTAACTTGCTGAACAGAAGCGTTGGGCCTGGTATTAGGGGGCTGTTAGGGGGCGCTTAGGGCAGTGCTGCTTTCTCCCAGGACACACTGAGTGAAGAAGAAGAAGAACATGAATAATGCCAGTGGCAGCTAACTCTTGGTGTGTGCTTACCACATGCCTCATGCCAGGCCCTGTCCTAATAAGCACGTGACAGGTATTATGTCATCCTCACAATGTGCCTTCAGGTAGGGACCATGGTGTCGTGGTAAAGAGCACAAAATCTAGGGGCCACCTCCTGGGCTCTGCCACCTACTGGCTGTGTGATCTTGGGCAAGTTACTTAGCCTCTCTGTGCCTTGCTTTCCTCATCTTTTTCATCTGCCAAATTTGGATAAAATGAATTCTGACCTCACAGGGTAGTTAAGAGGAATAAATACATTATCATATGTAAAGTGGTTAGAACTGCCTGGTGTATTTACTATAATTGTTACTATTACTCCTATTTCATAGATGAGGAAATGGAGGCACAGAGAGATTAGGCAACTTGCCCGAGGTCACACAGCAAATAAAATACACAGACAGTCCAAAACCCTCCTTCTCCACCTGTGCCCACCACACCCTAGAGCATTTGCCTCCCAAGCCCCCCAGCACAGCTCTGGACACTAGTAGTTGTTGGTGCCTGTTTTCTGACTTCAGTGGAAGTGTGGCCAAGACTCTCCTAAAGGGAGAGACAACCCAGAGCCGGGAGCTAGGGGAGGGCTCGGGGAGTGGACACCTTCCCTGCCTGGATGCTTGAGCCTTGGGACTCAGAAAGGAGACATGCAGCACCACCTGAAGCCTCGCCCCAGGTAGAGAGGAAGGACGTCGGTTCTGACCTTGAGCCAGGGCTGGGCGGGAAGGGAATGGGCAGCTCACCACACACCCCGCCCTGCCCGGGCTGCCAACAGCAGGCATTGCAGTACGGCCAGGGAGGCCTCTTCCCAGCTCCCCTCGACCTGCCTGGGCAAGCTGGGAGGAAACCCGGGGGGACAGTGGTGCATCCTCCAGCCTAATCAGCATTCATTAATCCCACAAACATCTGGCCTGGGGAAATTGGCAGTCCGGAGAAGACCAGGGAGCAGGACTCAGCCATGCAGGAAGCTCAGGCTGGGCGGGCAGAGCTTGGCGGGTTCACGGCATCACCTGCACTCCGTGCCCACCGGATTCTCCCGCTGCCAGTTAACGCTTCTAGGATGCACAGCGGCCCCGCCCTCCTCAGTATTAATTAGCTGTTATCCCTTGTGGTAATTAAAGGGGCCGTGGCAAAGCCATTTCTGCCCTAAGAGGAGCAAGTCCTTGTTCCCTTCTGTCCCCTGAGATTCTGAGATGTCCAAGGGGTGGGGGCTGGCTGAAGGAAGTGAGGGACTGGTCATGGGACTGGGGAACAGGGCCCTTCTAAGCAGGTATGGCAGCAGCAGTAACATTTCATCTAAATGTAAGGAGCTGAGGGTACTCCAATACCACAAAGACGGTGGTCATGCTGTTACTATGGTTGTTATCAGTACTATTGACACCCAGAGCCTACCGCAGTGCCTCGATCATTGTGGGCGCTCCATTCTGGGTCAAATGATCGATAACGATGGCAAACACATAAAGACACATTTCTCGAGTGCATGTTGAATGTCAGACCCCGAGCTAAGCACTTTGCAGTCAGTTCTGCTAAAATGAGGTATAAAACGTTTGCAAAAGTCACCGCACTGTGCAAAATCGTGCAGTCGAAACCACAGGGCTAATGGGGGAAATGGGGTGAGGGAGCCACCCTCAAAAACTTCATTAGGGGGACTTCTCTGGTGGCGCAGTGGTTAAGAATCCGCCTGCCAGTGCAGGGGACACGGGTTCGAGCCCTGGTCCGGGAAGATCCCACAAGCCACGGAGCAGCTAAGCCCGTGCACCACAACTACTGAGCCCACGTGCCACAACTACTGAGCCCGCGCTCTAGAGCCCACGAGCCACAACTGCTGAAGCCCGCGTGCCACGACTACTGAAGTCCGTGCTCCGCAACAAGAGAAGCCACCGCAGTGAGAAGCCCGCGCACCGCAACGAAGAGTAGCCCCCGCTCGCCGCAACTAGAGAGAGCCCGCGCGCAGCAACGAAGACCCAACTCGGCCAAAAATAAATAGTAAATAAATAAATTTATTTTGTAAAAAAACTTCCTTAGGGGTATGTAAAAAAGGAGAGGAGCATAATGAGGATGACTGCTCGGGCTCACGAACATTCAGTGGTTAAGAAATGCGTACAGACCACAATAAGTATGGTACTTGGCCTTTTCCGAAGGGCCTGAAATTTGCTAGTGAAAGTGGGCATTGGTGGGTTGCAGCCGGTGAGTTACTGTGCAGGGTGGAAGGAGGGTTGTCTGCAATGGAAAGGAGAGTCGTAAGACCAGATGTGGGTGGGTGAGCTCGTGACACACACGGGAGCTGAGATCTCCCTGGTGTGCGGATTGTGGTAACTCGGCAGCTCCGCTCAGCTGCGTGCGGGTTTCTGGGTTTACCCAGTGTTTCTTGCGGATTAAGGCACACACAGCAGATGCAAAACTCAAGTTATGCTCCGACTGTTCCCTAATATATCAACGGCATCGGAACAAATGCATGTTTTCAAAACCGGCCTTAGAGCAGAACTGCCCTTACTCGTATTTTCTGTAAAGCAGCCGCCCTTATTTCGCCCATTACACAGGAGTGGTGCCCCCGGCTTAACGAGGTTCGGCCTCTTGTCTAAGATCCCTTGCATGTTAGCAAGTAGCACAGCCAGGATCGGAGTGGAAATCTTTGGGACTATAATCAGTCTCATTATCAGACAATAATCAGAGTCATCTCACAGAGGAGGAAACTGAGGACGGGGGAGCCCACACCCTGGCCCTTGTCCTCACGTGGGATGGTCACGTCTGAAACGTTAAATTCAGACTCTCCGCTCTATGGCCACACACCCCGACCTCCCTCCCACCGCCCACTGAACCTGTCCTAGACCCACCTACGTGTAGACCTCATCTCCATCTGCGGTGCACTTAGGAATCACTCTGGGAACATCTTTTTTTTTTTTAATTTATTTTATCGAAGTATAGTTGATTTACAGTGTTGTGTTAATTTCTGCTGTACAGCAAAGTGATTCAGTTCTATATATTCTTTCTCGTATTCTTTTCCATTATGGTTTATCACAGGATATTGAATACAGCTCCCTGCGCTCTACAGTAGGACCTTGTTTTTCCATTCTGTATGTAATAGTTTGCACCTGCTAACCCAAAGTCCCAATCCACCCCTCCCCTCCCCACCTCCCCCTTGGCAACCACAAGTCTGTTCTCTACGTCTGTGAGTGTTTCTCTTTCGTAGATACCGAACTGATTTGGACTCAAATGAACTCATTTGTGTCATACTTTAGATTCCACATATAAGTGACATCCTATGGTATTTGTCTTTCTCTATCTGACTTACTTCACTTAGTATGATCATCTCTAGGTCCATCCATGTTGCTGCAAATGGCATTATTTCTTTTTTATGGCTAATATTCCTGTATATACATATATGGGTATGGGTGTGTGTGTGTGTGTGTGTGTGTGTATACCACATCTTCCTTATCCATTTCTCTATTCATGGACATTTAGGTTGCGTCCATGTCTTGGCTATCGTAAATGGTGCGGCTGTGAACGTCTGGGTGCGTACGTATCTGTTCGAACTATAGTTTTGTCCGGATATATGCCCAGGAGTAGAATTGCTGGATTATATGGCAACTCTATTTTCAGTGTTTTGAGGCACCTCCATACTGTTCTCCATAGTGGCTGCACCAAGTTACATTTCCAGCAACAGCGTAGGAGGGTTCCACCCTGGGAACATCTTAAATGCAGATCCGGCCTCAGCAGGGCTGGGGTGGGGCTCGGGACCCTGCGTCTCTGCCCTGGTTCCGCAGGCTGCCCGTGTCGCTGGTCCAGCTCCAGCCTCTTGCCCCTCATGGCCTCAGCCCTCATCGTCCGTAATCAGCCCACACGTCACATCATCATCTCGGCTCAGTCTTGCCAGGATCTTGAGCTCCCTGGCGTTGTGGGTCCATCTGTTAGGGCTTCCTGGAAGAACCCCAGCCCGGGGTCACTCTAGCTTTCCACCCATCTTGCTCCCTAAGTAAGGCCACCGAGCCCTGCTAGAGAATACCACGCACCTACGGGGGGGGCGCCATTACAAACTAGGGTTTGTACCACCTCACCGGGGCCTTCCAGGAGCTCCCCGTGTCTGCGTATTCTCCACCTTCACTCCATACACACCACCCAGCCCACCCCCCTTCCCTCACCCCCTTCCCTGGAGGAGCGAGAAGCCATTGCGAGGAGTCCCTCCTGCTTCCGGAGCCCTGTCTCGGTGAACCAGGCCCGCTCCCGGCTTCTCTTCCAATGGCCCTTCCTCTGTGCACACGCTCCGTCCTCCCGACTCCTGCAGGATCTGGATGATCCGTCACTTACGCCGTCTCTCTACTTCTCCCTCGAACTTTCTACCAGCTTGTGGACATTTTCAGGTCTCGCCCACCTTTAATAAAATGAAGCCCCTCCTGCCCACATCCACTCTCTACTTGTTATCCATTCTGCTCTGTCGTGGCCCAAATCTTTGCACTCTCCTCTTGCTCACCCCCAACTTCTCAGCCAGCTGTGCCCGTGCAAACCACCCCCCAGTCAGCTCCCTCCTGAGGCCAACATGGCAGACACTCTCCACCTTCCCCGGCACCATCTTCCCTGGTCAGCCCCGCTGTCTCTACCCCGGTCTATGGCAAAGACCCAGCTGTCCTCCCACCCCGTGGCCTAGACCAGCTCCAGTTCATCGTGCACCCTGTAATCGGAGCAGACTCTGTAAAGAGTAAATCTGCTTATTTTCCTCCGAGGGTTGGCAAACCCTCTGCTGTAAAAGGCCAGATAGTGAGTATGTTAGGCTTTGCGGTCTCGTAGGGTCCTTTGCAGCTTCTCAACTCCATGGTCGTAGTGCAGAAGCAGCCACGGTCAGTTCGTCCACAATGAGCGTGGCTGGGTTTCAACAGAACTTTATTTACGGACTCTGAAACTTGAATCTCGTGTCATTGTCCCCTGTCATGCAACAGGACTCTCCTTTTGATTTCGTTCAACTATTTAAAGATATAAAAACTGTTCTTAGTACGCCTACCGTACCACCGGCGATGGGATGTAGATTTGGCCCGTGGGCTGTAGTTGGCCAACCACTGTTTTACACCCCTGCTTAACACCCTCAGCAAATTCCTACTGTCCTTTGGAAAAAAGCCCCAAACCCTCACGGTCCCAGGAATCTCACTCTCTCTCTCTCTGATATCTACTCGTCATGCCTGGCACCCCTCACCCAGGCTCGCCTTCCCCCTATGTCCTGCCTTGGACAGGACCACCTCCCAAAAGCCTTTCTGCCTTCCACTCCCCAGAGCCTCCACCAGCCCTCCTCCTGTCCCCCAAAACAGATGTTGAAGTCCAAATCCCCAGGACCTCAGAATATGACCATATTTGGAAATGGGGTCATTGCAGGTGTAATTAGTTAAGATGACATCATACTGCAGTGGTGTCCTTATAAGAGGAGAGACACAGAGAGGAGATGGTATGTGGAGACGGAGACACAGCGGAGGAGCCCACGTAAAGAGGCAGAGGTGGGAGTGATGCGGCCACAAGCCAAGGAGCTCCTGGAGCCTCCAGAAGCTGGAAGAGGCGTGGAAGGCTCCTTCTCTAGAGCTTTCAGAGGGAGCGTGGCCCTGCTGCCACCTGGATTTGAGGCTTCTGGCCTCCAGAACTGCGAGAGAAGAAATGTCTGAGGTTTTAAGATGCCCAGTTGGTGGCACTTGGCTCTGGCAAACTCATGCAGATGGTAACAGAGGCTTTAAAGCTGGGATTAAGGGAAGGACCTTGCGACGGGGAAATTACCTGAATTACCCTGTGGGCCCAATATGATCCTAAGGGTCCTTTTGAGAGGGAGGCAGCAGAGTCAGTGAGGGAGGGAGATGTGAGGAGAACAGCAGAGGCCGGAGTGATGCGGGCCCAGGAGCCACAAGGAAGGCAGGTTGCCTCCTGGAGCTGGGAAAGGCAAGGAAAGGGTTCCTCCCCTAAAGGCTCCAAAAGGAACGCAGCCCTGCCTTGATTTCAGGACTTCTGAGCTCCGGGACTGTAAGAGAATACTTTGTATTGTTTTAAGTCACAAAGTTTGTGATTATTTGTTACAGCAGCTGTAGGAAACTCATACAGCCAGGTCTCCTCCAGGTTGGAGACGGAGCCAGGGCCAGGAAAAGTCACTTAGACGGTGTGGGAGGGGTCAGTAGGTGGGGGATGAGGACAGATGCACCCCCAGATGCCCGAGTGCCCCCCAAACAAGCTGGGCCTCTCACAGCAGGGACCCCGGCTACAGTGGAGGTTAAAGCCTCCACGGCCTCTCCACCTGGGCAGGTGTGATTAAGAGGCTGCTCTCTCGCCCACTCCCCCTGGGGCTAAGGGGTCATTAAAAGCAGCATCTCCCTTGGACACCCAGACACCCGGCAGGCTGGGCAGAGCAGGCAGGAGGCAAAACCATTAGGCCACAAAGCACAGGCAACTTGCTTCCATGAGGCCAGATTTCCATGCAGGCTCTTTATTGGCTTGTTTTATTTTGCTTTCTTTCTGATGGCTTGAAAAGGGATCACATGGAATTTCAGCCAGGTGCCAGGAGTCTGGACAAAGCAGCCCTGTGGGCCCTGAAGCCTGGAGAGCAGATGGAAAGGCTTCCCCCCGCCCTACCCCCCAGAGGTGGAGAAAGCAGGGAGCGATGGGGAAGATTCTAGAGCATCATTGTGAGCAAAATGAGAGGTGACACGTCCACCCTCACCCTTCTGTCTGTCTTTTTATTTTCTTTATGATTTTTGTAAAATAAGCTCAAACTCAGGCTTTCTTCCTTCCCAGTCATTTTTTAAAAAATCCAAACGGGGGCTTCCCTGGTGGCACAGTGGTTGAGAGTCCGCCTGCCGATGCGGGGGACTCGGGTTCGTGCCCCGGTCCGGGCAGATCCCACATGCCGCGGAGCGGCTGGGCCCGTGAGCCATGGCCGCCGAGCCTGCGCGTCCGGAGCCTGTGCTCCGCGACGGGAGAGGCCACAGCAGTGAGAGGCCTGCGTACCGCAATAAAAAAAAATCCAAACAGGCACCTCTGTAAGTTTTTACTCATTGCGCCCTGGACAAGTGTTGCCTTCTCTGTCTCTTCATGCCTCTCTGCTCCCAGTGATAAAATGTGATGTCCCGTGTCACTTGCCACTTTGCAAAATGATCCCCCACCTCGCTACCCTGGTCTCTCAGGCAGCAGGTGAATCTCTCTGAGGGGCGCTCCTGGGTCAAGGCAAGGTCTGGGCAGCGCCCGTGAGCCATGTGTTTCTGGGGTGTGAGGAGAGAGCTCTGCCGAGCCCCCGGACAGGCCAGGGGGTGGGTGTGGGGCGGGGACATGTTTGGGGTCGGATGGGCCTGCAATTGAATCTCGAGTTGCCGCCCTCAAGCTGGGTGACCTCAGGCAACTTGCTCAACCTTTCTGAGCCCTGGTTCCCGGCTGCTATGGGATAGGAGCCCCTCCCCAAGCCCTCTGCCTCGGTAAATGTGGGAACGAACCAGACAACGGCTGTCAAGTGTTTGCTCAGAACCCGATGCTGCTGTGACTGTTGTTTTCAGAGGGAGGAGCCCTGCTTACTCCCCCAGCAGTGGCAGTCCGCCCACCCCCCGCCCGTGCAGAGGGGCCCTCTCAGGCCCCTCAGCTTCCTCCCAGGCCTCCCCCTCCGTGTCTTCTCACCCGAAGTCTTTTGGGATCACCTGGCTGATGGAAATGCTTAGTGAAGTCCTTTTCCTTGTTCACTGAAGGCAGTTAATTGGCCAGAGGTCGCAGCGCGGGCAGACACCCTCCCCCCGCCAGTCTGAGCCAGGGCTGTCTCAGTGTCCCGGCTGAGCAGAGGAGGGGAGGCCCTGCAGCATCTCTACTCCTGAAACGCACCGTCCATCAGAAGGTGGTGGTCCAAGCCCACAGGCTGTGTCTCACCTGAGCAGCCGCCTTCAGGCAGTGCTGCATCCAGCTCAGCTCAGCCCCAGCCCTCCGGTGGTCTGCAGAGAATGGACCACAGCCGTCCTCACCCCCCACCCACTCAGCCCTCCCACACTGTCACAGAGACTTTTCCTGGGCGTCTCGCTCCATCCCCAACCTGGAGGAGACCTGCCACTCTAAAAAATAACTGCAAACTTTGTGACTTAACGCAGATGAGTTCTCTTACCGTTCTCAAGCTCAGAAGTCCTAAAAGTAAGGTGTCAGCGGGGCTGCGTTCCTTCTGGAAGCTCATACGGCCATGATCGCTGCCTCTGAAGGCTCTGAGGAGATGCCTTCCGTGCCTCCCTTCCAGCTTCTGGTGTTGCAGTAATCCTGGCGTCCTTGGCGTGTGGTTGCATCCCTTCAATCCCTGCCTCTGTCACCGCATGGCCTTCTCCCTGTGTGTCTGTGTCTCTTCTTATAAGGACACCATTCACATTGGATCAAGGCCCGCCCTCCTGACCTCATCTGAACTTGATCACATCTGCTAAGACCCTATTTCTAAATAAGGTAACATTCGCAGGTATCAGGGGTTAGGCTTCAGCACGTCTTCTGGGGGTACCCAATTCAACCATCATACCCTGTAAGGTAAAATATTCCCAGGCTTTAGGAAGTAGGATGTGGATACCTTTCGGGGGCATGATCTGGCCTTCAGTACCGGCTGTTTCATTCACTCATCCAGAGAGTGTTCACTGAAGCACGTATTATTCTAGGAGTGAGGCTCAAGGAGCGTGTGGAGCCCATGCATGAGACCTGGTGGCCTCAGGGACACACGTACAAATACATAGAACATTAAATCGTGACACACGCACCAGGTCTGCCAGGGGCAGCCCTGGGGTAGCCCAGAGGAGATTCAGGAATCTGGGTTCCAGAATCGCCCTGCCAGCCCCCCAGCCCAGGGTTTCCTGCCAACCTGCGCTCCTCAGGCCCCATCTACTCCCTTGCAGGGCGCTGGGCCCTTCCCCTCTCTCTCCTCTCTGTCTGTTTCTCTGTCTCCCCTTCCTGTGTCTGTGTCTGTGTCTCTGTCTCTGTCTCCCTCTCTCTCTATCTCCCCGCCTGTGTCTCTGTGTGTCTCTCCTCCGTCTCCATCTCTGTCTCTCTCTCTCTCCCTCCCTCCCTCCATCCCTTTCTCTCTCTCTCTCTCCCCTCCACCACCCCCATGAGTTCAGGATCCTCAGTACTGCTGACAAGGGAAGACTCCGTACTCCGGGGACCATCACACACAGCAGTTTAGCTCCTGTCCTGGGCCCTCTCAGACCTGACCACCTTCCAAAACCAAAAGTCCCGCTAGAGAGTTACCCAGAGCAGCCAAGCCTCCTCCGCTGGGTCTCCTCATTACTAGGTTGTTACTCTTAACGATAGCATCTTCTTTAACAGGCCCTAGACTAAATTCTCAGAAACACCCCTCTTCCCTCTGTCATCCACGGCCTGTCTGTGTGTGAGGGGGAGAGTGTAGACGGCCAAAACGACCCTTCTTCAAGGAGAGACCCCAAGCTATCGGGTATGTGTCCAGTTGAGGTTCGTCTTCTCTTTGTATGGACTGTCCAGGCTGCTAGGTACTTATTAGCTGTGTGACCTGAGGCAAGTTACTCGATCACTCTGAGTCCCAGGGTTCTCATCTATAAACTGAGGTTTCTGATAGCATGAGTCTCCTACAGTAGTGTGAGATTAACTGAGTTGATGCATGTTAAAGCCCTCAGAACAGGGACATTTCTTACACTACTAATAATTATGTTAATTTTGTAATGGTATGTTATTATTATTATTACCTGGTACATGTACTTTCCCCTTTAAATCACCCTGGGCAGAGTTTTGTCTTTTTTCCTAAAGAATCTTTGCACAAGCAAATCCACAGGATGGGGTGCACGTCCAGCCCGCCAGCACCTCGGTGGCCTGTTCGTGGGGCAGCTGTCCCCCTGATGCAGGCAGGGGCACGTCTGAAGACACACACACGGGCACAAACACGTCCTGGGGTTGGTGCCTCGCCATTGCCTGAAAGCCGTGGGAAGAGGGGAGGAGGCCTGGGCCCCCTGCACTCAGCTGCCCAGCCGTCCGCGGGGACATCTACGGCAGTGCTTGTGGGCGGTTTCCGCTGCCCCCCCTCCCCGCGCACAGGTCCCTGAGAAGCAGAGGCCCGGTGGGCGTGTGGCACAGGGCTCACGCCTCAGCCATAGAGCCCAGGGAGGGGGCCTGGCTGCAGAAGCTCTGTTCCCCGCAAACCTCAGGGCCGCCCCTCCCCCATGCAGGGCCTTTGGAGGGAAAAGCCCTAGGACAAGCCAGGGGGGCCACTGTTTCAGAAATCTGTGTCCTGAGGGCCACCTAGACCCTAGAAGGTGAGGCTTGGGTGGGAGGCTACCTGCCTGGCAGTGGCTGTCGCTCTCCTGCGTGCGTCTAAATGAGTGTCTGGGGCCTGTGGCCTCCATGTGAGGGCAAGTGTGGGGAGGGGCCTGGAACTGGGCTGGGTGCACCTGGGTGACCTCGGATGGGCGCGGCCAGGGACGTGTGTTCGCCTGGGCATGTTGCCCTTGTGCACAGGTGTGACTGTGTTTGCAGGAGTGAATGAGTGTGTGTTCATGTGGGTTGGTGTGTGCACACGTGTGTATGCAGGAGTGCATATACGTGGCTTGTAGGAGTGTACATGTGTGCACGTGCATACCCAAGTGTGTGCCTTGCATGAGTGTGTGTGCACGCGGGTGAGTGTGCACAAGTGAGCGTGTACGTGTGTGTGAGTATACGTGAGAACATTGATGCGACGAGAACACACGTGTGTAGGTGTAAGTTTGTGGGTATGGGTTGCACGTGTATGTGTACACATACATACATGCATGAATGGGGGGCTGTGTGTGTATGAATATGTGCGTGTTTGTGCACAGGGGTGGGAGTACACACGCGTGCCCGTGTGCACATGCACCCTTCCCCCTCAGCTCCCTCCCCGCGACCGTGAGCATCACACGTGCATCCCTGGCGTCTGACTTATTAACGAGGACAACGCTAGGAGAGCGTGCCTGTTTTTTCTGGTGTCCGCATCAGCTCCTGACAGCTTTGTGGAATTGAAATATCTTATTTAATATGAGTAAGAATCATTTTAAATATCAACTGACACTCAAGGACTCGAACCAAAAAGGGCATTGTGTGTTTCCTCGTACGCTGAAGACGCCACGTTTATTAGGCAGTTATTTTCTCCCCGTGCGTCTTGTGTCTCTAAAATTCCAGTTATCTGTCCCGGCTCCTCCCGGCATTGCTGTCATGCGGCCCCCACCCTGAGCCCAGCCCTTCATCTCGGAGGAGGGGACTGTGCCACCGGGATCCCGCAGGTTAAATCAGGGCACCTGTGATGAGCAAAGCGGACCATGTGGAATCTTGCATGTCTCCCTTTCTTTCTACCCTGGCCCCCAAGGCTCTCTCTCCACCGCCTGCTCCCTCTGACTGGGGGAAAGCCAAGCTTCTTCCATCCAGGAGGTTCCTCACCTTATGAATTTACATTCGCTTGCATTCGCCTAAGAATTCTGAAAAGATACTCAAGAAACTAACAGTGGTTTCCTCCGTGTGTGTGTGTGTGTGTGTGTGTGTTGGGAGCTGGGAATGACCAGGCAGCTGTGGGACAGGGATGGACGAGATGTGTACTGGGTACTTTTTCTTTTATTCTTTGAATTTTGAGTCCCAGGAATGTATTTGTGTGTGTTGGGAGCTGGGAATGACCAGGCAGCTGTGGGACAGGGATGGACGAGATGTGTACTGGGTACTTTTTCTTTTATTCTTTGAATTTTGAGTCCCAGGAATGTATTTCCTACAATAAATCAGTAAATCAGCGGTCCTTTGCGGGGCATCTAGAGGCAGGTGAATCCAGGTGTTCCCATCTCCTGGAGCCACACCCCTGCGCCTGCTCCTCATTGGATGGAGAACGAGATGGCAGTTCAGCCAGGACGAGGGTACAAACAGGTGATGGAGAGGTTGGGAGGTCAGGCTGGTGAAGAGAGGTTCCCTGGGACCAAGAGGCCAAGGGGGCAGGCCAGGAAGAAGGATGAGGAAACCAATGGGTGTGGCAGATCCTTCGTGGGTGGCTGGGACATGTCCACGGGGAAGCCGAAGAATTTGCCAGGGAATCTGTTGTCCCCTGATGCTTGGTATGGAGCCCTTACTGGATCCTCACGCGGGTGGGGATCGGGGTCCTGCTCACCCTTCCTCATCCTCCTCTCTGATCCTCCGGACCTCACCCCACTACCTTCCGCTCCCCGCCAGTGACTCATGTATTTGATCCCTCGTGCGACAAGCATTTGTGCAGCACCTGCCGTGTGCCAGGCACTTAAGTCCAGGACTTACAACCCGGACATCCATTATAGAAACAACCTAAGTGTCCATCAGTAGATGAATGCATAAAGAAGATGTGGTATATATATATTCAATGGCACACTACTCAGCCGTAAAAAAGAGTGAAACTTTGCCATTTGCAGCAACGTGGATGGACTTGGAGGGCATTATGCTAAGTCAAGTCAGAGAAAGAAAAATACTGTATGACATCACTTATATATGGAATCTAAAAAATAGTGAATATAACAAAACTAGTGAATATAACAAAAAAGAAACAGACTCACAGCTATAGAAGACAATTGCCCATGGGAGAGGGAAGGGGGGAGGGTCAGTATAGGGGTAGAGAAGCAAGAGGTACAAACTATTAGGTGAGAAATAAGCTACAGGGATATATTGTACAACACGGGGGATATAGCCAATATTTTATAATAACTGTAAATGGAGTATAACCTTTAAAAATTGTGAATCACTATATTGTACACCTGTAATTTATATAATATTGTATATCCACTATACTTCAATTTTTTAAAAAGGTGGCCATTATTGTCCCCATTTTACAGATGAGAAGACTGAGGCTTGCAAAGTTCTATAACTTGACCGGGCCACACTCCTAAGAAAGTGCAGAAGCGAAAATCAAGCTCAGTTTTCCCTACATCAGAAGCCTCAGCACACTCTCCGGTACCAGGCTCTGTCTTGGGCGATCACAAGTGCACCGTTCTGCACAGGGCGTTTCAGCCATCCCCTGCCTCTGGAAGGGACCTGGACAGGGCTGGGCTCATCCAGTTTCCTGCCAGGCCAGCAGCCACAGATGGGTGGGACAGATAGAGCTCTAGGCTAAGTGCGTCCTGAGGGCCCAGGAGGAAGCACTATGGGGGGATAATGAGCTGTCAACTGTCATTATCTCGGACGCTTGCATGCTCTCACAGCACTGGCAGCGCTGGATTTGCAAACCGAGATGCTGGCCGGCTGCCTCTTCCACCCACCTGCGAGGGGATCTGGGTGGAGTGAAGTGGATTTCCCTGGTGGGAAAGGCAGTGGGCAGAACTGTTACTTTAAATAACAGTTGCCTACAAGCCAAAAATAGTGCTCCCAGGCAGGAAGGGGAACACCAGAGAGAGCCCGGGGAGGGGGGCTGCACCCTGCTCTCTGCCCGGCCAAGGATACTCAGACAAGGATGCCCACCTCACCACAGTGGGGGCCGAGGGGAGGCCCAGAGCCAGGCCTCCTCTACTGACCTCAGGGTGGGGCAGACCTGCACCCAGCTGGCCTTCCTCAGGGCCCCAGGTGGGGCCTGGGGCTTCCTGGCTGAAGCAAATGAACTAGAGCTTCCTGCAGAAATCAACTTTTATTAAAGTTTAAATTTCACCACACATCACTGACATCAGCAAACAAACCCAGATCCGAGTCCCTGGTGTCTTTTTAATAATATATCCTGACATTATATGCTCAAAGTGCATTTTTTAATTTTATTTTTAAAATAAAAGCAACATATGCATACGATAAAGAACATCCTGATGGCGTAGAAAGACATAACATCGAAAAGTAGACGTCTCCCTCCTTCTGCGTTCCTAATACCTCTCCCAAAAGGCAGATCGCGTGTTTTGGAGTATCCATCCTGAAAAAATTTTATGTCCATGCTAGAGTGTATATATGATTATGCATGTGCAGATATATACAAATATGTACTATTCCAGCTTACCCGCATGGTTTCATAACACTTACACTGTTCTTTGACTTTTTTTTTTTTTTTTTTTTTTGGTTCACAAACTCAAAATTCTTTTTATTGGGTCAATTTGCATGATCCTAAACATTAGACTAAGGGCTTGGTAGCCTGTATCAATAAACAACAACTTATCAAGTTATAAGAATACATTATCTCTCGTGTCCCTAACACTCAGCTGTGATACTATTTAGCTTATTTCTCATGTTTTTAATTTCCATAAACATCCACCGTCTCCAGCTTCGACTTCCTTTCCATGCTTTGTGCATCTTGGAGACTGTTCTATCTCATCCCATACAGGTGTTCTGCGTTCACTCTGTGGCTACAGCATCATTGGTCGATTCAGTTCCATTTTTGGTGGATGTTTAGGCTGCTTCTGGTTTCTGTTCGTTTGTCTCTGCCCATTACAAGCAAAGCCACAGTGAACATCCTCATACCTGTTTTTTGTCACATTTTTGCAAGTACATCTGAAAGACCAGCTCCCTGGAGTACAGCCTCTGGGTCAAAAGACTGGAATATTCTTACTTTGATCGATTCTGCCCCAAAGGCTGGACCAATTTACGCTTCCATCAGCCGATCTGAGGTCAGCCTCCCTACCCCCTCCCTCTTGCCATGGGTGTAATCATACAAAAAAAATTTTGGCAATCTGATAGGTGAATATTGTCTTGTTTTTGATTGGACTTTCTTTCACTGTGACAGAGGCCGAGCATCTTTTTGTGTTTGGCCATTTCTGTTCATTTTCCTCTCCCTGGTGCTTTTTAATAATATCTGATTCCATTTTCAAAGATAGAGAGCTTTTCCAGCCAATCTCTCCTTCCATCTTCCTCTTGGGTGACCCCGTCACTTTTAAGACCCAAACAGTTTACCCAAAGCTGCCCCCCCCTCCCCCAGGGAGTGATGGGACAGAGGCAAGAGAGCCTGTGATGGGCTTGAGGATGGAATAGAGGGAGAATAGGAAATTTGCCAGAGCCTGGGTACCCGCTATCTCCCCATCCACGCTGTGCATAGTAACGAAGGACAGATAAGAGCTGCAGCCGGTGGCAGAGATAAGAGACTTCGACAGCCAGAAGGTTCTGGATATTAATGCAGAGCCAGAGCAGGCTTGGCACACAGCCACCCGTGAGTCTGGGGCTCGTGCAGTCCCAGGATGGAAGGTGGAGCCCTTTGGGGTAGGATGTCGTGTTGAGCAGGTTAGCAGCTGGGCTTGGAGTCAGAAAGGTTCTTTGGGACCCTGGCCCTGCCTCTTACTGCCTGTGAGACCACAGGTCAATGATGTGATATTTCTGAATCTCAATTTCCTCACCTCTAAAATGGGGAGGGGGAGCTAATAAAAGTATTGCCTCCATAGCGTTAGCAGGGAGATTAGGTGAAAGACTCTCAAATTCAGACCCACGACATTTTGCACCTGTCCACATCAAATGAGAAAAGTGAAGCTAGTGTCGTGGGCACGGCATAAAATTGCAGTTTAAAATGTGTTAAAATTGCTTTGATGCTGAGATTACATTTCTTTTTTTGTGATCTCAAAAATGTCCTTTTTAGATAAAATACTGACCATTTCTATTTCTTTTTCTCTCCATGCCTGTATCTTTTTTTTTCTTTTTTTTAGTTTTTTTGGTTGCTTGATTGTTTCCCGGTTTGCTTTTTGGTTGGTTGGTTTTATTGGTCTTACTTGGCCGTAAGTAAGACAATCTTATGTCTGGCCCCATTTTTTTAAGTGTTACTGGTCCATGATATCCAGTAGTCTGGGAACTGCTGTGTGAAATAAAGAAATGAATGAAGGGAATTCCCTGGTGGTGCAGTGGTTAAGACTCAGCGCTTTCACTGCCGGGGGTCCAGGTTCGATCCCTGGTCAGAGAACTGAGGTCCCACAAGCCACGCGGCGCAGCCAAAAAAAAAAAGAAATGAAATGCAATGAATGAAAAGTACTGAATACAGCATCTGAAGCATAGGTGATGCTCAGAAGGTGGTAGTTGTTTCATCATTGTGAGATGCTGAGGGACACTGGCTAGAACTCATGTAAAAGAAAACTTGGCAAATCCTACAAATAAGGTTGCTCTGTCCCAGAGTTGGCATAGCCTGGGAGCAGGTGGCAATAAGCTTGTTCACCAAGTCAGCTGGCAAAACCTAGGACACCCAAGGGCAGGGGAGGTCTCCTAGGCACAAGCCCCTGGATCCTCAGAGGTACCTGCTGGGCCATTCACTGCCCAAAGATCAGAAAGGTGATCACGAGATGGGTGCTAGGGGAACTAGCCCCCTCCATACCAGAGAGCACCTATCATCTGCCGTGTCTCGCTGCCAGAAGCTCCTTGCACTGACCTGCCTGGCCTCCTCCTTTCCTCCCAGCCAGGTTAGCTCCCCACACACCTGCTCTCCCCCCGCCCTCCCCCCAACACCAGACTCTACAGCACTCGGGCCAGTGACGTGCTTCCGAAGCAGGATACCCTAGAGCCTCCTTGGGTTCATGCATTCTGGCCCCAGGGCCCACACGTACAGAAAGCCAACCTGCCCTGCTGCCCAGATGGCTTTGCCTTTTCCCTTCACAGAGCTACAGTGGAGCTGTCTGCAACTCTTAAGGATGGAATTATGATGCAAAGCGTTTGGGAAAACGTAAATTTCCCTGCCTCCATTTATCTATTTATTTACGTATTTATTTATTTTAACATCTTAATTGGCGTATAATTGCTTTACAATGGTGTGTTAGTTTCTGCTTTATAACAAACCTACGTCCATTTATGGCTTATCCCTGGTCCAGGCTAAAGAAAATGCCCCCACCTTTCTCAGTCATGCAGGTCACAGGCAGGGGAGGATAGTAGCCTCCAACAGACCCAAAACAGTCCTGGGAGGCCTGGTCACGGCCAGGGTCAAGGGCTCAGGCACAGCATCTCCCGTCCTTGGGAAAGTGCAGGCTCCTTCCTGGGCAGCTGAGCAAAAGCCTTTGGGAGGGACCTCTCATTAATAAGGACCCTTCTGTGACCCCCATGGTAGAGCCAAGGGCTCCCCGGCACCTTTCATTATGGAAGAGGGTGGTGTGGCGACCTCTGCCTGCTGACCCTAGTTTGACCTCTGCATCCCTGTAGCTGCCCGACTTGCTCACTGGCTGTCTCGTCTACCCCCAGGTACATGATCACCAGCCTGGACCGCACCCACGCCGGCTTCTACCGCTGCATCGTGCGTAACCGGATGGGTGCTCTGCTGCAGCGGCAAACCGAGGTCCAGGTGGCCTGTGAGTACGACGCGGACTTGGGGCGGGTGGCGGGGGTGGGGCATGAAGCGGGGGGCGGATCTGCAGAGTCCTCACCCATCGGCCACACGCTGGGCAGAGCCAAATCCCAGCTGTGGCTTTCCGTGTTCACGGGGTGCTAACGGTGGCCCTTCCCGCCATCTGGGAACCAAGGCCCAGAGAGGTGGCAAGAGCTCTCAAGGCCACGCCGCTGACACGTGACACACATCTGCTGGCTGTGAGTTCAGCACTCTCTAGGTGGGACCAGCTGCTTCTGCTTTGAAAAGGAGGCCCTGTCACCTGCTTCAAGGGACTCCTCTGGGTTTGGCCTCAAACTTGGATCTTCGTAATGGCAGACTTCCCGGGGTCTTCTTGGCAGATTTCCCAGGGCCCCCCCGCCCCGACCTTAACTTTTCCATCCTCCAGCTTGCTCAGCCCTGGAGCAGCAACAGCTTGGGGGTCTCCACGGTCTCAGGAGGCGTTGGGAGGTGGCTGGTGTGGGTACCATAGCTCTAAGAGGGAGAGGGGACCTGATGAGTCAGGGTTCCTGAAAGGGCCAGGCAAGCAGAGGGTAAGGTAATAGACCCTCGCCGAGCCTTTGGGGTAACAGACTTCCCCCACTGCCACCAAGCCCCAAAGGGCTCCCTCAGATGGAGGACAAGAGGGAAGCCTCAGAAGAACCCAAGGGCATCTCAGGGACCAGCGCACCAATCCACCCCCTCCCCCTGTGACTCAGTATCCCCTTCCCAGACCTGCCCAGACCTGCCCCCCATTCTAAGATAGCTGCCTTAGAAATGAGCAGAAATGAGCCTCATTATGGGCTGTTTCATTCTGGCATTTTTAGGGGAAGAGGTCCAAGGTTGTACCGTGGGCCATGGGAGTGTGGAATGCCTTAATGAGCCCTGAAACTTTTTTTTTAAAAAAGGACACCCTCTCATCTGGGGCCCACTGGGGCTTGACTCAGATTTAGCGCAGGAGAGAGCTTGCTACTTGGAGAGAAGTGGGGGAGAGAAATCGAGAAGAAAACCTCAAGCGAGGGCAAAGAGTGTTTATAATAATTATGGAAAACAACTGTAATCAGAAGTGGAGGACTGGGCTTCCCTGGTGGCACAGTGGTTAAGAATCCGCCTGCTAATGCAGGGGACATGGGTTCGAGCCCTGGTCCGGGAAGATCCCACATGCCGCGGAGCAACTAAGCCCGTGCACCACAACTACTGAGCCTGCGCTCTAGAGCCTGCGAGCCACAACTACTGAAGCCCACGCGCCTAGAGCCCATGCTCTGCAACAAGAGAAGCCACCGCAATGAGAAGCCCGCGCACCACAACGAAGAGCAGCCCCTGCTCGCCGCAACTAGAGAAAGCCTGCGTGCAGCAACAAAGACCCAACACACCCCAAAATAAATAAATTTATAAAAATTTTAAAAAAAAAGAAGAAGTGGAGGACTGATTGTCCCATAAATCAGCACTAAAGGCAACTCAACTCACTCAGAGGAGTGGAAAAGCCCCGAATTAAAATGATGGATCAGGGCCGCTGGCAGCCAGCTGGAGGGCTCCCACAGAGCTTCGTTTAGCCGCTGCCCAGAGTCCAGCAGTGCAGGGGTAGCCGTGGGTCAGCCTGCAGAGAGACCGCTCACGTGTGCGTCTGTGTGCACGCCAGGGTGGTGTGGGTTCAGGCGTGTGTTTGTGCAAATGTGTGTGTCTGGATCGGTCGGCGTCTTCGTTCACCTGTGTGCACGTGAGAACGTGTGTGTGTGTGTGTGTGTGTGTGTGTGTGTGTGCAGTTGAAAATACCTTTCAGGACACCAATCAGTCCAGGCTGTCGGGGGAAGCAGGCGAGTGTCTGTTCCAAAGCCTTCGCTCATAGGAGACAAGAAGAACTTTCTGGAGTTGAAAGCCGCAGAGATGACATGAGTCTCCCCGGGGCTGGCTCCGCCGATCAGAAAGAGAAAGGAAGAGAAGCAGTGTCTGTGTGGCTGAGGTGTTTCTTTCCTTGGCTGTGGTGGGGGTCCAGGACCCAAGACTCAGCCCCCTGACCCCTCTCCCTCCACAGGCATCTGCCTTTTCACGTGAGGATGCTCTCTTGAAACTGGGCCTGCGTGTGTATGGATCCTGTCCCCAGACCCAAAGGTACCCTCCTGCCCCCAAGCAGAGGGATGGCTTGTGACCAGGCCCACGTGCAGAGCAAGCGAGCCCGTGCCCGGATGGAGGGCGGAGGCCTTTGTTAAGGACTCAGGTGCCCCTGGTATTCCCTGCACGTGGCAGAGAAGGGCTCAGACCGACCTGGGGGTGAAAAGCAGATAGCAGAGACTCGAGCTAGCCAACACCCTAACTGCCTGACCAGTCAGACCCTTGAGGTGGGGGTCCACCCCCCACGTATACACACACACACACACACACACACACACACACACACACACACACACACACTATGGGCTCTCTGGGTCCTGAGGGTCCTGGACCACTCCAGGTGATGCTGGCCGGAATGACCCCAGGTGGCGGTGACATGCAGGGGGCCTGGCCCAAACCCATGAGGGAGCCTGGGACTCTGCAGTGCTGAGATCCAGTCAGGGGGGAAGGGTTGGGAGGGAGGGCGCCTAACAGTGCTGGCAGGCTGTGGGGTGCCCATCACCATGACCGGCAGCACGGTTGTTGAAGAGGTTTGGCTTTCGTGTTGGACGGACCACATTCGAATCCCTGCCCTCAGTCACTGTGTGACCCCAGGGAAGTGGCTGACCCTCTCTGAGCCTCACCCAGCTCAGGTTCCTCATCTGTAATGCGTATCTAGTACTACCTCCCGCTAGGCATTGCCCTTCCTTGAGCCCGTATCCACCAATGCGCCTAGCCATTGCCTACAGATAATACACTTTGATTCAGTGAGAGTAAATGCTACAATGAATATTCTATATTATCATTTTAAAGAAGGAAGAAACAGGCCGCAGAATGGAATGGCTTCCAGCAAAAGTTGTCCTGGCCAAATGCAGAGCAGGGAGCTGCCACTGTCCCCTGGGCCATCGGCCAGCCCGGCCCCTTCCCCTCCACCACCTCTCATGGTGGGGGGTCCCTGCCCTGCTGCTCGGAGCTACCTGTCACCCTGGGCTCCAGGCACCTTCTGGACACAGTTTCAACCATGGTTGTCGCCATGTGGCCACCAGGCTACGTGGCGTTGGCTGCTGCTGAGCTGTGCAGATGTGGTGACAGGCCCCCGGCAGAGAGCACGGGGCACCCCGAAGGGGCCAAAGGGGCGCTGTGGGGGGACCCAGGTTCAGCCCTTCCTGACCACCAGGTTTAGCTCCCTGAGCTGGTACCCCGGGGCCGGTGCCGAGACCCCAGCCTCATCTGCCCCAGGCCGCTTTGCAAGCCTGAAGCTCTGTCCTCCAGAGCATCATCGAGCAGAGAGCACCCTGTGCAGCCCTGTGGGCCCTAAAGCAACAGCGTTAGGGAAGCCTTAGAAACTTCTGTCTGACAGCTGAGAAAAGCACTCATCTTAACAGATGGAGGTTTCGCCCAGCCCTGGTGGCCACAGTGGGAGAGAAGGGAAGCTCACTCCCCTTCCCCCATCCCCGCCTGCAGAGTGGAAGCCCCCATCCGCATTTACAGATGAGAAAACCGAGGCTCAGCGTGGCTGAGGGGACTAGGACGCACCAGAGGCGGGAGCTGAAGCCGTGACCTGAGTCCAGTCAAAATGGGGTCCAGCTGGGGGGAGGGCAGTTGCTGCTGGGGCCAGGGGTCAAAGAGAATCAGGGACACCCCTGGACCGTAATAATTTGTGTCCAAACAGCCCTGTGAGTAGATGCGGCCCCCACCTAGGCTGAAGGCCATCTCACGCCACCAGGTGGCCTTGACCCGTCACCCCTTTTCTTTGCTCTCAGCAGGGATCAGCAGACGAAAGATGCTTACAGCTAGCTTCCCGGTTCTTTGTGTGCCAGGCCGTGACCCTTGGGAGGATGTGAGGGCGAAACCGTGGATTCTAGCCCCGGTCTAGACGGTGACTAGCTTAGGGCTCTGGACGCCTGGGGAGGAGGGGGCCGGGGTGCAGATAGAGAAGGAAGCACGGCTTCTGTTTCCCTGAAGAGATGAGCACAAGCCCAAGAGCCTTCAGAACAATCACAATCACAGGTCCAAGCTGGACACCCGCGTCCCTAAGGAGATGCTGGGAGACGCAGCGGAGCCTCCAAAACACTCTGCCCTCCAGTGAAATTGTGCACATGTCTTTCCTCCGTGGGTCCCTAGGACAGGCCTCAGAGGTAGGAAGGCATGTCTAGGGAGCCACGTGTTGAGATGGGGAAACTGAGGCTCAGAAAGGTCAGAGGAGGGACTTCCCTGGCGGTCCAGTGGTTAAGGCTCTGTGCTTCCACTGCAGGGGGTGCAGGCTCTATCCCTGGTATGGGAACTAAGAGCCCACGTGCCTCGGGGTACTGCCCCCCACAAAAAAGGTAGGGGCTCTTAAAAGAAAGGTCAGAGGACACCCCAAGTTCCCACAGCCAGTATTTCTACCATCTCCTTTCTCCTGCCTTGCCACCAGCAGCCGTAGAGCGGAGCCATGAACCCAGCCATGGACCCAGCCATGAACCCTGAGTTCAAATCCCCCTCACCTCTCCCCAGCTGTGTGACCCTGGGCAAATTACTTAACTTCTGTGTGCCTTTGCCTCCTCATGTGTAGAAAGGAATGTTAACATTAGTACCTACCTGGCCGGGTGGTCACAATAAGTAATCAGCCAGTGCACACAAACCATCATAAATGGCGCCCAGCCCAGGGGACACTCGGGGTGGAAGAGTATACCGTCTTCTCTCTGCCAGGCCAACCAGGGAAGGCGTCCTGGAATAGACATTCACAACCTTTCTCATTCTGTCTACCTTGGGAGGTGTGGTCCTGGCCACCGCCTCTGCTCTCCAGGGCTGGGGCTAGGGTGAGGCAAGGAGGATGCAAAATTTAAGGAGGGGGGGCTTCCCTGGTGGCGCAGTGGTTGAGAGTCCGCCTGCAGATGCAGGGGACGCGGGTTCGCGCCCCGGTCCGGGAGGATCCCACGTGCCGCGGAGCGGCTGGGCCCGTGAGCC